>NC_028458.1:9108319-9152876 GCF_000263155.2 Setaria italica | reverse complement strand
CATCATTAGCAAATCTTTACTGTAGCAACACATTGTCAAGTCATGGACTAATTAGGCTTAATAGATTCGTCTCGCCGCTTAGCCTCCACTTATGAAATGGCTTTCGTCAATAGTCTACGTTCACTACTCCTAATTAGTATCTAAACATTCGATGTGACGGGTGCTTAAAAATAAGCAAACCAACCAAACCAGGCCAAAATTGGCTGAACATTTTGGTATGGTTATCGAAAAACATTAATGGCATGAATGGTAACATTCCCAGCATGTCTGCTGACCAATATGCGGTATATGCTTTTTTGTCAAAGGCAAACATAAGATTGTGACTCAAGATTAATCACAAAGAAGACATCTTTTTAGGGATACACCCTCCACTTAAAAATAAGTGATTTTTGGAGATGTTATGTGCAAGTCAACCATTTAAATTTTGATTACAAATTACTTTAGATTTGCTGAGTTTGGATATTGTAATATAGGAGTAGAGTTGTCTTTAAAAGTAGTTTCGTAATAGTATTCTTTTGCTACACTAAGGTATTACACCAAAATGTAGTGGTCAAAGTTTTGTTTTATGAACTACATATGTTGAATGTTGATTTCCAAATCAATACTTTTGTGATAGAAGGGGGTGTATAATTCCTTTTTTGTTGAAAGAACTTCCATATTGCTCATGATAGTTTAATTTGTAGTGGCCAACAATATATATTGTAAGTTAATGGCATGCAAATAAGAACTTAACATAAAGATTAATTAAGAGTAAGTTTTGTTCATCCCACATTTCCTTTATTTTGCAAATGAGCCTAGAGTTCATATATTCTTCCTTAGATTGTAGTTAAAATACTGTGGGACAATTGTGCCATTGCCTCACATGATATGCCTAATTTTTTAATTTGTATCTTTGCCCCTTCTCGGTAAAGAAGAGGCAATAACACAAAGTGGTTTTTGGAGATGGAAATTGATAGGCAATTTGTGATTAAAGTAAAGGCAGGAGCATAGGAGGATTCTAATGTACAAATGCCTAAGAAAAAATGTTTATTTAGATGATATTTGGATTATTTTTCCCATAACCGTATATGTCAGTAATTATGACGAAAATTTAGGGGAACAATGATATAGGTGGACAATTTAAATGTAAATCTAGGGGTTATTTTATATTAGTTTTAGTAATGACTTAAGTGGACAATCTAGATGTAAAGATAGGGGTTATTTTTATATTATTGTTGCAATGGCATGTGTGGGTAATTTATATAGAGATTTAGGTGTTTTTTATATTTATTTTCATAATTGCAGAGATGTGCAATTTTGAAGCAAATCATATCAATGGAAAACGTTGCCAACAGTACTTGTTTCTACAAAATTGATGATAGAATGTTTTACTCTTTGTGGGGAAATTCTTAGAACTTATCTTTTTTTTCCTACCACATCTCATGAATTGATGCGGAGGCTTCAAAAGGAGCCTCTAATTAGTAGTACTAAAATATGATTCTAAACTTCTAAGCACGGAATTTATTCCAGACAAAAATACAAAAAAGGCATCCTAAATCCATGAGATCTAATTAATTTAACTTTAAATGCCATTCTTTATGGATTTTCTCTTTTACAATTGTAAGGAAGAAAACGATAGAATTGTTTAGCACAAAAAAAAACAATAATAAGCACTAAGATTTAAAACCTGGTGGGTGCATACAGTAGTACTCCATGCTTCGACGACCATACTAAGATGTGCTTTCCTTCTTTACGAATGCTCTTGTTTCTACAATTCTACTTAAAATGAGATGAATAAATTATCTCAAAAGGTGTTTTATTAACTTGAAAACTTCCAGTACGACTCTATACCAGCCACCATATCGAAACGTGCTTTCTTTCTTTATGAACGTTTACTACTGTGTACCAAAAATGCTACGGTTATAGTTATGTCTTAAAGTGTTTAATTTTGACTGCATCTAACACTTCCATTAAAAAATAGAATGCAGGTCTAAGAAATTTTGAATTATATACATGCTTGAAACTTGAAACTCATTTGACTAATGTTTAAGCACGCATGAACTGCATGTTTCTTTACTTTATTTGTACCTTTCTCTTGTTCGATCAAATAGTCGCTTCAAAGCCTTTGCAATGCCACACCACCAGCAACTTCTGTGAAGATCTGGTTCTGATCATAGCAAGTGACGCTCTTGACAGTCATCTCGCGCTACACCGCACCCTGAAGGCTCCACACCAGGCTGCCACAATATAGTCGCATGCAACTCATTCCTACACACAAGCACAAGCATACGAACTGTCAAGTAGCACTGCTTCAACAAGAACAAAATCATTGTTATTAGCAACCTGATATGCAACACCCTGGCCATGCATATTGTTGCAACAACAAAATGTGCATGACAAGGAGCATGCATTCATGCTTATATATGTGTACAACTGATCTCTCATCATGTTAGTGAAACAATTAAGTAAAACTTTATATAACTTTGGCGTTAGCTACATATATATATGTTTGTATATATATGAGCGAATAATTAAGGAGGCCATCAAATTTCTGTATATTGAACACCACACGTCCAAACCATGTATACCCAAATCACGTATATATATATGCATGTATACGGCACACACATCAATCCATGCATGTCGAGTTGTCGAGCTCGCCCGCTGAGGCAGCAGCTAGCAGGCGGCATCACGGGCCACGGGGATACGAGCTTCCTCCGGCGAAGTACTGCCCCTCCGCGCGGAGAGCGGCGGCGGAAGCGGAGCTGCTCGGAGCGCCGCCACCGCCGTACGGGCGCAGCCTGTAGTCCGTGGCCATCACCATCGCCGGCGGCGCCGGCTTCCAGTGCCGCTTCCGCTGGTTGATGAACCAGTTGTTGATCTGCTTCGCGTCCAGCCCCGTCGACTCCGCCAGCGCCGCCTTCTCGAGCTCCTGCATGCATCCATGCGGTGGCGCGCCATCGATCAACTGTTGCAATGCTAGCTCTCTCTTACTTGACAGCATGATCGATATGTGAATTCGAATACGTACCGACGGGTAGGGCCATCTGTAGTGGAGCTGCCACCAGTGGAGGAGCTTCTGGCGCGCGTCCCTCGGCAGCTTGCCTTTCTTCTTCATCCTCGAGAGCTCCCTCCAGAGGCTGCTCAGGTAGCCGCTGTACTTGTTCAGGAGGCGGTTCTTCAGCTCCTTGTCTTCCCCGCTCGAGCTGCCGGTCTCCGGGACCGGAATGCCGGCCAAGTCGACGGTTTCTTGCTCATCTTCGTCGGAGGAACCACCTCCTTCGTAGCCGTTGTCATCTGATCCAAGATTGTTGGCAATCAGCAATACAATTAAGGGTGTCGACACATTTGCAATTGCACATCAATCTGTCAATGTTACAAAGACATCACATAACGTTCAAAACCAGATACATCATATATATAGCCAGCCCGTGGTCATGATGCCTTGAACCGCAGTACATATATTCTTGAGCACTGTAACTTTCACACATACCGTTTTCGCACCTAACTTGTGCTGCCTGCAAAGCTTTTACCTAATTGCTTAGGCCTAGTAATGATGCATGCATGGAAGCTTCACGATTTGTATCTCTTGAGAATCTTGATTGTTGGTCCTTAATTAGAGTATCGTACAAAAACCAATGTTTAGAAATTGGTATTCTAAAATCATGATGCTCGATCGGAATTTTATCACCATATAAATTTTGTGTGAAACTTCTTGACGCCTTTATTTGTACACTATTTTTCCAAAAGTTCTCCAGCAGGTGCACTAGGGCTAGATTACTGCAGGGCAGCCAAGGCTCACCCGTTTTGACTAGTTTAACTGAAAGTTTTAAGCTACGAGAAAAAATGGCCGATTCACTTGTACTCAATATTCCCTCGAACTCACATGGAGGCTCTCGATCTCAAAGCTATAGACGTGTGAAATAGGAACGAACAACAATTATTTTATTTAATTGTTGTTACCAGGATTTGAACTCGTGGCTTCTAGCCCTTATACCATATTGAGTTATATGCCTTTGAGCTGTCATCCAATTATCATTAGTTGTCTTCCTTCTCACATTTTTCATTTTCCTCCACACTTCACCCCTTCCCATCTTCCTCCTTCCATCTTCGGCAGTTCTGTTACAATCGGATCTTCCACCCTTGACACCCCCCCCTCCCCCCCGCTAATATGGCATTGCAAGGCCATTGAGGCCTTCCTCCTGCTGCCCGCGACATTGCCAATTTCATTATCACCTCCCCACACACCATCACACAGTGCCCACTATTTTTGGCTGCCACCCCACGTATCCCTGAAACCCAAAGAGAAGGGATCCCCCCCCCCCCCCCCCCCCCCATTCGCTAATCTCCATCGTAACTGGACTCGTACAAATATTCAACACAACATCTAACAAATCCAAAATCCAAAGTCCCAAAACCTGAAACTAAGCCCCAGAAACTAGCGATTGTACAGAGTTATGAGCCGCTAGTATTCTCAGCCAATTGATGGGTAGGAAAAACTGTTCAGATTTTTGGACTTGCATACCAGTCAGTATATATAGCACCGTGTGTTGTTCTTAGATTTGTAGAATTGTATCATACCACGAGCAATTCCAAGCTATGTTGTTGACAGGTGCATGCATGCAAACTTCAGACTATAAAACATGTGTAGCACGAGCATGCTAGCTATGCTGAACTAATTTAAGGTATGGTATGTTGATGACTAGGAACCATTTGGTATCACTTTGGCTACCCAAGTACCCATTAGCTAGCTGCACAACGATTCATACAATGATGTATTACCAAGTAAATCCACACACATAAAGCACATACACGCCCCCACCACCAGCACCGTTCAACAGCAGACTCATCATCTCTTCCAAATTAAGCTAGCACTACCCGCTGTCACTCGCTGAAAGCTAGGCCAATAATTAACCAGAACACTTCAATCAGGCCTCCACATGCCCATGCAGTGCAAGCACAGAGACTAGCAGGCTGGCCTCTGTTATGCATCATGTATGGCATGGCATGGCATGGCGTAGCGATGCCATGTCCTGGAACCTGACCAGCCACGTGCACAGTGTGAGTGTATGTGCTGCACGCCATGCAACGCGCCACCAGTGTGCACACACGGTCGCCAAGCAGACGGGCCGGGATCGGGATCTGGACCCGGGATCTCTCGCCGATCGGACGGCCGTGGAGGTCCTGGGATCCACCAAAGAGACCGATCGACAAGAGGTAGTGAAGCCCTGGGCGCCTCTACTATACCACCTGTTAGTTACTTTGGTGCCCTGCGTGCCCGTGGGTTCCAACTTCCAATTCCAACCCCGGCCCTGATCTGACGAACAGCAGCTGCACAGTAGGCTGTAAGGGACAGTAGCTGGAGGTTGCAGAGGGTGGCCTTCACCGAGTGGTGCTGACTGCTGACCAGTGCAGCTAGCACAGCCCCCAGAAATCCAGCATGCATGAGGCCTGCAGCTGCGAGAGCTAATAAAGGCCCCAGTCTCCACATGCCACCCAGAGTCGCCCCAGACAACGAGATCGTATGGTTCTGAAAATGGGTGAACAGTGGGATACATGGAACCCTACCATAGGAGGATGATGGTACCAACTAATCTGGATGCAAACTAATCAATAGAGCGTTATGTTAGTTTGATGCTGCACTTAATGGAATTAGATAGTTAGCAGCTAGTTAGTATGCAGTGTTTGGTGTTTAGTTCTGGACAACAGCGAGTTCAGCAGGAATTTAAGCAGGTGGTTAGAGGATCGGAGGTGGGTGTGTAAAACAGGTTTGATTGTGCAGTTAGGCATTTTCTCCAGGCCTTCTAAATCTACTTGGGGCCAAAGACATGCATGCAGCATAGCATCACTAGGACTGCAGGTGCTAGACTGCTTATCTACATAAAGCAAGTGGCACAAGGGCCCTCATGAACTATAGTTCTGATATATAGATCCAAGCTATAGTTCTGATTCCTGAACTCCTGGCTGCTCCGATTCATTCTTAAGGTTTTACATATATGTCCTGATGTATAGTTCACACAAAAAAGCTTCCCAGATAGACCATTTTGTGGGGAAATCAGGCAATTTTATCTTGTTCTCACACTTAAAGAAAGGAAGCCTACAGTTCATCAAAGTTTGATACTAATAGTTTCGCTGGTACCTCTTTATCAATGTCTGAGTTGGTAAAGATGTTTAGTATTACCACTAAGTTAAGCACTCCCATAGAGAACACATCACATGGAATGCTACAGCGCCAAATGCCTTCTGTAATTTCTACAAACAAGCATGTACTTTGATACCTGCACTGCAACAGTCAGCTAGCAGCACTGCTGTTGCTTCAAATCTGACAACAGGAAACATAGCCCAAGATTAACTCAGATTAATTAAACATATTCACCTAGCGAAAACGAGTCGATCTGGGCCTCCATGCTTCTGAAGAATTCGTCGGCTTCTTCGATTGGTCTTGTGAGCTCCTGTCTGTACCTTACCAACATGTGACAGTAGATCTCCTGCACACACACAAAATGTGGATCCATTGTTTCTTCAGCTATGTACAGACGCTTGCTTTCTTTCAGAAAATTTAGATGCTAATTGCAACTGCAGAAGAACCCAGTGTCCAGATAAATCACATAGATATGTTGTTACCATGAACTGATCGAGCTCTGGGTCTGCCTCTGTCGGTTGTTCTTGCCCGTCGCCTGAATTCATCTCGACCTCACCGGCGAGGGCAGAAAGCCGACCAACAACCTCTGGCGGCGCTCCGACCTCAAGTTACAAAAAATCAAGAGCGTTTGCTCATGAAAATTAGAGAATATATAAAAGGTGCTCACACGAAAATTCTCACGTAATCAGATATATAGAACTGTACACATCTGTTGGAAATTTGTGCATACCTTTCGGCAATCTATGAAGGCTCTCAGGAGAGCCGGATAGAGAGGGTGTGACATGATCTTCGCTTTGATTATTTCGGATCCCCTCTCGCTGTTGGACTGTCCAGAAGGATCTGAGACGGCAGCCGGCGGCGGCGTTGGCGCCTCCGCTGGCGGCGAAGACGATGTGGACGCTCTGTGATCTAAGGCGAGGTAGAAGGGCGTCGTCGTGGTGGCCTTTGAGCCACTGGCAAGAACAGGCAGCTGCTCCATGCACACCGACCTAGTTATCTGGGGATGTTTGATTGTTTGAGGAACGGAGGAGGAGGCATTAGGGCAAGGCAAGGTTGTCTATTGGATTACCTTCAATTCTGGATCAGAGAGAGAGGGAGAGAGGGAGAGAGAGAGGAGACAGTAGCTGGATAGTCATAGCTCATGGGACAGAAATTAATAAAGGGTCCAATAATGGACAGGGAGGGGGAAATGGTCGCTGTTGCTCGAGTTGTTTCTGAAGGAAAGAAATAGTTGTACGATCGTACAGTCCCAGGAACCATCTGATGGACTTTTTCTTTCCCTGAACGAGGCTGATGAAACTTATTGTCAATAGAAATGTTCTTGTCGTTCACTTTTTCATATTTTTTTTAATCTAATATATAAAACTACTTAATCATTAATTGTCAAAGTGCATTTGTAAAAACTAGCTAGCTAGGCGTATTGAACTTTTGTAATTTATAATGATAATATTAGGATTACGAGAATGCGATATTTTGTGATATTTCTAATGTATATTTGACGTGGGTTTTCAATCTAACACAAATTTCCTTATAAAAAAATTAACACAAATTTCCCATCAAGTGAATAATTCAATCCATTTCTTCTTTTTTTCTTCTTCTATAATAATAATGAATTCATACATATTGTCAATCTTCTGAAAATTATAATTCTCAAAATTTATACATATAGATCTTTATATTAACTAATATTGTAGCAGTATTGACAAGGAGTCTTCATCAGAATGGTCTCATTAGTTTCTGTAATATTTATAACCGGTCATTTAGGCACTGGGAATGAATTTAATTGCATCTTTTGGTTTTTTCAACCCAAGTTTACATTAATAAAAATAGATTTTGATGTAGATTCATGCGCGATATGGAGTAAATTTTACTAGATTTTTAATATAGATATATACTTGTGAAAAGAAATAACTGCTAGAGCGTTTCTAGAATTTCAGATCTAATAAGCTCATAAGTTAATTTGAACCTTAAAAATTGTAGCCACTGTATTGGGTTGGGTTACCTTGGTGATTTACAATGTAAAAAAAAAGCGCTTATTGAGCCCAGCTCAGATCTTTTCACTCACGGATGCACCGCCTTGATCATGCTTATTGTTATTTGTCCCAAATCAGTAATGTACAGAGAATTTGTGCATGCATGGCATGGAAAACCCTAGGGTACCACAGATACAAAATTGACTCCTCCAAAATGTTATGTTATAACTACCTAAAACTCAGCTAAAATATCCAACTAATTAACAACGCAAATACGTCAGGTCAGAATGCACATCAACGTAATGAATGTCCCGTCTGCAAATGTCACCATCACGAAAGACGTGTGTACTGCGCACACGAATGTAGCTGATATGTGAAACCCTTTCGGACATCATCGGATCGCTGTTTTCTCTCCTGTTATTTAATTTATTTTTCTCCTAGATTAATTACAAGGTTGATGGACCATTGAAACCAGCATTCCGTGGCCAACCATGCTGAGGCCATGTTTAGTTACTCCCAACTCCCAACTTTGACACTATGCAAAAAGAAGATTCCCCATCACATCAAACTTGCGGTACATGCATGGAGTACTAAATGTAGATGAAATTAAAAACTAATTGCACAGTTTTGTTGTACTTTGCGAGACGAATCTTTTGAGCCTAATTAGTCAATATTTGGACAATAATTCACAAATACAAACGAAACGCTACAGTGTGCTACAGTGCTGTAACAGTAATTTGGCACCTCCCAAATTCCCCAACTAAACACGGCCTGAGCATCTTTGCAGGAGACAGATGGGCCCTTTGATCCGTACTTACGGACGTGAACAGTGTCCGATTGGTCACTTGATGGTAACAGAGATTTCTTTATTCAACTTATTAGCGAAGAGCTGCAATAAACTTGCATGGACTTCATATTGTTCATGCATCTTGCGATTTTGGAGCTTCTGCTCTAGCAAACACGAAGGACAGTCGACAACAGGTCGGGCCAATTTTGTAGTCTTAATAATACGCGATCATTTTCCTCTGAGGCCATGAGCTTTTCATTGACCAGCACGACTACAATCATGCTAGCTGAGATGAATACGACACAGGGTCACATAATTGGAAAGGAAAAAAGGAATTATTGCTTGCTCTACATTCTCAAGGAGAAAACTTTGTGATGTATTCTTCCAAAGGATAAAATAGTGATGCGTGTATTTTGCTAGTGGGCATAATTAATACTCCCTCCGTCCCAAATTACTATTCGTTTTGGCTTTTCTAGGTGCATAGCATTTGCTACTTATCTAGATATATCATATATTTAGATGCATAGCAAAAGCTATGTACCTAGAAAAGTCAAAATAAATAGTAATTTGGGACAGGGGAGTACGTACATATGAGATTTTAACCACCAGCTCTACGCTGGTTCTCCTTCAATGAAGAAAGAAACGAATTTTTTAATGTACCTCCAAGTACAATTGCAGCGTCATCTCTACGTTTTCTTTTTCTGTTTTGGAAAAACAACGTTTTCTTTATGTCTCTATTGATTGATGGGGATAATGTCAGAAATATTAATTTTATGCATTTTTTTACACTATGGGTTTTAACATTTTGGAAATTTAAACCGAGATTTGGTAGTTTTAGTGCTTCTCTCATCATTCACAGGAGCAAATGAAACTTTTTTTTTGCGGATAAGCAAAGGAAACTTAAACTAATGCTTTCAATAAAAAAAAAGCACAAAGCGATGCTTTCAACAAAAAGCAGGACCAAAGTGCATTTGGTGCATTCACAGGAGAAATGGGGAAAACAATCCTGGGCACTTACCTCTCATAAATTTGCCCAATGTCTGGCCACTTGTACTGAAATAATGTACTTCCCCTTCCCTCTTTCCAAACTATAGGTCATTTATTTTAGCATTTTTAGGTTCATAGTTTTTATACACTATGCCTAGATACATAATAAAAGTTATGAATCTAGAAATGCTAAAACGACCTACAATTTAAATTGTATGGGAGGTAAATTGTTATTTATTCAACATTTGGGCAACCTCTCAAAAAAAATCTTAAAAACATTTTGTTGGGGGGCTGGAATTAAATTCGCTGTGGATATTTCTGAGGGCAATAGATCGATTTCATTGAGTTCTGGCCTTATCTGGTGGCTGTTTTTTTCTCCCCCTGCACAGGCTCGCTCATCACTACGTTGACACGTACGTACTGGAGGAGCAGTAGTGTTTGTGCAAGTATTGCTACCAGCTACACAGCAAGAAACGGGTGGAATTAAGTGGGGCGAATGCTGCCTGCGTGCTCGAGTGGTTGCAGATCGAGACATGTTTCAGACAAGGTGCTTTAATGCCTTGTGCCTAACGATGCAGATCTGTCCACACCTTAGGATGTTTGGATCCATGAATTATATAATTTTTTTATTCAGATCACATCGGATGTTTGATACTAATTAGAAGGACTAAACGAAACTAATTCTAAAACTAATTGCATAAGCCGTGGCTAATTCGCGAGACGAATCTATTAAACCTAATTAATCCATGATTAGCACAATTTACTGTAGCATCACATGATCAAATTATGGACTAATCACGCTTAATAGATTCATCTCACAAATTAACCTTCATTTATGCAATTAGTTTTGTAATTAATTTGTATTTAATAACATTCGATGTGAGTCTCTGTCACCAAACAGGACCTTAATCAATGGTTTCTACGCATCGGAGCCTATAAGCTGGTACTGTATCATGTGTGGGAATGGTGCCCCTGTGTCACGGCCGTAAGTACTGCGCCATGTGCGCCACCACCGAAGCAGGTGTGCTGTAACTCTCAACAGTTTGTAACCTATGCATAGTGTGTTTGTGGAGTGGAGTTACCCTTAGATCGTCTATTTGGATGCACCGGTTGTAGCCATCCAGGTAATTTTAGCTCTATATGATCCAAACAGCCACGACTATATATTACTCCAGTAACTCTAGCTAACACTTCCAGCTAGCTACCTCTACCTAGTTAAAAGCAAATTAGATAGATAGCTCTAACTAGTTTGGATCCGAACATCCCCTTAGAATTAGAAAGTATTCCTATTCTCTGTACAAGGGACCAAATATACGTATGCACAAGAGTTTTTTTTTCCTCAAGAAGGCAACGATTTTTTTTATTTTAGTTTTATTTTTTCAATAGTTTTTTCAAATAGTTGCTGACAATACAATTTCCAGCAAACATGCGACCAACAGTTATGTAGTTGATGCTATAAAACGTTGACCACTTCAAAGTAAAAATTGTCGAGGGAAGATGGCCACTCTTTTGCAGTGATACTCCTAGGGTGGTAAAAGTGCTCTAATTTAATCTAGCAAATTTAAGGATTAGGCTCAATAAGGATCGAATCATAAAAATATATGATTTGAAGCTAAAAATAAATAAAATTGAATTGGATTGTGGTCTTGTGGAGGAAGCATCATGATACATTACCACCCCTGCATACTCCTCCATCCATGTATTTTTCTTCTCCAGCCACATGCATCACGTATATGATATACCGTACTGGCTGGCTGGCTGCGGTTAAATATTTCTGTGTGCGTGCATGCATGGCGCCATCAGGGGCGCCGCAGGTACGTCATCATCATCATAAGACAAGACCAGGAGCTGGGACCCGCGCGGCAGCTGCTGTCCCCAAAACCATCTGCGGCGTGCATGTGAGCCCGGCTCCATGCTCTGCCTGATCTGCTTTTATCCTCCTCGGGATGAGTCATCCGGCAGGGACTGCCAGTGTGCATGCGCGCGCCGTCAGCTAGCGCTTGGAAGGAGTGGAGGGCGCCGGCGGCGGCGGGGAATTTTTGGACCGCGACATGGGGACGAGCGCGCGATTCGCGGGAGCTCGGATCCTCCTGAGCTTCTTTTATTTGGTCACCCGCGTCGCGCGCGCATCAATTCCTCCTCCCGCTTCGTCCGCGCTTGGAGGCGACATGTTCATTCTGGGACGTGACAGTCGCATTATTATCTCCACCCTGCTCTAATTAAGCTATCTTGTACCAGTTGTTGGGCAGGCCTCGCAGTCATTATTTCGTCTCTAGAAAGCCAGCAATTACGTGCACATCTCAGTTTTGACTTGATGGTATGAAGTATACCATCCGGACATGCAGGCTGCAGCACTTCTGACGGTGTTGAAGCACAGGGAGCGGGGATTCTATGGGACCCTCTTTTAGAGATTTGATTTGAGAGTTAGTTCGTGCGTAGGGATTCAAGAAGTTTTGAGGGGAGTTGGTGTGGATGATTGCACTCAGAGAGTTTCTAGACAGATTCAGGCTGCTCGGAAGCGTAATACCCTACGTCCTATGTGTTATGTTGCTTAGAGTTGTCTGTTGTGTTGGTATAAGAGCCGGCCTTTTATAGGCCAAGCCCCGGGGGAGGGGGGGAGGGGGGGAGGCTGAATGGGACGAGCCTTGCACCCCAATCCATCTTTTTACATTGCGTGTGTGAACACAGCAACCCAATGGCCACCCTCCTTGCTACAGTTCCTCTGACGCGCCATCCATTTGCCCTAACGCTCCTTTGCCTTGGTAGGCACGACGTCGGAGCACTCCATCCAAGTCATCTATATGTGAATTCCATATTTTACCATCTTACTTTGGTAATCCTTGCTTTTATCAGCCCGGCCCCACCGTCTCGGGATGGGGAGCATTGAAACTGGCTCCTGGGGACCTTCTCGGGAGCCCTTCGCCGCTTCCCGGGTCCACAGTGTGGGCCCGCCCTTCTGACAGAGTCCTCGGAGGGTCTTTTGCCACCGCCCGGGTCCTCAATGTGTGCCCGCCTCTTTGGCAGAGGGCAGTTGGGAGCCTGGCGGGGCACTCTCGACACGAGGGTGCGCGCCCGCCGCCTGTTGGACTGGACGAGTGAGGCCGTCAGTCCCTGAGGCACCTTGGCGCGTCCCATCAACCGTAATGATGGTGTTTTTATGGGGACGGGGCACTTGCTGACGGCCTACCTCGATGCCGCGTCCTTCTCATGCCAGGATACACCACCGCTTGCTTAGCTACAAAGCGAGCCTTTCCGGGAAGCTTCCTGAGAAGCCTCCTCGGCTTCATCCCGTTCCCATCACGTGGGCCCTCGGCGGGTCCCGCAATGTGGAGACGATATTTTCCTGGTCCTGCCTAGGCTTTGCATTTTGGGGCCATCCCTTTAGTGGGCTCCATGAAGAGGGAGGCTTTTTCTGCAAGCGGGCCCCAACTGTAAGTGCCTCCTCAGGGGACACCCGTTCCCTTGGTGATGACAGCAGCCCCGGCCCTATGCTGGACCATCGTCCTCAGGCCAAGCGTGGGGCTCAGTAGAAGAAAGGGGGCCACCTCTCGACACCCTGTCTTCACCTTGCGCCCCAACGCCTATGTTTTGGTTGGGATTTCCCTAGATTATGGGTCCTTCCCGTACTTATTTTTTGGCGGCTGTTCCTCGAAGTCGAGGCGCCACACTCGTGGCTTTATAAGGTCGCATGGGCGAGCCTTAGGGCTTCCTTCTCCACTTGTCATCTTCTTCGACTCTTCGCCTCCTTCGCCGCAATCTTCTTGCTTGCTCCTCTACTTACTGCCATGGCTAGGAGTGATCACCCCAGCCGTCGCGTGCCTCCGCCACTACAGCGTGATCCTCGGGTCTCCCACCTTAGGAACTCCACGATCACGACCGTGGATGCCCTGGAGAAGATCCAAACGATGCTACCTCCGGTCGGGCTGGATGGTGGCGCGGTGATTCATGGAGCGACGGATCCAGCGACCCCCGACGAGCCAAGGGAGGTGGTCATGTTCCTCCCTTTCTTCTTCTGCGGGCTCATTCCCTCGTTCTCCGCTTTCTTCCTTCGCGTGCTGGAGGAGTACTAGGTGCATCTGGTGCACCTCACGCCCAACGCCGTCCTCACATTGGCCATCTTTGCCCATCTATGCGAGATGTTCGTCGACGTGTGGCCTTCCGTCGAGCTCTTCCGCCACTTCTTCTATATCCAATGTCTGAGCGCACCGGCCAGCAGCGCTCCCCGCGTGGTTGGGGCTTGCTTCTTCAAGCTTTGGGCTGCGCATGAGGGGGAGTACATTGCCATGATCCTCAGCGATAAGTGGGAAGATTGGAAGCAGCGGTGGCTGCACATGAATGCCATCGTGTCCCACCAGCGCCTCTGCCTCCCGATCTCTCCTCTGGTCGCCGTCGCTGACACATGGTCTGCCTCGCCGGTCCTTGGAGAAGGATGGCGGCCCATGCTGGACCAAATTGTCCAATTGAGGAAGGCCGGGCTCATGTCAACCATGGTAGTGGCGGACTTCCTCCACCACCGTCTCGCCCCCTTGTGGGCGCGGGTTCGCCCGGTGTGGTTCTACACCGGCGATGACGACACGACCCGTACATGGCGGGGGGCGGGCACGAACCTCACCGAGATGGAGATCTCAGAGCTGTGATGTTGATCGCGGAGGTGCGGGACCCAGCAACGAGGATCCTGCCAGGGCGCATCATGCCCCTATGTGAGAACTAGGCACACCACGCTCTCCTCTAGACGCTTCTAGAGACTGACACGCGCAGACTCGTTGCGCATCGTGCTCGCCCCCCCCCCATGGCATCTGCATCGATGGGGGAACAAATGGATCTTCAGGGATAGTGGCCCACTAGAAAGGAGAGGAAGCATCAGCGGCCCTCTTCTCCGGTCTTGGTGGACTCTTCTTCTTCAACGTCATCGTCACCCTCTCCTCCGCGCGTTTCGCCTGCTATGGGGCAAGGATCGTCATCGGCGAGACCGTCAAGTGCGGCCATCGGTCGCTCCCCCCGCCCAAATGCTCGAGGGCAGGGGCGGCCATCGTGGCCTCAGCCTCCCGGTGGCACTACGTGGGGCCCAGGCACAGGTTTGACTCCTACTCCTCTTTTCTTTATTCATCTCTCTCTATTTTTTTTGACACTGCTTTTTCTTCAGGGGCACGAGTGATTCGCTGGGGCAGACCCCACTCGGGGAATTTGACGGGAGGGCCTTGCCATCTTCACATCCTTCCGTCCGACGATCCACCCATGCGGGTGTTCCCCCACCCGTGGGGTTGTCGTCTCCTGTGGATGGGGCCACGAGCGCCGCCAAGCGGCCGCGCGAGCCGACCCCTGCCACACTTGTTCCCTCAAGTGGGGAGGACGCGGGAGTAGTGGCCGCGGCCGCGGTGGCCGGGTGCCCCGGTACTCCGTTGGCAGTGGCGGCAGGAGCAGCTGGAATTCATGGGGCTCCGGTGGCGATGTCGGCCATCGAGGTGCTCAACATGTCGCCGCTTGGAGAGGTGGTAGGTGAAGTCCCCAGCGCACCGACTGCAATGGCGACCGGGGCTCCTGACACCCCGGCAGGGGTAGCGGTGTCGGCGATCGGGGCTATCGGTGCGCCATCAGTGGTGGCAGGCACCGCCTTGGCTTCTGTCGTGGCGGCGGCGAATGCCCCTTCCCTGGTGGAGCTCTTCGGGGCATCCGCACCCCCAGCGCTTGTGCCGCTGATGGTCATAGGTTGACCACCATTCTTCTTCGCGTGCGACACACCCTGGAGTCTACCCTTGAAGCTGTCCAGTGGGCTGTCGTGGATCCCTGCAAGGAACTTCCAGCGAGGTGTGTGGTGAAGCTCCAGGACCACGAGCAGGAGCTCCGTTCTCTAGTGCTCGATCGGCTTCACAATCCCATCTCTGGTGCCAATAACATCTCCATCAGATTCACAATCCGCAAGAATCATAGCCGACGAGGAAGATCCTGAACATGGCATCCAACGACAAGAAATCCTTGTTCAGGTACGCAAATTATTTGTACCTGTTGAAATATCTTATTCTCCAACTAACCCATTTCATCCACAGGCTGTCAATCCCTCAACATCAGATCTCTTCTCATTCAACGTAGAAGAATTGGCAGATGAGGAGGATACTAGCACAAGCCATTCAATGCAGAACCATCCAGACATCAAGGATCGCTATTAGCTATTCTCTAGTTGCTTTGTCAGGACACATCCGTCTTGCTAGAAAACGCTGAGCCGATCCAAAGGTTATTCAGGCAGATTAGGACTCATTTGGTTGACGAACTGATCATGTTATTGACTCCTGTAGCCTTCATTGAGTCACACTATTTTGAAGTCCAAGGAGCCAAAAAGCGTATAGCTGAAAGACAAGCTGGCTATCAGGCTAATGGTCAATTGGGTACCATCAAGTTGAAGGTCAAAGAATTGAAACATGAAATTGACAGCCTAGACACACCTCTCTCCTCAGATGCACAAAGTCTAACGTCCTTGGAGACCGAAAGAAACTAGCTGATGCTTGAGCTGGATCGGGTGAACAAGGCAATTGCAGAAACTCAGGGCAGGCTCAATAATTATCCTAGTGCAATCCAGGAGAAGAGGAAAGAACTGGCTGCCTCCATCAACCAAGTACGCCATCAACACCGGCAAATCAGTGAAATCCCAGGGTATGATGAAGAAGATATTCAGCTGATAGCCGATGTTGAGAATATTCGCCTGCATGCGATTCAGGCCATTGAAAGGGCTTTGTAAAGAACATTTAACTTTAAGTCTTGAAAGCGACCCTTCAATATGGACTTTACTTTTCTCAACCTGTCTGCATCAATTCGCTTTTACTTTTTCAGGCCAAACCAAACGTCACGAGAATACTATTTCACCTGGTGAAACTGACGGATTCCTCTAATTATATCACACGAGTCCATTGTATTGCTTTGGCTGCACTCCAGCAATCTTGCTTATAAATAGGCCACCGGCGTTAGCACTTTCATCACCAAGAACCATGGCTCAAAGAATAGGACTTGTAGGCTGAAAACCCATAATATTTAAAGCTCATAGAAGATCCATGACCACCAAATGCTAGAAGAACTCTTGTGAGATAGACTATGATGCTCCTTTCCTCCACAACCTCTTTTGTGAAGCCAGGAGGTCACGATGCGAGAGAAATCCTCGTGATGTACCTCCATTATCATCTCCAACGAGCTTCTCGAAGATGCTGGGATAGAAGGAGATCTCCTCTCATCAAACTTGCGCTTTCTCTTGTATCTTTTTTGTATTTTTTTCTAGAGGCGATATCCCAAGATATCGGCTATCTTGAGACGATAAAAACAATCATCAATTGTGTAATCCATCAATATGAAAAAGTTCGCACGACAAACCTTATGATGCAACTTGTATCGTCAATATCAACAGATATCGGCTATCTAAGATGATGAGCTTCTTATCGGCTTTTATATACTATCGGCTTTGACTCATTACCCATGAATATTACAAACTAACAAGCCAGCCGATAGATACGTCTTCATCTACGCTTCCTCATCATCTGCTTGACCCGTCTAGAACAAGAAGCGTGCAACATCCATAAATTCATCTTCTTCCCAGACTTTCCCAGACAAGCAGCAAACCTTGTTAGACTCCCAAAAAGGAACATCGGCTACAGCGATGATGGCAGTTTCATCAGCCGGCACGATTTTCACTATATCTCCATCCCACTGAATTAGTAGTTGACGCATCATGGATGTAATATAACAATTTGCATGAATCTAGTCATGACCCAAGAGAAGATTGTATGAACCTTTACCATCAATAATGAAAAATGTAGTAAGCAAAGTTTTGCTACCAATCGTCAGTTCGACATTTAGGACCCCTTTGGCTTCTGATCTCTTATCCTCAAAGTCTTTCAGGACCACGTTAGTCTTAATCAAATCTTCTGGAGTCATGCCAAGTTTTCGGTAAGTAACGTATGGCGTAATGTTGGACATCAACCGACCATCAACGTGTCCCTTCATATATAAAGGCTTCAAGTGTCGATGCTTTTCCACCTCTGGTTTCTCAAATTTAGCTTGGTGAGCCGGCAGCACCAATTGGGCAACCTCTTCTTCATCGCTATAGCATATCCCAAACTCAGCAGGCAAAATAAAAACCATATTAATTTTAGCCGATACCTCTTTGCCTTTGTCTGATTTTTTTGACGCGTCACTCCTCGTGTTGCTCCTTGTAGTGCAAGCGTTGAACCCTTCTTCTCTGAGTTTTGGTCAAGCCTTCTGGACACCAACGTTCTCCAGGAATCAGCTTCTCTTGTTGATCAATATGTTCTTCCTTGGATCTATCAATGATCACAGCTCTATGCCTTAGAGGATAACTCAACCTATCATGCACAGATTGCACTTCCTTATGCTCAGTAAAATCCTCAACTGTCTGATGATGTCTGGTTGTTGGATACTCCAAATGTTCATGCACCGATCAACACTATTTTTTGTTTTCGCGATAGCCTTGATACTATGAACTGCACTTTGGACAATCAACAGCCGATGGCAACCTAAGATTCTCTCCAACCGTACTGGAAGAAAGGATAGTTCCAATGTGACTCAAACTTGCTTCTGTTACCCTCCTCCTTGTGTTCATAAGCGTCCCGTCTACGCTGATATTTGTTGATCAGCATCTTGGAGGTCACCTTAGGTTTCCTGGCAGATCAGCTGGCTTTAGCTTCCTCAACTTTCTGAGCCCAACTCACTCTTTTTTTGAACTCCTCGGCCGATACTTGCACCCTTAGGTCTACTGCGCCAGATTCCTTTGCCCTCTTTGACATAAGCAAAATTGACCAGAGTCTTGATTCATCTTTCTTGTCAACAAACGCAGGTTCCACCA
Organism: Setaria italica; assembly: GCF_000263155.2. Taxonomy (NCBI): domain Eukaryota; kingdom Viridiplantae; phylum Streptophyta; class Magnoliopsida; order Poales; family Poaceae; genus Setaria; species Setaria italica. Next base: position 9,134,166 of record NC_028458.1, on the reverse strand, counting down.
TATTGATAGCTGGAAACGGATGCTTGTTGACCTTCATCAGCTTCTTTGAGTCATCAACTTTAAGTCTTTCGTACTCAATAGCCGTTTGAATCTGTTGACGGAAAGTCTTGCAATCATTGGTATGATGTGTGCAGAGTTATGAAACTTGCAATATTTTCTCTTTTTGAGCTTTTCAGCCGACGATATCTTGTGATCCAGAGGCAACTTGATATGTCCTTGTAATAGCAAGTCAAAGATTTGTTGGCTTTGGTGATGTCGAAGTCATATGTTTATGTTTAGTTTTGATCCATGGGCACGCAATTGGCTTCTTTCTCTTTACCCACTCTGCAACACTAACTTCCCCATCTGCATCGGAGTCTTCATCAGATGAATCATATGCATTGAAATGCGAGACCCTATACTTATTCTTGCGTGAACTCTGGAATTGGCTCTCATGAACTGAAACCTTATGAACTAGATGTGCTAGACTGTCAAAATCCTGAGGAGCAAACTTTTCCTTATTAGAGTCTAGCAGCCCCTGTTAAACCAATTGCACTAACTGTCCATCGATTAAGTACATGTTATGGCACTTGTTACGCACTTCTTTGAACCATTGGACAAATGCAACCACTAGCTCTCCGTTTCTCTACTTCATCATTATGAGATCCGTCAGCTTCATCTTCTGAGCCTCCACATAATAATGCTTATGAAATATCATCTTCAAATCTTCCCAACTATTAATGGAATTGGGTGCCAATGTTGAAAACCATGTGAAGGCGGGACCTATCAGTGATATCGGAAACATCCGTACTTTAAGTGCATCTATAAAAGCTGCTTCCCCGCACTGAACCAAGTATTAGCTGATGTGTTCCCTTGTAGACATATTGTCCTCCCCAGAGAACTTGGCAAAGTGAGGAACACGGTACCGATGCAGCATCGCCACCTGATCAAACCATCCAGAATGTGGGCGTTGGTACATGTAAGCTTGTTCCCTTGGTTTGAAACCAAACTGATTCTTTGAAAGGATCTTGATGTTGCCTAGAGGGGGGTGAATAGGCGAATGACAATTTAAACAAATTTCAACCCAATTAAATCCTGCTGCCTGGACAGACTGGTCAGACCGATCAGGTGCAGTGAGGCATATCAGTATGCAGCTCGATCCTCTCTTCAACTTCTAGCACCAACAAGACTTGGAGTGTAATTTCTGTGGGTAGTTTCCTGCAGGATAACACTGTTCCTGCACACACGAAAACCACACCTAAGTAGATCGAAATGGAAGCACAAATATTATGCTAGTATTGAACGAGTGAGGCAAACCAATGGGAGACATGAGGATTTATTTCTTCGAAGTTCAGTTTCATCCCTGTGAATCCTACGTCTTTGTTAAGCTACCTATTGTAATTATGAGTATATTTCAACTCTCTTCCAACAGGTCAGGTCCCTTTCAACCACTTCCCTCATTTCCACTAGTTGATCTTTTTCCTTGTAGAGGCGAGATCGTAGCCCTCACAAACTTGCCGCTGCTCACCACACCTTGGGAGCTAGCCAGCAATGCCTAGCCGTCTAGGAGGCACACCTCCAAGAGTAACAAATGCTCCAATGCTTTCTTGACGTCAACCACAAGTGTTCAAGCTATGGATTGCTCTTCTTAGCTCACAATTGCTCTCAATTGTGTTCTCTCTACTACCCAACTCACAAGATCTCACAAGAATCACACAACCTCGCAAAGAGGGGTTGGGGAGAGCTTCTCTTGGCTTTGGCCTCGCTCAGAATGAACAAGGGACACTATTTCAACATTAGGAACAACAGCCTCCAAAAGAGGAGGTCGTGGGGTATAAATACCCCATAGCCCAAAAACTAGCCGTTATACACACTGGCTAGATCGGTCAGACCGGTTGCTAGACCGGTCAAACCGGTCTAGTTTGAAAACTAGTCGTTGGGTCACTAATTCGGAGATTTCCGCAAGTTTCTTTGGAAAACTCCGGAACTTCCGGAATATTTTGGAACATCTTCTAAAATAATCCAGATCTCTCAGTTAGCATCACCAGGACATCTGGATCGGTCAGACTGGTCAGGGAGACCGATCACAAACCGGTCAGACCGATCTGGTTGTGTCAGCCCCAAAGCTGTCAACATTCACCCTTGATCGACCCAAAGGATGAGCCAACCAATGTTAGCTTATATGGAACAATTAGCTCACTCAAGGGTTCCTCTCAAGACAAAACTCTCATAGGTCAACTAAGAGCACCTTTGGTGTTGTCAATTAGCTAATGTTGCATCCCTCTTGATAGTACGGCATACCTATACTCAAGAATAAATGTAAACACTATACAATCCGCTTGATCTTGAAAGTCTTCATCCATGCCATACTTTGATCAATGGTCATTTTGAGGGCTCTTAACATAGCTTGAGCACATTCATTTTGAGCTAGTGACTTAAGATTCTCTTTTCTTTATGTAAAATATACTTGAAACCTTAAGCCACTCCATTTTACTAACCAAAATAGATTAGATACATTGCATTGCTTCTCTCCATAGATCTTGACTTGATACCTCGAAATCCCCAAGAGATAGCCACTTCACCTTAGCATCGTTCATGGCTCAAGTCACCACTTGACCAAACCTTGCTTAGTACCTCGTTGCAAATCCCTTGCTTGATCTCTTCATCCCTTCAATCTATTATGAGTTTAGCTTTGCTTTTGACATCAACAATAAGATCCCATTTGAAATCCGCTTCAAATGCTTGTTCTTGATTGATAAAGAATTTCTTATGAGTTGCAAGCTTCCGATAACAAGACAATAGATAATTTTAAAAACACATGTCCCTTTTACTATATGCACATGAAGTCTTGCAACTATCTTCTTATGAATATTTCCATTCTTTTCTTAATGACCCCTTTTCTCTTTGTTAAACAAGCTCTCATATGACTTGGAGAATTATAGATCAATCATCATAGAACATATCCCCAATCTTTACTCTACTTTTGCTTATCATTGTTCTTTTATTTGTATCATGAGATCACACACTTGCTTTCTATCTTCATTGTGAGCCACATGATACTCATTCACAACATGATTAAATATTACAACATGAGTATAAGAATAAAAACCTGCTCACAATCTTAGACAAACAAGTTAGTCCTTTAATCGTTTTATCAATCAATTCACCAAAACCCACTTAGGAGCCTAGATGCACTTTCATTCTTTATGATTTCAACAATTTTTGTTGCCCAATCTCCATTACTCTGTCCATTCCCTTGCTGTGAATATGGGGAACCTGGAGGCATGGATCCATCTGCAGCTTGAGGCTAACAAGTATCGAAGACTCTATTACCAGCGGATGTGAAATTTGGCTGTCTTGGTGGCATCGGTTGAGGGTGGGCAGTTCCTATAGCAATCAAACCTGACGCCTGCTGATTAATCGGCTGGCCCATAGTTGGACCGACCGTAGGCTACCGCGTTGGCTGCCCAGAAGATTGACCTAGTTCACCACCACCGTAGCCTGACATGTTAGCTGTATACCATTTGTATGAATACTTGCTGATGTAATGATCCGCAATTGGCTTGATCATCCTCTGAATCTCATTAGCCAATACCCCAGTTGGACTGACTACAGCATTGTTGACCATTGTAGTAATCTTAGATTCTAGCTCAATGTCATCTTCTCCATCCACCATATTTTTATCTCTGGCTGGTGGCTCTTGTCCTGCATCATTGATATTGGCAAAGGAATCTTTCTATGGGCCTTGTTGCGGTTCAAGCTCAATGATTGCAGACACGCTACGTATTGATCCCTGGCATCTTCAACTTTTTTTCTTTGTTTCTCATCTAGATGATCCAGGGTAATCTCAGGTGCTAGCGTGAATGCTTTGGGCGGAACTTTGGGAACAATTTGATCATCACTAGGTTCGCCGGCCATCTGATCAAAGTTGAGGCAGCAACGAGCGCTAATGATGTTTGTTGATTGTTGGTCCCACTAGGCGTGCCAAGAGCGTGTTGACGCAAAATTTAGAAGATCTGCTTAACTCTAGTGTAGGCTCCAAATCCGCTCGCGAGTAGTGCAAGGCATGCCAGTCAATTTGACTTGAAAATTAACAAGGTAAACATTAAATTCCTGAGCCGATCGACGGCGAAGATGTGGTGTAAAAAATTATTAATGGCATGTGTCATCAGCTATGTCAGCAGACGGGGTAAGATAAAGCATTGTAACACAACAGCCATAAAAGGGAGCCCTTGTTAACTACGTTTATCAGATAAGCTAACAAATCTAGACAATGTCTTGATAAGTGTATTGAACTCAGACAAGATAAAACGAATGAGAAAGCATTGGCATCAATCTATTAACTTAAAAGATTATAACGTAACAACAAGGACTAGTCGATGCAAACCATACACAACCCATATACATTAACAGATCTTAATTAATGTCCTGATAAGTGTATTGAACTTAGACAAGGCAATAAGACTGAGAGGGCATTGACTTCAATTTGTCAATGCGGCTTCATCAACAGCCCTTTTCTTTCTACTTCATCGGCTGTCAGAACCTTATCCATAGCGGTTGAATCTGGTCAAAAATTGGTGTCAACAACGGCAAATCAAACTCCACCACGTCGAAAGTGATGTTCTCTGTCTGAAAGTTGGTCCGATTGCGGAATGTGATGGGCAGATCGATCTTCCCCAAGAGGGTGGTTTTCCCTTTCGTCACCCCGTAGAATGGGTGCGATGGGATGAACTGTCGAGCACCCACTTACATCAGGTGGAAAACTTGAGGCGAGAAGAGGTTGAGCCTGGCACCTCCATCAACGAGAGCCCATGCCACCCCTATGTTGCAAATCATGGGGGTGACCACAACTGGTAGCTGACCCACTCCAGTCGTGTTGTCAGGATGATCGTTGCAGTCGAAGGTCAGGCGCGTGCCTGACCATCTCAGTAGTTGGGTGTCCTGAGGGCAAGGCGTGGCAGAGCACACTTCCCGCCAGAGGAGTTTGATCTTCCTTCACGACGATGGGGCATTCGCCTCGCCGAAGATGGTGGCAACAGCCTGATGGGGCTCTTGGAACCCCAGACCACCTCCACCGTCTTCACCATCACCGTCTCTTCGGCAATAGTCTTCCCGCTCCTTTTGGTGGTTCTCGGCCAAACCTTTGACCAACCGGCATTTGGTTAGGTCGTGTCGGTCGGTCTTGTAGATCTCGCACCATTTGTCGCTCACCGGGCACGCCGGCGTCGACCACTTTTTGTCACCTCCTGGACCCTCGGGAAGTGGTGGTTGGTTCTGTCCCTCTGGACCCAACGCGATGATAGCCTTCCTTTTGTTCCTTTTGTCCCCCTGGCCCTTGTCAGGGCAGGGGTGCTTCTCTTCCTGATGGGCGGCCGTCTCCCACGGAGGGGGCAGGGCCTGTGCTTTGGCCTCTCGTGCGTACTTGTTGGTCAGGGCAAACACCCCGGCCACTCTCGATGTTGTGGGTCTCGAACTATCCCCTCAGCCAATGGTCAGTGAGACCTTGCTTAAAGGCGACTATCACTGAGGTTGGGGTGATGCGGGGGATTGTGTTGCGAACTTGGTTGAAACGTTGTATGTGCTGTCGCAGCGTTTCGTCATTATGCTGATGAATGGCAAGGAGATCGCTCTCCATGCCAGGGCGGGTGAATGAACCCGCAAAGTTAGTGATGAACTGCTCACTCAGGTCTGCCCACGAATGAACAGATCCCACAGGCAGGTTCATGAGCCACGACCGTGCTGACCCACGGAGGGCGACATGGAAGTAGTTGGCCATGACCTTCGGCCCCCCACCGGCAGCTTGAATGGCCGTCGTGTAGATTTGGAGGGACTCCTCCGGGTCAATGGTTCCGTCGTATTTCTTCAGAATCTCAGGCTGGAACTTGGTTGGCCAGTCGACTCGGCGGAGGTCGGCCGTGAACGCAAGGCACCCGGCCCCATAGGGGCCAGCATCGTCATCCCCATTCATGTGGGTCCTCCCTTCTCGCCAAGAATCCCCCCTAGGGGTGGATTCTGATGAGGCTTGGTCTTCCATTCGGGACAGCTCGCAATGCCGCTCCCGGCTCTACTCTACTGTGACTCGCGCATCCTTCCTCGAGCGGTTTCGCTAAAGGAGGGTGCGCAGGTCCTGCAACCCAGAGCAGCAGGGAGACATGATGTACTTCCACGAGCGGCTAAGGGATGGATGGCGGGTCGAACCGGTGGGTGCCGGAGGAGGGCCTAGGTGACCACCAGGGCATCTCCTGGCAACAGATTGTCAAAGTCGAGGAGGTGGCGGGCGCAGGAGCTGCGCCAATGAGCTGCTACCTCGACGTGTTTGTTCGCCTCCTCCCGGAAGTGGGCCACCCAACCCATGGTGGAGACCGTTCCACCGGAGACCGAGTGGGGAGTGTTGATGCGTGGCGGCGTTGAAGCTCCGGCGTCCGGCCACTGCGGAGCAGGGACGGGTGTCGCCAACTGCGACGCTGCCGCCCGTCGGCAAGGTGTTTCTTGCCCACCGCTGGCTTCGCCATTTGACACACTGTGGTGATCCCTGTGATGATTTAAACAGCTCTCCATCGCCTCTGCCCTGATGAGAAGCTTCAAATTACAACGCACCACTATCCCCGTACCTGGCGCGCCAGCTGACGGTGGTCAAGCACCAAGAGCGGGGATCCGATGGGACCTCCTTTAGAGATCTGGCCTAGGGTTTAGTTCGCGCGTAGGGATTTGAGAGACGTTGAGGGGAGTTGGTGTAGCTGATTGCCCTCAGAGAGTTTTTAGACAGATTCAAGCCACTTGGGGCGAGCCTTGCACCTCAATCCATCTGTTTACATTGTGTGTGTGAATGCGGCGACCCAATGGCCACCCTTCTTGCTACAATTCCTCTGACGCGCCATCCATTTGCCCTGACACTCCCTTCCCTTGGTACGCACAGCACCGGAGCACTACGCCAAAGTCTTCTGTATGTCAATTCAATATTTTACCATCTTACTTTGGTAATTCTTGCTTTTATCAACCCAGCCCCAACGTCCCGGGATAGGGAGCATTGAACCTGGCTCCCAAGGACCTTCCCGAGAGCCCTTTGCCGCTTTCCGGGTCCATAGTGTGGGCCCGCCCTTCTTACAAAGTCCCCGGAGGGACTTTTGCTGCCTCCTAGGTCCTCAATGTGTGCCTGCCTCTTTCGCAGAGGGTAGCCGGGAGCTTGGCGGGGCGCTCTTGACACGAGGGTGGCGCCCGCTGCCTGTTGGACGGGACGGGTGAGGCCGTCAGTCCCCGAGGCACCCAGGCGCATCCCATCAACCGTAATGATGGTGTTTTCATGGGGATGCAGCGCCTGCTGATGGCCTACCTCGACTGTTGCGTCCTTCTCATGCCAGGATACGCCACCGCTTGCTTAGCTGCGAAGCGAGCCTTCCCGGGAGGCCTCCTCGGGCGTGTCCCGTTCCCATCACTTGGGCCCTCGGCAGGTCCCGCAATGTGGAAACGATATTTTTCTGGTCCTTCCTGGGCTTCGTATTTGGGGCCCATCTCCTTAGTGGGCTCCATGAAGAGGGAACCTTTTTCTGCAGGTGCGCCTCAACTGTAAGTGCGTCCTCGGGGGACCCCCGTTCCCTTGGCGCTGACAACTTCTTAAGGGCTATATTTTTATATTTTTATAGATTGTGTCCGTCTCTTCATCAGTCTCTCAGATTTTGTATTCCAATGATTATTGTTTTTATCCAACAATCTAGATATCTATACATCATATTATCTCTCTTCCTTGTCTGCTTCTCTGTTTCCGCCGCAGGAATGTAAGCACACAGCCACCGTTATCTCTGCTCTTTCCCTTGACGTCCTCGCCCTGCCGCTACCTCAACCTCGCTGGTGTTGTGTTCAGAATTGGCGCAATGGCGCGATCTACTGATGGTCTCCTCCCTCCTCTTTTGCCCTCCCCTCTCTCCTCCTAGGACACGTTGGCGACATCTTCTTCAACTCCGATTGTTCAAGCTCCCCACAACCTTCGCCTCCCTTTACGACTCCGGCAGCGAACCAGTGCCTCCAATGCCACTGCTAACTTGTTGTTGGCCCACAACGCTCGTGCCTCTTTCACCGCCCACCGGGGGTCTTCTAGTACCTAGCTCTGATGGTGTCTTCACCACTTCCACTCCCCGACATCTCTATCGCCTCCACTGCCGACCAACAAGCCACCCCGAAGCTCCCTCTACAGTCGAGCAATAGAGTTAAATTAGCTAGCCGTTTGGATTCTCATTTAATAGGTGGTGGATCTATGATTAAAAGTCTATTTTTGACTTCTCTGCCTTCTCCTTTCTAGGAGGACAAAAGTAACTTGTAGTAAATATTAGCTTCTTTTAGTCCAAATTAGCTCCCTTTAACTAATTAATAGGCTAATAGTTAGTTGAGATTTTGACTAATAACTAGCCTACCTATTAGCATCCACATTTTGATGAGTACTAATTTTTAGTCTTTTCGTTAGCCCCCCCCCCCCCACCCCAAAATTCTCTCCATCTCAGGTATAAGGGTTCTAGGATTTTCAAACAATACAATGGAAAAATTGCATGTGAACCTCGTTAACAGCATAGTGCACATTAATATATATTTTAGGATAAATTTCAAATATTGACTAATTTACCGATGGAGATGCCGTTAGTGTACGATCCATATATCTTGCAACAAACCTACCTACCAGTACGAACATATATGGTTCATAGGATGGTCTAGCGTTGCCCGGTTTCTACATCGCGTTGAAGGGTCTCCGGATTCATGTTTCAGACAGAAGTAGTCCGGAGGAAGCGTGCCGGACGTATGGGTGGTAAAAGATTTTCTAATTTAGCCTAGCGAATTTAAACATCATGCTTAATAAAAGCTGAGCTGAAACACTATGGGTCTATTTGGATACTCTGTGTTAAACTTTAGCAAGGTGTTAAAATTTAACACCCTCAAATGGAGTGTTAAAGTTTAGCACGTTGGAGTGTTTGGATGGTCTGCTAAACTTTAATACCTTAGATTAGAAATGACAATTATACCCCCACTCCCTTCCTTCCTTCCTCCTCTCTCTTCTTCTCTCCCGCTACCACCGCCGCCGCCTCCCTCCCCGCTCCTCCAGATCCACGCGCCGGTGGAGGAGGCATGGCCGGGCAGAGCCCGGCCCCCGCCACAGCGAGCTGCGCCTCGACGGTGCAGCGGCAGGCCACGTTCAAGGGGAAGTTCCGCGGCGGCTGGATCGAGGGCCAAGGCGTGTTCGTCGGACCCGACGGCACCACCTACCACGGCGCATGGGTGGCGGACCGCTGCCACGGCATCAGCGCCAAGAGCTACGCCAACGGGGACTTCTACGAGGGTCAGTGGCAGCGCCAAGAGCTACGCCGCCGCCTCCCTCCCCGCTCCTCCCCGCGGGGAGGAGAGAGAAGGGGGGCAATCAGGGAATAAGTGGACTACGGGACCAAGTTTAACAACTTTTAACACCCTCTTGATGTGTTTATGAAATTGGGGGTATTAAACTTTAACACAACCCTTTTAACACATGTGTTTGGGAGCCAATGTGATAAAAATGTGTTCAAAGTAGGGTGTTAAACCTTAACACCCTCTATCCAAATAGGTCTATATGATCTTGATCTAAAAATAAAAATAGATAAGGTTAAGTTGGATTGTGAAGGAGGTATAAGGGTCACGATCCATTACCATTCCTAGACCCGATAATAGTTACCACGGTAAGTGGACAACTCCTTAACTATATGCTAGAGAGTACAGTGCGAGCCGGTTCGGACAGAATAATCTCATTGCGCAGTGCGGTTATTTGTTGCAACCCTGTCAAAAAGATTACTCTGTTTGTAGCACCAAAAAGGGTACGCTGAAGCGTAGAAAGAAGATAGGGCAGGTCCTGGGCAGAAAAGCAAGGACGACTGAATTGCCGTGCACCGCCCAAATCTCTCGCACTCGCACTCACAGCCCGTCACCCCCTACGTCACAAAGGCCAGTACAAGCATCGACGCGCGCCGCGCTGTCGTCCCTGGAACCAGCGACGACGTCGACGACGTCCGCGCGGCATGCATGCATACATACATAGGTACATACATAATATATATATATATATATATATATATATATATTATATACTATTTTCTTGTAACACACCTGGGTGCAATATGTAGAATGCATCCAGATCGGCGGACACATCAGGTTGGAGCAACCACCCAACCGAACATATATGGAATTTTTTTGTATCTTCCACCTACCATGTAAAGCCACCTAACATACAAATCCAACCTAACATGCATGGAATCTTTTGTTGGTTCAAATATTTGAAATAAATTTTCTCCTAAACCGTAATCCCGATTGACAAACTGTTTGTCGCATCTGACTTAAAAAAAATATGCTTAACAAAACTAGATATAATATGATATATTTTTTATCGTTTAAGCGAGTTGCATATCAATGTACTACCGTTTGCAACTCTGTCTACCACCAAGTTGCAACTAGTTATAACTCTATGTATTATATGCTCTGGTTATTATAATCACATCAAGTTGCAATTCTGAGTTGCAATCATATCTTATTGCAACCAGAGTACCAACCGTGTTGCAACCGAGTAGTAACTAGTTACAATCAGTAGTAAGTGGTTGCAATTGGGTAGTAACTGGTTGCAATTCTATTCAGTAGGAAGCATATCTGGGTGCAATTAGAGTAGTAACTGGGTTGCAACTGAGTATTAAATAATTGCAACTATAAGTAACAAGTGCTAAATAGGCTACAATCAAGTTGTAATTGGGTTGCAAATGTTCTTGCAACTCAAAGTACAACTTAGTTGCAATTACATATTTAAAAAAATTCATCAAATATAGCCCTCATGGATCTCGTTGTGTTAAGCATATTTTTTCCACAACCTGCTTCAAACGGATCTAAAATCGGATCTGCGATTTAGGAGATATCGCATTTTTTCGTTTTGAATTAAGAAAAGATTCCTGCATGCATGCTTCCTAGAGGGTGGGTTAAACTCTGAGGTGGCATCATGTGGTTGGTTGTCGAGTTGCAATTAGGTTGCAGACGTTCTTGCAACTCAAAGTACAACTTAGTAGCAATTATATACTTAACAAAAAGCTTCATCAAATATAGCCTTCATGGATCTCGTTGTGTTAAGCACATTTTTTTCAACAACCTGCTTCAAACGGATCTAAAATCGGACTTGCAGTTTAGTAGATATCGTATTTTTCGTTTTGAATCAAGAAAAAATTCTACATGGTGGGTTGAGTTTTGAGATGGCACACGTAGAGCAGAGGATTTTACAGAATGCACCGGTGCATTTTAGCCTCATATAATATAATATAATATAATATAATATAATATAATATAATATAATAATCAAAGCGCACCCCGCGCGCGGTGTCACTGTCCGTTACGTGCACCGCGACGTGGACGCGGTCGACCGATGGGCGACGGGGCAACCGCCGGCGGGCCGCGAGGGCGTAGGATCGAACACAAGAGTTGGTGTCGCCGTTGCGCACCGCACAGGTGGGCGCTCTGCTACAGCGCGCCCGATGGCTGCCCTTCCTCCTCGTCGGCCGGTCGGGCCCGATCGAGATCTCCCCGGCCACGCGGCGGCGACGGATCGTCGATCGGCATGGGCCACTTCCGGAAACAGAAACACTAACGCACGACGCGACGTCGCTTTGGGGCAGCGCCGCACTTGCGTCGCTTCACTCGCCGTGCCGGTCCATCAATGAATTGCGCCGCGATTTGCCTTCATCGATGGATCCTCTTCTCATTGATCAGGCGGCCTAGCCAGCTAGAAACGGCCGGACCAGCAGGCAGGGTCGGGGTCAGGCGCGTGCCGTATGGCCATGTGGCCGTGCCCCGTCCCCGCTCGGCCTCGTGTCGTCCACGTCAGGTCACGCCGACCTCCAGCCGCGCGCGCGCGCAGCCATCGACGTGGAAAAGAGAACCAAACGACATTGCCTGCTCGACGCCTGGTGGAGGCTGCCGGCTCATTCGTTTGTTGGCATGTGCAAAACTGATGCCGAGATCACGGTGATCGATCGAGGTCGTCATCACGGCGATAATAATCGATCAGACCCGGCACCTGATGATGAAGGCTCTCTGGAAAATACGATCGATCAGATCGATTCGCCCGTGAACTTGCCGTAGCAGACATGCGTCTTCACGGGAGTATGTAATTAATGCTGCCGCCAGCCGGCCATTACGAGTGGCCGTAGATCGTCGTCGGCCAGATACACATGCATGCGGCCTCACGAGTCCGTACACTCGTACAGCACCTGCTGCAGCTTGGTCGGCCAGCGGTTGGCTCCTACGGATTGGTCATGTCAGCACCTGATTGTAACTCCGATCCCATTTACGGAGTAGAGTAGCTGCCTGGCCCTGGAGTATACCACACACCCGAATAGATCCATGATGGCGGGCCACATCTCGCCATCTCATCCGTACGCAGCGCGCGCGCACGGCCAAGCAGAGAGCATTATTGTTTCATCATCGTATACGTGATGTATGATGAAGTCAGTACTACTGCTCCCACTTAGACCCCGTTTGGTAGGACTTCTTAAAGTGCTTCTCCACCGACTTTTGGTGAAGCCCTACCAAAGGGTCAATTTCAAAACGGCTTTACCACCAAAGCCGGAGAGAAGCCGCAAAACGGCTTACACTAGAGAGGAGAAGCCCTCCTCTCTCTCCAAGCATTAAGTGATCTGAGAAGTTGTTTTACCAAACGTTTTGCAAAACAGCTTCAACTTCACTAAAAAAGTCACTCCAGCGAAGAAGCCGAAGCCGTTTTATGAGAAGCCGAAGCTCTACCAAACGGGGCCTTCATTAGGATTGTATAATACTGAGAAGAATTCGTTTGGTGAGCGGTGGCGGAGGCAGGATTTCAAAGTTGGGTATTCCCAATTCTTAAGTCAATTTTCTCTTCCAGGACATGGAAAAAATTCCTTTGTTTCCAAAATTAAAATATAACAAATTGTTCGAGCTAAACACATCTCAAATGAAAAACTACAGTATTTTTAAAGAATTCCTTCAAGGCTCGGTGATGTCATTGTCCTTAACTTGCAAGAAAAAATAACTCGCAGCAAATGTTTATCAAGACTAATCGGCTCTTGCGTCGCGGTTGATGAAACTAGCATATGTGCCTTCACATCTAATTCCCACAAACATTTCAAATCGCCTCATTTCGGCCTCATTTTTCAAAGTTCACCACTTTTATTGTGCCTGTGTGGCTGTGAGCACTATTTTCCTACAAGAACATACACATTACGTAAAATCAAATGGATATATATAAGATCATCAAAAGTATTATCAAGACAAACGTACATCTATGATTATTGTCATGTTTATAGAACATAATTGAGCTCTTTTACTGTGGACAATACTACCGGTTGGTAGTATAGAGTATAAGTCCTTTTTTAGTATGGATAAAATAGTAATTAGCGCGGTATATATTATTCGGAGTATATTTGTTCCGGTCCTTTTTCCCGCACGCCAGAGCTCCCGCGATCCATTCTTCACGCGCCGCCGGCCTCCCGTCGCCCGGACGCCGCTCCGCCCCCGCCCGCACGCCACGCCGCCGGTCTCCCGTCGCGGGTCGCGGGGGCGCTGTTCCGCGACCGCCTGCTCGCCGCCCCGACCCCGGCCGCACGCCGCGCCGCCGTCTCCCGTCGCGGGCACCGCCGGGACACCGCGCCGCCTTCTCCCGTGGCGGGCACCGCCGGCACGCCGCCCCGACCCCCCCGACCCCGCCCGCACGCCGTCTCCCGTCGCGGTCACCGCCGGCACGCCGCGCCGCCGTCTCCCGACCCCGCCCAGACGCCGCGCCGCCGTCTCCCGACCCCGCCCAGACGCCGCGCCGCCGTCTCCCGACCCCGCCCAGACGCCGCGCCGCCACCTCCCGCACGTCGCCCCGTCCGTCGCGCCGTCACCGCTCGGCCACCGCCACCGCCGCCTCGCCGGCACCGCCCCACACGCCGCCACTCCCCCACGTCCCACATATCCAGTAACAATTCCAGGAGGTATTCATTTATGCAACTATGAAATTCTTTGTTATTTTTATTTACGAATAAGTGTGAAATATCATATTAATTGTTCCCTTACAAGGAATTTACAAGTTTCAGGTATTTCCTAGCCTACTGTAGAAAACTGAGTTTCATTGAACTTGTACTTATTTAAGCGAGAGAAATAGCAACAAAGCTTTAACTTACGTATAACCTAGCACTGCAAAAAAATTTTAGAAGAGATTATAGAGCTGTAGCAAATGGAACCACTACTGGACTAAAGCTACCAGTCCCAATGAGGTTATCAGATGAAAAACCATTAGTTGCATGGGCCAATTCAGCATAAGATTCCCTCATGTGTTGTTCATCAATGACTGAGCTCTGTTGGTTTGCTGTTATTTTTTTATTCTCTCTGTATAATGAAGACAGTGCAAATTCTAAAATGCAACAAAAACACAACCACTGCATATGGCAACTATTATGGCAAGTTTTTGCAATGGCTTATTCCTTGAGTGGTTAGAGCAGGGTGGCAATTTCAGTTGAGGGTTACCACCACAAAGTCCATCATTTCCAGCATTGGTTAGGTCAGAGGTTGTATTGCTTAGCTAATTGCTGCTGATTATTTTAATATTAACCTGCAATTGCTGATTAGTTAGGTTGGGATGAAGGACTTCAGTTCCGTCCTATGTTGATACGAAGGTATTATTTGAAATGGTTGAAATACCTGTAATTTTTTTTGTTGAAGGTTACCGTAATGGAGGCAGAAGGGTACGTTAGCCTGGAGGAAACTAAAGAATATAAGTGTATTGTAGATCAGACTTTTATGAGGGAGGAAGATTTCTATGAGTTTTACAATGATTATGCATACCATAAAGGGTTCAGTATCAGAAAGGGCAGAGTTAGGTACAAGACAGGCACCAAAGAGGTGATATGGAGAAGACTCATGTGCTCCTGTGAAGGATATAGATCTGTTAAGTACTTTGAAAGGATGGATCAAAAAAGACAGCCGCGTGCCCTCACCCGTTGTGGATGCACTGCTAGGCTTGATGTGGAGTGGAGTGAAATTATTGGCACCTGGTATGTGAAGGACTTTGTGGATGTCCATACACATGCCCTTGCAAAACCAGAGCATGTTTTTGTTTTGCGGTCTCATCGAGGGCTTAATGATCCTCAGAAAGCGGAGGCAGTAGAACTGGGACTAGGTGGGCTGCGTCCATTTCAGATCATGGACGTAATGGAGGCCAGCCACGGTGGTCCATGGGAGACTGGATTTCTTTCGCAGGACTTGTACAATTTCTTTTCAAGGTACAAGAAGGGAAAGGTTGAAGGAAGCGATGTAGAATTTGTGTTGAATCATATGCGTCAGATGCAAGAGAAAGATCCGGAGTTCTTTTTCACATTTAGTGTGGATGCACAAGGCAGGTTGAAGAACCTATTTTGGTCGGATGCACAGTCGCAGATAGACTATGGTGTTTTTGGAGACGTCGTTGTATTCGACAGCACTTACCGAGTGAACCGGTACAATCTTCCGTTTGTCCCTTTTATAGGAGTTAACCATCATCGAAGCACAGTTGTCTTTGGTTGCGGTATTTTATCGGATGAAACTATCTTGTCATACGTGTGGCTCCTCGAGGCTTTACTGGAGGCAATGCACCAGAAGCATCCAAAATCCTTAATTACTGATGGGGACGCAGCGATGATGAGAGCTATTGAGATTGTCATGCCTGATGCAGATCACAGATTGTGCAGTTGGCACATAGAGCAGAACATGCTGAAACGGTTCCGTGGTTCGAAGCTCAAGGATTTCAGGAAGTTCATATACCATGCAATGGAGGAGGGTGAATTTGATAGGCTTTGGAGAGAGTTTAGAGGTACCCATAATATCAAAGAAGATAACCTATGGGTAAATAGGATGTACGAACTTAGAAGGAAGTGGGCTGCCACGTTCACAAGAGGGAGACATTTCTTGGGCATGCAGAGCAATCAGAGGAGCGAGAGTCTGAACTCAAGGCTTCACAACCATTTAGACCGAAAGATGTCCTTAGTTGATTTAATGGAGCATTACGAGTTTTGCCTATCACGCATTCGTCGGAATGAGATTGAGCTTGATGCGAGGGCTCTATGCTCTATCCCATTCACTAAGATTTCTGCTGATGTTCTTGAGAAAAGTGCTGCGCAGATCTTCACACCAACTATATTCCAGAAAGTGAGCTTCCAGATAAAAAAATCAAGTAATTGGTCGGTGACAGAGGTGACATTGCAGAATGGGTGTTTGAGGTATGAGGTTTCATTGCAAGGCAACAACAAGCGTTCGTTTCACGTGACTTGTACCTTTGGGTCATCGTTGGTTGATGCTAGATGCCATTGCCGGAAGCTGGAGCGGGAAGGAATTCCATGTGCTCATACTTTCTGTGTCATGAAGTATTCTTGTATAGAGAGCATCCCTCCTTGTTGTGTTTACGTGAGGTGGACTATGAATGCGAAGAGTGCTTTCCCAACGGAGATGCGTACCAATACGCATGTTTGGACTGAACAAATGGATCGTTACCATTCCCTTCGCTCAAAGGGCAATCGTGCTTTATTCAAAGTTTCTAGGAGCCAAGATGAGACGGATAGGGTAATGAAGTTACTTGATGATATTTTGAAAGAAGACACGCAGGAGCAAGGGATGGAAGAGGAAACAACATTTGGGCCATTGCCGGCTCATTTCTCAGCAGCCAACCAGCCCGGTGGCACCAAAGTACTTGATCCGGTGAAGATTGTTTCGAAAGGTGCTCCGCGATCCAACAAGAGGTGGAAGGCAAGCCATGAATTCTGGGGAACTTTTTGACAATGTGCAGGTTAGATAGTTAAATTTTTTATTTATTCATTCTGATGTTGTATCTGGGCAGTTTGTTTGTGCTACCTTGCTCATTGGCTCCATGAAATAATTAACAAATTCCTCATTGGCTCCTTGCTCTTTGTATAGGTACACAGATTTATCTTCTGGAGATAAGCTTACAGCTTCATTGATATAGAGGACACTGACCCTTGTGCTTCGCTGATTGCAGCTAGTGGAACTCGAAGAAAGCAAACACAAAAGAGCTATTCAGTGCCTTTTAATATTCATAAGGTTTGGGCCAGTATGACCATAATTATGTTACTGTCAATTGGTCCCAAGGTTCATTTGAGGCCATTAGTGTTGTCCTTTTTCTTCTTGAAAGAATTTCCTTTGATTGGATAGTAACAATTATTTATAAGGTACCAATTACTTGTTTACTGGTCTGAACTTTAAGTTCGATGTTGTCTAACCTGTTAATTCCAAGGACCAAAGAAAAGTTCGATGTTGAGCATTTTATTTATGGAAACTCTTGTATCCACAGAGAACTCGAGATCTTGATACAGTTGGATTGCTCGATCAGTTACCAGCATTACAGCAGCTTCTTTTTCGATTACTTGGTTGCCAGGTAATTAATCATTGTTATCCTCTGTAGAAATACACCAGTTTCTGTGTTCCAGAGTTGCCATTGACATTTAAAAGGTGCCTTGCTGACTTTTTCGTTTATTTTATTTTTATCCATAAGTGTCATCATCTTATAACATCATAATTCAGCATGCACTATCAATGGTGTTACTGGCAGGTTGCTCTAGAGAGTGTTAAGATCCAAACGGCCATCAATGATGCAATACTCAATCTTGTTGACAAGGTGGGGACTGCGGGCTTGCTGCTTGTCAGATTATTTTTTATGGGCACTTGACATGTATAAAAGAGCAATTAGCCCGGTAAATCATCATTCCTTTTCTGCTTGTGCTTGATCCATTTAACTTTTTTCCATTAGTTGGTCATCAGAAATCACATGCTTCGTGGCTGATTTTTTTTTTATTTACTGTTGTACAGGCAGAACAACTTTCGGAATTTTATGAAGTGTGTAAAAGTATACATATTGGGCGTGGTGAGCGATTCCTCAAAATTGAACAGGTTTGGCTGATTCTCTAATGATCGTCAGTATGTACTTTGTTGTCATATTCTGTGCGAGAAGCTTATTGATAACCTATTGGTAACACCAAAACAAACAGCCACCTGCATCGTTCCTGGGAGCTATGGAGGAGTATGTGAGCAATGCCCCCCTTGCTTCAACAGTTCAGAGAAATCAGGTTTGCAACTACTAAAAGCTTGTACTATTTGTTTCAGTTTCCTGGGATCTTAGTTTTCTGTTACTATGTATAAGCAAGATGTTTCTGGCTACTCTATTGAAGTCACTTGAAGGCAGATTTTGATGGTGTATTTATGTCCATTTCTTTGTTTTTTAGGCTGAAGAACCATCAACGCCACCGCCTCCAGCTCCAGAACCTGAACCTGAGCCAGTTAAAGAAGTTCCACCCACAGCTGAACCAACAGATTTGCTGGTAACTTTCGATGGTACTGCACTAGTCAGGAAACCGGTCATTAGCACTTGATGGCAGCTTTTACTTACTTCGACAAAGATGGAAGTGGTTATATCACAGTTGACAAGCTTCAACGAGCTTGTGGAGAAAATAACATGGAGGACTCTTTCCTGGAAGAGATAATTTTAGAAGTTGATCAAAACAATGTAAGTTGATTGTCTTTTGGAAAGAATATTAAATGTATATATTCTTGAACTCAGGATTTCTCAAGATTATCAAATTATTAGAGGTGAAGTTAAAATTTAGAGATTATAATATGTGGGCAAATGGTTTTACATTTTGTGATCTTTCGTTTGTCCCTTCTGCGCGCCCAAGATGATGTGCACTAGCAGTCAGTGATGGTAACTAAATATTAGGTGAAGCGATATCAATGTCAGCATCAGTGTCATCTGAGCAGCAGCAGCCATTTGTGGACGATGAGAGAGCTGATTCGGAGCTCGTGGCTAGCTGTTCTTGCTTGGTGCATGACAGCATGAGGCGATGTACGAAAAGGAACAGGTGGATTTGGAGTCTGGAGCTCGTGGGCACATGTGCGGCTTGTGTTTTTGTCTTGCTGTTGGCTCTTGCCAATTGCCATGCTGGTTGCTTGCATCGCAGGTTGCATCAGTTCTCGATCCTTGATGAATTCTTCTTCGTCGGCTTCTTCCTCAACAGGAACAGCAGCAGCAGCGCGACAGGAAGAGAAAGACCGAAGCAGATCATCTTGTGCTCAAATTCTTCAGGCCAGGCAGATCCACTACCAGGAGAAAGATCCCCGCAGCAGCTGAAACCCCATCATGTTCGTCGACATCGATCACATCATCTTGGCCGATCTGATCAGTTTCGCGCTACAGGACACACACGAGATCAAATTCAGGTCGTCCACAACCATGTTAAAGTACTTTCTCAAGGTATAAAATTATGACGTCCCAGAAATTCAGAACCGGCAGTCAATCTGACAATAGACCTTAACAGATATAGAATTCAATTTGAAAACTAACTCTATCCATCATCTCCAAAGACATAATTGACACGTAAAGATAATAAATTCAAATTACAGATATCCGAATAACCACACAGGACAAATTCCTATATAAATAAATACCCCCCATCTATCTCCATCTCCATCACGCCTCCATCTCCAACTCCTGACGCCTCCATCTCCATCTCCTCACGCCTGCATCTCCTGACGCCTCCATCTCCTGACGCCTCCATCTCAACATGGAGCAGAACCATACACCTGACGCACAACACAAGGAGCATGCCCCACCTGCGCGACTTGATCCAATTACACCTGCGCCATCCTATCCAGTAAGTACAATCTTGCCTGCAACAACAGTTTATGATCAGTTTATTATATTTGTCCTAATTTATTCATCAGATCCATTCATCCCAGGGAAACAATGGGGTACAGACCATCTATAATGGTAACTTGGAGGATAACACTGATGACGAATCAGATTATGAAGACCCTATCGTTACCTTTACTGAGAACCCATTCACCTATCCACCCAAGATTGGAAGGAAGCCAGTAAAATTTTTTTCTGCTCTTTTTGTTGCCATCATCATATTTTAAACCGTTATGATTTAATTAATCACAATTTTTAGGTGTCAAAGGCCTATGGTGACATAATGGCCAAATTACACGCCATGGATACCCGGGAATACAGGGACTACAACTACCTAAAAACTGCACAGGATTCAATCTGTCAGCAAGTGAAAGAAATTACTAGCGCCTTTCACACAATTCAACGTTCACTGATTGACATTAAGTGCTACAACCAGGTAGGTTCTGATGAATTTTGAATCCTAAATGTGAGTTTGACTTGCCTACTCACAACCTTCTAGCCTGAAGAGCAGATCAACGAATTAGGATTGACACAACAGAATGTACCACAAGGGCGACTGATTTCAAGCACAGCCGGGGAGGCACCTAGGCCAATTGATGAAAAAGTAAGTAAGTTCTATGAGCATGATACTAAACCAGGTCCCTATGATAGCACAAAAAGGAGGCGAGGCGAGTGGGATAAACCTGATGTAAAGAAAGGTAATATGAAGTGTTTCCAATCTATAAAGTATGACATTAATTTATATCGGTAGCTGATACTATGTGATGATGTGATTGCAGAGTTCAGCTGTTTCATGGATGAATTTCTTCAAGTTATGAATATGAACAGAGGCAATGATGATGATATCATTATCAAAATAAAGGGTATTGTATTAACAAGAAAGGAGATTCACACTTTGACTATAAAGTATGACTACGACTCTTTCAAAAAATGTTTAGATGGCAAGGTCTGTCCTTAAACATTGTTCTTACTGTCCTGATCAATTAATGGTTCTGATGCTTCTGTATTATATTGCTCTATGTCAGTTGGCACCTCCAGCTGCAATAAAATAACGATGCATCAAAACTGTAATTAGTAATTAGATGAAGGCAAGCTCATACAGATAATTATTGTATCATGCAGATAGTAGATGCACGCATACATGACATGCGGGGGAAGATCCCGGACGACAAACGGATGTTCACCAATGTTTACCTGGAGACCACGCACATGCCTGCAAGGTTCCAGTACACACAGAGACATGAGGCTGAGATATGTGAAGAAGAAACAATGCACAGGCGCGCAGTTGCATTTAAATACGTCAGTCATGAAATGGTACGACATAGTTAATTAACTGCTAGTCAATACTATCATGCGTTCACTACTGACTACGACATTTGTAGGTATTTCTCCCAATGCGTGTGCAGACACACTGGTTCTTGGTGGTAGTGAACGCTTATTTGCGAACTGTACAAGTATTGAACTCAGACAAACAATTCGTTGGAAAAATAGTGCAACAAGTCAGGAATATGGTGAGGTTTAAGTATGCTCTGTACTGTTCCATTTTGATTGCACATTCTGAAATAACACATAATATGAAATAGGTTGAAGGCTTGCACTGTTATTTGGATATCATTCAAAACGATGAGAAGGAGGACTACCATCGGTGGAAGGATTTCAATGTCAAGACCTGGGACATCGACATGCTGGATGGATTACCGCAACAGGAGGACAGGACATCATCGGGCCTATTCATGCTCAAGTATATGGAGCACTGGAATGGTTACAGACTACAAAAAGGCTTCACACAGAACCTTATTGATGAGTTCAGATCTAAGCTTGCAGCTATACTGGTGAACTCGGTCTTCAATGAGGAGCAGACTATGAAGGGATCCCCTGAGATCTAGTTCGACTCTTACAATTTAAAAAGTTATCTTCAGTTTTAGTTCCTACAATTTAAGTGTACTGCTATTCAGTGTGTTACATGCTCGTTATCGCAAACAAGTCTGCAAACAAAGAATTCATGAAACACACATTAAGCATCCTGACCTTGTCCTTGTCCGGGGAGGGGATAACACACAGGAGGGGGGCGAGCTGGGAAGGGTCCTTGCCCGTGGAGTCGTGGACGCTGGCGCGGAGCCGGCTGAAGTCGTCTGCCTGGTCGGCGCCGGCGGCAGAGCTACTGCTGCTGCTTGGGGTCGGGCTCCCAGGCGAGCGATGCGGGGCGAGGGGGCGGCGCGATGCGGAAGGCGACGGAGAAGGTGGACGCGCAGGGGCGGAAGATGAGGTAGACGGCGCCGGCGAAGTCGGCGGCGAGGAGGAGCAGGAGCAGGCGCGGCGGAGGAGGCGGCGCCGCGCCGGATGCGCGGCGAGCTTCTTGGATCGGCGCGCGGTCCGAGGGGCGGCGACAGTGAGCGCTGCTGGAAGGACGGGTGCAGCTGCAGCGGCGTGGTCTCCGTGGCCACCGCCGCCGCGCCGGCGTCGGCGGCTGGTTGGTCGAGTCGGGGGCGGCGCGATGCGGGGCGAGGGGGCGGCGCGATGCGGGGCGAGGGGGCGGCGCGATGCGGAATGGACCGGGGGCGGCGCGATGCGGGGGGCGGCGCGATGCGGGGTGAGAGGGCAGCATGAGTAGGGTTATGTGCACGAGATGTTGTTGGGCCGGGCCGTTTCTTGAATTCGGCCTGGTACGGGCGAAATAAACAGATAACTGTATTATTGCATGTAACACCATCTAAAAAGTTTATAATTCATGATAATATAAAAAAGAAATAATATGTGACAATTTAAGTTTCATAATTCAAAAACAATGATATACTTTGTTTCAATTTTTAAACTTACATGATGACCTTATAGTTTGTGTCATAATTAAAAAACAATGATATAGTTTCTTAATCCATGTACTTTGTGTTCGTGTTAGATGAAGGCGCGTGCTTTGTGACTTGTGGTCTTCAAGAGTACATGTATGGCCATGTAGGGGAACAAGGTACATGTATGGTCATGTAGGGGAACATATATATGAACTTAAGCTCATAATTTTGAAATTACATGAATTTACAAAAAAATGGTAATATTCTAAAAAATATTGAGTGTGCATATGGTTGATGACAAAGAGAATGCCATCGGAAATAATATGTGCCAAAAAAAATTACTACTTTCGTTTTAATACCACTACCACCAAATAGAAGATACCGGTTATATACTCGAAGGAATGCTGCAGATCACGTCATTCATATCGGCTCATACATTACATAGGCTGGGCTCTTCCTATTGGAATTTCACAATTTTATGAGTGTTCTTGAGTTGCACTTAAAGTTCTTCTTCTTTTTTTTGTGGTGGTGCGGCGGCGACACACAGCTGCTCGGCCTCTGCCTATCTCTCTGCATGCAATGCGTAGGCGCACGATCGTCAGCGTGTACTCACCCACTCTTCCTCACTGCTCTCCTCGGCTAGCAGTCTCGCATCGTGCTGGTGGCTAGCGTCTCGGTCGCCGAATCATCGTGTCCGGGTCCGCGGTGGCATCTGGCGTCCATGCATTCTCTCCACCTTTCGGTTTTGACGATTTCGAGCGTGTCGTCCATGTGTTGTGCCGGGCGGATAGACAAAGGCAGTTGCGGTCCGCATGGACCTCCACGACCGATATGATCTGCATGGGATACGCGCGTCCCTCTCCAACCGCCATGAGATGACGCCCCGCCGCTGTTTGCCTCTGCTTCGTGATGAGTCTGTGACGCGGCTGCGAAACCGCAGGGCTCCGGCTTTGTTGCAACAGATTAACTGGGAAAATCACAGAAGAAATAGGTTCACTTCTTGGACTGATAAATTTGAACTTATCATCAAACTTATTGATACAAAGTATACGACAAGGTGCACGTCTTCTCCGTACTCACTTGGCAACAATGGTTCAGAAAACCTGATACAAACTAAGCAAGCACTATATAAAGGCATATGTATGACTTGCCGATTGCACTGGTTCACATCTTCCAGAAATTCAGAACCGGCCAGAAATTCAGAAACGCCGACTCAACGACCTACCATATGCCATCTGGCACGCATGAGTTCACATGTATTAGCTTACAAACTCTTCACGTGTATTAGCTTACAAACTCTTCACGTGAGGCCTAATTTAAACAAACTCTTCACGTGAGGCCTAATTTAATAAAACTCTTCACGTGAGGCCTAATCTAATAAAACTCTACACGTTAGATAATAAAAACAATCTTGCTTCATGGATGTGGACGGCAGGAAGGCAGCAGGCAGCGGCAGTTCAGCCACCATGGATGTGGACGGATCTACTTCTTCGGTGACACCCATCAATCGTGACACACAAGAGCAGGACCATACACCACCAGCGCAACAGAAGGAGCATGCACCACCTGCGCTAATTGATCCAATTACATCTCTCCCATTCAATCCAGTAAGTTCAATCTCATCTGCAACGATAAAGTTTATGATCAGTTTCATTATTACGACATGACATATAAAAAAACTGAACAGGACCAGATTCATTCAACAAATTTTGAGCCACCAAGTCAGATCAAGAAGCAACCAAGCTCTACAAGCCGTGTAAGTCTTGCTGCCTGCTCAGATTGCTTATTGACATGAACATCTTGCATAAGTTCTAAATTTGCAAGCACAAAACAAAGCATCAGAAATGTCCAACTTAACCCAATGACTACTAAAGAGTACCAGATTGAATCAGAATCAGAAATGCATAAATAGCGAACACATGAACATAGGCATATTGGCCTAGAGTGTGAAGACTAAAAGTTTTAAATGAGATAAATATGCTGGTTTAAATGAGAGCATTACCCAACCTTTGTGCCCATTGTGCAATCAGATTTCAGAAAAGAAATGACCAGTGCAGTTGCTCCTTCTTTCTATCAGCATCCCACAAGTCCTGCCTTCTAGGATCATAAACCTATTGCAGGCCCAAAAAAAAGCAATACATACATTGGTCAACAATATGGAACTCTGCATTCATCCATGAAAACTAGAAAAGTTGTGGGAAACGTTTAACGAAACTATAAACAGAAAGAACTAACCTCTGATCCACTGTTGTCATGGCTGGAGCCAAGTAGAGGTTCGTTGAGAGCATCAGCACTGGATATGTCAACATGCTCATTGATCCACCGTTGCGCCATAAAAATATTACAGAACACAATCAGCAATTATCAAATGCAGTGTAGCGATAGCAAAAGTTTCTAGCATAAAACACTTGATGCATTCAAGCGCAACCATCCAATCATAAGCCTTCATTGTTTGTGAAACAACAAGGCTGTTACATTTCAGGAATAACCAACAGAGCAGTTTACAGGCAGAATACCACCACTTGCCTGCAACTCAGTAACCATGCACATTTAAATAAGAGAATACATTATATGCACCTTTCATTCAGTCTCTTAAAATAATTATGGCAAATGATGGCCTAAGTTACTGTCTGCAAAGCTGATCCTAACTGTACCAGTTTTTGATTTTATCTTTGTAATATTATTAACTCATATGTCTTAATATCCCCTAATCGAACAAAAAAAATAGATCAACACCAATTACAAGAAACATACCTGAACTTCACATAAGCTGCAGAAAAACATCCCTAATTATTATTTTCCTTCAGGGTACATGTAAATGCTCGCAGAAATTACTAGTAGAGATTATAAGCATGTTCGACCAAGAACAAAAGGATGCTGTTGAGAAAGCAGGATTTGGTTCTTTACTTAAGCTTAAGGACATAGAGATTCGACGCGAGCTATGCAAGGAGATTGCGGACAGTTTCGACTTAGACAAAGAAGAATTCAACATTCAAGAAAAGAAGGTGAAAATATCCATCAAAGATGTTGATCATATACTAGGCCTTCCATCCCAAGGCGATGAAATAAAGGAGCCTCCAAAAAAACATGTACCTGGTCTGTTTGACAAGTACACATGGAATGATTCTACTAAAATTCATTCATCGGAGTTGAGGGAATATTTAAGCAAGAACAAAACCTATGGTGATGACTTTATTCGCATATTTGTGCTGTACACCATTGGTTTCTACTTGTGCCCAACACTACAGCCATACGTCAAATCAGATTATCTTGGGCTCGTTGAAGAAATTGATAATATCAAGAACCTGAACTGGAGCAGCCTAGTTCTTAATTTCTTGATCAGAAGCATACGGAATACA
>NC_028458.1:9049208-9104645 GCF_000263155.2 Setaria italica | reverse complement strand
CACTAATAATAAGGTACCGACTTATACATGATTACCTCAACCACTGATGCTTCTATTGAACTCAGTTGCAAGGGTTGCAAAACCGTATGACACGTCTTAAAGACCTGCAATTGATCAAAGAACATAGGTGGAAGGACACCCAAGTCAAACAATGGCCAGTCATTGAATGCATCAAAAAGACAATCCAGACTGACAAGTACAAGCACATCAACACCTGTCAATATACTCGGGTTCCCATAATTACTACTTCCTAACTTGTGTAAATACCAAATAAACTCGCAGTGCATCGTGTGGACTATTCACGGTTAAATTCATGGAGCTTTGGACCGGAAACAAATTATCTTCCTTATTCACACAGGTAAGTTGAACAACACAAATTCTGCAACCCAATCTATGCCCATCTTACATTACAGCTAACAGGCATTTGTATTTGTTATGTGCAGAAGGATATGACTAATTTCAGGCTCAAGCTAGCTGTCACATTGGTTAACTATGCGTGGAACAAAGTGAAGGGAAGTCCAGGATACAAAGCTACCGATGCCGAGGAGACATACACGATGGAAGACAATGAAAAATAGATTACATTCCATTTTTTCCGTGTTTTAGTAGCATAATTTTTAATATATTGCCAGATCCTTTATTGACTTAGTGTTGGATACTGCCAATGTTCATAGTTCATGCCTAATGACTGATGGAGCAGCATGGAAAAATTTATGGTATGTTTTACTTTAATTTTGGCATGCTGCACATCTAGTACCATGGAAAAATTTATGCCCAAAGTATTGAAACAATAGCATGGTACGCCTCCGTTAAAAGGTCAAGCTTTGTAAAGAGCACAATTGCAATGCTGATTATGTCATCAGTGTTGCATGTAGCTGATGGTTTAGTTAAATGTTTACCCAAGTTCTTAAAATACAACAACTAATAAAAGATCTAGTCTAGTTATGTCTGCCCAAACATACCTGTTTAACGTATCTGCATTACCGCACCTGATAGTTGTATTAAAAATGTATTCTCTCATACTTGGGAAACCCCCAAACTTTACACGCAGTGACACATTACTAAAACATGAACATTTATATTGACTACAGTTTTAGTCTCTGGAATTTATCAGAAAGAATCAGATTATGGCACCTTGAATGTAACCCTATTTAATAGCACATGACCAATATCATCACAAGCACTTTTTCAGTATTAAGCATAGTTTTTTTTGGTACGTCACAATAACTCACTAAACTGAAAATATAAAGATGAAAGGTTTTTGTCCGCACAGATTACAATAAGCTCAAGCTTAAAAATCACACCTGGATCTCAAGAACTGCTTTTCCCGTGCGAGTGGGCTGGCTCCCTGCATCAGGAATCAGATTTTTGGCCTTGTGGCACTGCAAAAGACAATGTTTCAGCATACACAGCATTATTTAGGTATGCAGATCTAGCTATAAAATGCATTATTTAGGTATGCAGATCTAGCTATAAAATGCATTATTTAGGTATGCAGATCTAGCTATAAAATGCATATTATACGACATGATGATAATTGAAATCGAATACATAACCTCATCAAACACTAGGAGACCGTCAAACTCGTGGCCACACCATTGAACCAATTGCTGTAAACGGGAGCGGCCTAGGTACCGTGGAGTCGCCGCCGCCCGCCGCGGGGGAGTCGCCGCCGCCCGCCACCGTGGAGTCGCCGCCGCCCGCCGCGGGGGAGTCGCCGCCCGCCGCGGGGGGAGTCGCCGCCCGCCGCGGGGGAGTCGCCGCCCGCCGCGGGGGAGTCGCCGCCGCCCGCCGCGGGGGAGTCGCCGCCGCCCGCCGCGGGGGAGTCGCCCCCGCCCGCCGCGGGGGAGTCGCCGCCGCCCGCCGCGGGGGAGTCGCCGCCGCCCGCCGCGGGGGAGTCGCCGCCGCCCGCCGGGGGGGAGTCGACGCCCGCCGCGGGGGAGTCGCCGCCGCCCGCCGCGGGGGAGTCGCCACCGCCCGAGTCGCCAACCCTAGATGAGCCTGCGACCGGCGAGCGAATGGAAATGAAGAGGCCAAGTCGCGAGCTGACTAAATTTGAAATGAGGATGAATAAAAATAAATAAGATTAAAATTAATAAAGATTTCATTTCATCTATTACATCATTGCCATTTTACATCTTTCCAAAAAAACCCTTATACTGCCTATACAACTCATGCATACTACATATACTACAGCTTATGGTTTTAGTAGTATACAATTAATCTCAACCGTTGGATCCTTACATACGAGTCCTTTTCTAACAGTAGTATAGGGTAGTATTGTCCATGGTAAAGGAGCTCGAGAAATTAGGCGCTGGGAAGGCCATGCGGCTGAGCTGCTTGGGTATATGACGAGGATTGAGCTTGGTTTGCTTGGCTCAAACAAGAATCCAAGAAATAAGTTTAACTAGTAAGTATATACTTCTGTGTAGCTTATATGGGCTTGATTGGTGGGCAAAATTCCTAGGTATTCCTGGGAGAGCTCCTTTACCATGGACAATACCTACCCAGGAATCATGGTTCCTCCGCCCATGTTGGTGAGGTCGAACGTCACCGATCCCCTACGAGGGTCTTGCGGTCTTGGAGCTTGTGCTGCTGTCGGTGTCGAAGGAGAATCTAAAGGACGATCTGCAGTGACATTCCGCATGAGACTCCTCTTCAATAGGCCCTTGTTTACTTGGTGAATTTGGGAGGTGCCAAATTACTGTAGCAACACTGTAGCGTTTCGTTTGTATTTGTGAATTATTGTCCAAATATTGACTAATTAGGCCCAAAAGATTCGTCTCGCAAAGTACAACAAAACTGTGCAATTAGTTTTTGATTTCGTCTACATTTAGTACTCCATACATGTACCGCAAGTTTGATGTGATGGGGAATCTTCTTTTTGCATAGTGCCAAAGTTAGAAGTTTTGTGGGAAGTGAACAAGGGCTAAGCAAGACCCCGAACAATGTTCGACGCAAATCGACTTGAGCACACTGCGACGGTCGGCCGAACCACGAATATTCCACATGCAAAGTGTACAGAGGTGCATGCAGCTCCACCTGCCCAGAAAAGGAGTAGTTCCTATTATTTCTATTGTTTTCCTCGATCCAATCACCGAACTCAGCACAGCAGCTCTCGAACGGAATTCCAACTCGACGATCTTTCAAACCAAAATTGATTACACACTGGAGCTGCCCTAAGGAAGCAGGGAAAAAGCAGTGGGGAGAGAGAGTGACGATGAACATGCATGGCTCCAGGCGAAACACTGTGGGCTGATCCCGTTGCTGCGACCGGTGGAAGCAGCTGCACGTAAATAAAGCTAAATAAAGCCGGCGCCCAATTCATCAGAACAGAAGTGGGTACAGTGCTGCAGCTTTCAGAGACAGGCTGATTGAATGCTTACCGCTGATCTCTGCACGCCACCCTAATCCATGCATGCATGGACGTGGGGGCCGGCCTGGCCTGGTCGTCGATCGTCATCGACCGATATGAATCATGAATGTGACGGTAGGTCTCAGTACGAGCGAGCACTCGTCGGCTCCGATCGGATCGGAGCAGCAGGCACATGCACGCTTTCGGTGCTCACCGCATGTATGCGTGTCGCTGGCTCGCTGCAGTGATACACGCGCGGCCTATACCATGTACCATCATAGAATGAAGAGACACGCTGACAAGCCCAGCCATGAAGGTCCAGTAGACGGTAGTACTGCATTACTGCAAAACGATGGGATGGAGGCGAGCGCGTGATTCGCGGGAGCTCTGTCGACCGACGTACGTCCTCCCATATTTCTCGCCGGTCACTTCCGCCGGCCGGTCGGTCGGCCTTCGTTAACGTGCCCATGCTTGACTGCTCATGAGCAGGAGGGTTGTATCGGATGTTCGGTTCCTAATTAGGAGGACTAAACATGAACTAATTATAAAAGTAATTGCACAGATGGAGTCTAATTCGCAAGACGAATCTATTAAAGCTAATTAATCCATCATTAACAAATGGTTACTGTAGCACCATATTATCAAATTATGGACTAATTAGGCTTAATAGATTCATCTCGCGAATTAGACTTCATCTATACAATTAGTTTTATAATTAGACTATATTTAATACTCGGTATCAAACATCCAATACGACAGGTGCTAAAGTTTAGCATCACCTCAGGCCCATAGGTCAAAAGAAACGTCTATGCGAATGTTTCCTCCATGCGACGATAGGTCAAAAGAAACGTCTATGCGAATGTTTCCTCCATGCGACGATATCACGCTGACATGCAGCTCTCGCTGAGCGCAGTGATGATTCCATCGTAAATGGTCTGTATCGATGGGGCCGGCCGGCCGGTCAGCCCGCCGGTGGCTGCCTTCCGTTAGACGACACGGCAGCGCATCGCATCGGCCGTTTGCGTTGCGATGCGATCCCATCGGCGGCGGACTTGGGCTAGCTCCGAGGTAGCGACGCGGCACCGGCCGGCCGGGAACATGAGTGAGATCCACGGCCGGCCCCCTCCCCTCGAACGCGCGCGTCGCCGTTGCACACCGTAAAGCGTACGAACGGCGACTGTTGCACCCGCCGCCGACCCCTGCGCCCGCACAGTCGGCGGTGCCAAACACCCAGTCCCACTCCGGCACTCCCTCCCACCAGTGAGGCAGTGACCGACTGCTTTGTGATTGCTAAAAGCAGCGACCGTGACTGACACCCCTGCCTTTAAACGGGCCACCAAGCGTCACGAGTATCTCTCTCTCTCTCTCTCTCCCCTCCTCCGAATTGATTGTAGGCTGCGGATCCGTGAAGCCCATGGGCCATAGACACCCCTGCCTTTAAACGGGCCCGAGGCGGCCCCTCCTACACATATGCTGCTGGCCCTTTTTCTTTCAGTCACGGGCCCACGGCCTCATAACATAGTCGGAGGAGGAGTAAACTTGGAGCGAGGCATGTATGGCTGCTAGAGCCGCCGGAAGGCGTTTGTAAATCATATTCTGTAAGGCAAACCCTCTCAAAAAAAAAACGGTAAACTTGGAGTGAAAAAAAAATAATTCATACAGGATTACTCATCCTGGAGTAGTATTTACTATCACGAGCAGACATTTATTTAGATAATCCGCACCAAAACCGCATTTATTCAGTCAAATCCGCAGCAAAAAAAGCCGCGGACCCTGTTAATTCACCGCTACAAATACAATACGAATACATGCGGACACGCTGGCGTCTCGAACCGGGCATCGATCGTCGTCGTCGTCGGGTCGGGTCGGGTCGGGGAACCACGCGCATCTCACTGGGCAGCGCCGCCGCCTTCCGCGGAACCGGCGGACCCCCCCGATGCGGCGGCGGCGGCGGCACCGGAGGTCTTCCCGGCGTCGTCGGAGGCCTTCTTCTCGACGGGCGGGGCGAGGGCGACGCCGGGCCAGTCGCGGCAGGCGCAGTGCTGGCCCTCGGGGATCTGCGCGTGCACGGACGCGACGTGGCGGCCGCACCCCGCCCACGTGGGCTTGCCGCAGGTGCCGCACTTCACCTGGTAGCACATGGCTGGCTCCGATCGGTGCCCTCTACTCTCCTTGCTTCTGACTTCTGAGAGACGACGGCCCTACTCGCGGTCGTCTCCAACCTTGATGAGCTGTTGTGCTCAACTGGGTGATGGTTGGATGATTGGATCTGGGGGACGAATGAATGCTGAGCATTTATAGAGAGGGCCGATCGGCTCGACCGCTCATTTCTTTCGCCCATGATAGGTCCAGTGGGCCGCCTCTTCCTTATTTCCTTTTTATAAATAAAAAAAGATAATGGAAAGATTAAGGGGAGCAGTTGGGGAATATCGAATGGTGGTGAATAGACTTTGAAACTCACTGGAAGTAGCAGGCAAAGCTAGTCAGGGAACGAAGAACCGAATCCGTTCTCCACTGGCAGGCGTCCAAAATACGTCAATACATGTGCAGATGTGCTTGCGTTGCCCTCGATCCTTTTGAACAAAATCATGCTCAAGGGGCACATTTCTTCTTCGTCCAAAGTGACCGCGTCCTAAGTGGGGCTAAGGCTTGAGCTTCCGCTTGAGTCGTGCGACCGTGAAATTGCCAGGTGGTCACGTCCCAGTCCAAAAGGATGGAAGCACGTTTTTCTTTTTTGACATGTTTTGGACGTTTGCTAGTGGAGAGGTCGTCGTCGAACACTCGAACTTCGACGTTTCCGGATTAATTCCTTTAATTTGATCTGCCCTGCCCGGTAGGTGCAATGGAGCGCTCAACAGGAGAGGACCGCTTCTGCTCGGAGGTCAACGGAGTTGCACGAGCAGGTTGACCGTGACAGAGAAGCCAATTGGAACAAAGAAGAATTCAGTACTCCATCCCCACAAGTGACTCGTTCAATGGCACGCCTGAGGTAAGCGGTGAGTTGCTTTGGCCGGATCCTCTACGGCTTTGCGCGAGCATCCATCTGTCCCAAGACTAACAAAGGCTTAGTATTTGGTGTCAGCATAGGCCAGCCGCAAGGGGATCCTATTCAAAAGCATCGGTTTCGCAGGTCAAATCGGACGAAGGTTGACAAGCGGACCACGCGAAGGCCGAAAGGGATGGCCGGGAGTCGGGGAGTGTATAAATCATCGGCTCCGCCACCCGCCTTCCGGCCTCAACCATCAACCACGTCGATTCAGATTTCACATATAGCCTCGCTTCAAAGGAGCACGAGCAGCAGAAGAGAGGAAGCCGCTCCAAGCCGTCGTTAGCCATGTGCTACCAGGTGAAGTGCGGGACGTGCGGCAAGTCCACGTGGGCCGGCTGCGGCCGGCACGTCGCCTCCGTGCACCGCCAGATCCCCGAGGGCCAGCACTGCGCCTGCCGGGACTGGCCGGGCGTCGGCGACAAGGCGGCGGCGGCGGGCGACGCCGCCGCAGCGGAGGGTTCTTCGTCCACTTGCACCATCCTGTGATGCGCGCCCGCGCCCGCTGCTGGACGAGGCGTCGAGGCGGAGGCCGTGCCGAAGCGTAGCGTGTTTCATGTATGCCGGTCGTTCTACTTAGGATTCTGCGATTGGGTCCAGCCATTGCTGTCTTGTCGTGTAATTTCGCTTTGGAATAAATGGGTGATTACTTCTCTCTTTGCCTCCGATGCCGTGCCGTCGGTTTCCCGTGAAATCGACTCGCCTCGCCGAGCTCGCCCAATTCCTGTCGTCTTTGCGCTGCGGCGCCTTTGGCCATCGGCGTCCCGCCGCGTTCCCTGCCGGGGAAACTGTTCATGGCCAGACTGATTTTGCTACCTGGGAGTGGCACCAAGAAATAAACATCAGCCTACACCTACAAAGCCAAATTAATACAAAACTAGGCGCACAACTGAATAGACTGAAAGCAAAGGGGAGCACCACTCTACCCAAGCAGTACAGAACATAACCAGAGATGCCAGGGCGGATGTTTGTGGAATCGAATTTTGAATTGTAATATATAAGTTTTCAATCGTGGTATACCAGAAAAGTCAATTGGCACATCAAAATTTCAACCCTTGCAAACGGGCGATATATACTTCTCTTCCATTTCGGTATATGATGTATCTTCCCCTTCCTGTACGTGCTATGAGTATAACTTGTGTGGTTTGCCAGCCGTGAATTTACATGGGCGGACGAAACAATGTGCTATACAGGTAATTCTCTCCTCTGCGGTCTCAAAATCGAACCGATGGATATCACCGCATTCCGCAGCTGGCTAACAGGGAGTCCGGCCAGTGTCGGGTGAGACAGGTCATCTTTGGGGTCATCATCGGCGCTTTCTTTGCGACTCGATTCACCGGAAGTGCCATTTCCATTTTCATCTCTACCAACATTGTGTGCTCCTTCCAAAGGTATGTCGTCGGTGTCAGGAAACTGAAAGTAAGCAGAATGAAGGCGATCATGAAGGTCCTCAGTTCTACCCATTTGCTGATCTTCCTTGTCCATGTCAATCAAACTCTGCGCAACCAAGAATTAAGTGAGAGTAATTCAGTAGAATGATTCATTTCAAGTGGCTAGTAGATAGAACTTCAACAGAGAGCTTTGCCATGCGAAAACACGATAAAAATACAGTTCACAGTTGAGAGAATAAACAAGGAAAACTTTGCCAACTTTTGCCCAGCCTTGCTCTTGGGTGAGGAAATTTGAGTTTTGGCAACATCTCCCTCTCTTTTGTTGCCCTTTGCAAAATGGTTTTCTTGCCCTTTGCAAGGCTAGGCAAGGATGGGCAACAGTTCACCTTTGAATCCTTCAGTGGTATACATATGTGAACTTTTACAAGCTACTGAAGGAATTATACTAACCTGTGCAGGGAAAGTCTTGAATAATGGAAGATGACGCTTTCTGCAATACTGGTTGAACAAAAGAGTAAAGATGATAAGAGGCACAGTGAAGCCTGAAGCTACTGGGGATTCTTTTAAGCCAAATACACCAAGACAGATGATCTGAGAGAGGACTAGAGAGAATATTGTAGTATTGTGGGCAATTGGCCAATATAGACCGCCTGTGTCGTATTTTGTGCAGTAAACATTGAGGAACTGAAAAGGAAGAAATTGCCAAGTCGTCAGTTCAAAGACAACCAAAAAATAGTTTTTACTAAATTTGTTCTGTTGAAACTTAAATCTACTAATGAGGAAATGATGAGTTTGATTTATTGTTCACTCCAGAAATAACAAGAAAAAAATGTTTAGCTGCTAGGAAGCTCTTTTCGAACGAGGTAACTACAAGTTATGTGCAGAGTATCAGAAGCATATGAAAGCATGTGCAGATATCTAAAGTATTTTCACCAAAAATATGGAACTTGGAGAATTTATGTCATCGTCAGATTTCCAGGTTTAAATGCTATAAAGGACACATGTTAGGCAGCATGATAAAGTAACTTTAAATATTTTCTAGATAATAGTCATAATTAGGCATATAATAGTGCATATGACTCCAAGGAGAATTTCATCCCTAGTTTCTCACCTGGTTGCGATACACAACATAGCCGAGACAAAAGTATATCAATAAAAAGGGCAAGATAAGAGGTGCTAGTACAGAGCATGTGAAGCCCAACAGTCCAAACAACAGAACTTTAGGCACTTCAGTGTGATAGGGAAATGAGTAAAGAAGGTCGTCTTCTTTCATTCGCAGAATATATCTTCTTATGAAGTTCCATGTAAGACCAAAGAGTTGCATAAGTTCTGATGATAGACTAGCCCATCCTGAAGTAAGAACATAGGTTGTAAAGAATGTAGCCTGAAATGGAAATAAAGTTTTTAGAAAGTTGCAATGAGCAAACATGAGTGATTAAAATGCATCGTCCTTTTGCCTCCTTCCAAGATAAACAAAGTATATGTGATTCACCTGCACAGGTACTGCTCTGGCCAGCTGCATAGGAATATCCTTTGGGCTTGATAAAGCAATCACTTGGCTAATTGCAGAACCTGACAAGACATTGACAAAGAAGACATTCCAAATGGTGAAGTACAATACTTTACAGCAGGCACTTTTCTTCCTTTCACTGTGAGAGATAGGACCCTCTAAAGTAGAAAATAGCATCATGGTTGGGGGAACAGTATACAAAAATATTTGCAAGATCACACTGGGAAGGTATCCAGTTATCAACTGGGTCATGTATTTCCTGCAAGCAAAATAATTGTCAATATATGTTGCTAAAATGATGAACAAAAGACTACAGTACAATGCCTGAATGGAAACCGCAGTGACTATCATCATTCATAGGAATCTTTGCTTAGTTGCTTTCTCCCCATTTCACCAGTAAATGGAATGTAACCATCAATTTAAACCGCTGCCGCTATTACAATGTCATGTCAGGTGCTCAAGGTAGATTTGTCCTAACTGATAAATTGGGTTATTTTGAATATGACGATGCACACTATATGCTAATAAAAGCCGAAAATACCACATCTATAATATGACTAAAAGAGGTGAGGTTTTTTTTTAGAACATAAGAGGTAAAATGTAAGTATTTACAGAACTTACTTTTCTAATATACCTCTCAGGAAAGGGAACCTTTGCTGCAGCTGCTCTAGCTGAGTCAAACCTTGTATAAACGTCACCGGCATGAGAAATAAAAACATGAAAACAATAGAACCCAGAAGTGTAGCTATGTGCCGAATCCAGAGTTGCTTGTAGGGTAACCAGAGATTAGACCAATAAATGTCATCACGTTCTGGAGCCAGACTAGTGACCCATCTCATAGGGTTGGATGTCTGAAGAATTTTCGCTACAACTAGTGCTGCATACCGAGTTTTGAAAAATATAAAAGCAGCACCACATTCCTGTGATCAAATTCCCTCATATTAATTACTAATTTGCAGTAATATATTAAGAATAGTAAAAACCATGATTGTTGCTAGTTTGACCTCATCAGGTAAGCTCAAGCTTGAATCATTCAGTTCAGGCTTTTCGCTCTCTTGCTCGAAGTCACTGGGCAACAACTGGAATGAATTAGAAGACGCTCCACAAAAACAACATTGAAATGTAATGGATCTGCATCTCTTATCAACTGTGGTGCCCTTGGAATGTCTGAACTTCCTGTAAACCTTCTTTGCACCACTCTGCAAATAATAATAAAATTACTACTACAAACAGGAATAACATATGGAAGATGCAGTGATGCTATTTATTTGAAGATTTCAGATTTCCACTTTCCAATTAGGGACCCAAAGGACAGAGGAAATGAACTATAATACAACATATATTTCATTTGTCGTGCATTTCAGTTGTGCAATTGTGCCACAGCCTCTGCCTCATGAATACTAAATTTCAATCTCACCCATTTGAACAGTCATCAAAAGACAACAGCCACTATGACTGAAACTCTGTAAGCCCATAGGAGCATATTTTGAATTAAAGATTAACATCATTTAGGAAAGAGCAAAACTGCTTCGTAACATTACAAGGATTATGGACTACTCAATATGAGATTCTACAGGGTCCAGCACGAATGTGCTAGACAGGCTAATAGAATATGCATAGATGTTTTTGGCTAAATTACATGTGAAATTCTTGTTCTCTGGTGGCGAAACAACAGCTGATTGTAATCCTGTTTTATCAGATTTGGAGAAGCTCTCAGTTTCGCTCTAGGAAAAGAAACTACAAATAATATACAAGTTAGGAAATAACATTGGTGTCCCAATGAGAAGTAGCCACAGGCCCCGCATGTCAATCTCATTATTATGTAGTGATCCAGTCGCAAAACTTTGCAGTGTTGCTGAACTGATTTCAAATAACAGACAAGGGACTTCAATCCTATCATAGAATTACCATAATACTTTCTCATACTATTGAGCTACACTTGCAGAGATCGATATTACAAATTAAAAAACAATAGCCATGTATTGAATGGATAAGCTATATTGAGTTGGCAGATCTGGTGCGGTTTATAGATAAATTATTTTAACTGGATTAACATACCCTTAATACATCAGGACTCTCTCTAAGAGCAGCCAGCAGCGTTGCATTTCCTTAAGTAACCAAACTGATTTTGTTAACTGTGATATGTATGGTGTATGTGACTACAGGTATTGCTTACCACTATCTTCTGAACTTTCCCAACTTTGTAAACGACTTGATGAGATAGGTAACTTGATGCATGGTACTTGGTAAAGAAATTCTCAACAGTCCTGCTGAATGATTCTGTACTTTTAGGTATTCCTTGGACAAGGACAGTAAAATGTCTAGGATTGCTTGTTGCTCGAGAAATGTGACATAACCTCAGCCTGGCAATGTGCTTGTACTCCTAAAGAAATAACGCATAAATAATACAAGTGATTTCTTATCATAAGGTAATAGAACAATGCTTATCATTTTTTAACAGCAAAACCACTTGATCTTACGAAGTACAGAAGCACGCAAGCTACAGCAGATATGATGTACAATACAACGCAATGGACCCAGAGCCTGCAGTTATAACCAGCATATTAAAGAAAAATCCAAGGGAATGTATATTTTCTAAAATGTATGTGCAACAATTCAGTGATCAGTATAAGTATAAAGGTAGAACTAATTAGCTGAGATCATAATTATTAACAGCAGTAACAAGTACAAAAACAATTACGAATACAAAAATAAAATATCATAATTATTAACAGCAGTAACAAGTACAAAAACAATTATCAATACAAAAATACAATATATAAGTTGTCACACATAACAACTGAAACTAACCACCTTATAACCAGGTAAGATAAGCTTTACTACTTACCATCTCGATCTTTCTTGCACATTTCCTATTGTAAATGTCTCTAATGATGCTGAGGGAATACGAACATGATGCATATCTTGTCCAAAATAATTCAATGGAAGGACTCCAAATACACAAAGAATGGCGGCTAAGGAGAAGATGCGTATGCTGTTGAAAGTAAATGCGTCAGCATGTCCTGTTGTACATTGGGAATAACAAGAATTGAAAAACTACAGGAACATAATACTGTAGGATGTGAAAGTAGCATATTAAAAGTTTTCTGCTATGTCCTACCAAGGCCACAATTTACTCCCCATTTATTTGAATTACACAGATGTTTAAAAATTCAGTTAGAAGAGAAATAATCGACAAATCCACCAAGAATAATGACAAAAGGTGCCTGTGCCATAGAAGTGACTAGATTAGGGTAAAGTGAGACAAACATACTTGAATAAATAGTTAAGTCTACTGAATCTAACAGGTCGTAAGAAATGTTCAATTCTATCATCTCCGAGTCCATCCATTAGGATATTGGACCACGACAAGGTCTAGCCATGTGTGACACGCTAAGCAAGCATACGATGTGACAATAGTCATGAGAGTAATATGTTTGTTGTATTTGTTTATCATAATTTTCAGTGCACTGTTTTGGTCCATTTAATTTCCCAGAGTTTTATTAATTTCTGACTTTCTGCATATAACTTTATCCACAATTAGCAGCAAAAGGCAGTGCAGTTTGAAAGCCACATTAGCGGGCTTGTCATTCTCAAAGTAGCATAATGAACCTTCCAGATCAAAATACCATCTGATAGATTCAAGTAATAACACAAACACAAACAGCTTAAAATCCCATGCAGCAACTTTTATGACTAACCAGAAACTGAAGAAACGCAATATGTTAAAATAGAGATGCAAGTACCTGAATACCATAATTCTATTGAAAACTACAGCATCCAGCCCAGCAGTATCTAAGATTTCATCCTCTGTGCACCGCAGACTTTTGACAATCCAACTAGGGGATGGAACAAATCTCTCCAAGATAAAAGCATCACGGAGCCGGTTGTGCTCCTCAGCAATCCTTCGCCCAAAATAGACCTTAACATTTTGTGGCTGCTTCCTTAGAATGGAGTACAGTGACAGAAAAAGTACACAGAGGCCAATGTTGATTCCAGCAGAGGTCAGGAGACCACCAACTTTCATCTCTTTCTAAAACATGTATACGAGATCCAACACTCCTGTCATCTGAATATGATTGGTTTCATGATGGTGTTGGTACCTGCAGAAACAGAGTGATAGCTGAAATTTCACAAACATCTGGGAGTTTGCATGAACATTTAGCCTGTGTTGGTGATCCTCCTAGGGGAAAAGAGCAGAAGTGTTTAATTATACAAATCCGGTAGTGAGATTTGCAATAGGTTGGCTCCATCATAGAAAAGTACGGAATGGGATATCTGACAGATCCCACGGGAGACATGAAGAATCTTAAGAGAATACAGAACCGACCTTTTGTCAGTTTGTGACATAAAGGACAAAGGAAAAAAAGAAAAAAATCCCTAGTCCACTGTCAAACTACGTTGTAGCAACACCTGAACTTCAGAGTTCATAGCATTGGCTCAGTTGTTCAGAATTCTAAATCCATATATATTTATCTCCCCAGCTTTTGACTGAAAACCAGTTCACTAACCAACCAGAACAGCCCAATCGGTGGTGTCGTACTATAGATCATCTGAACCTGTTGGATGTTAGGATTAGAAGCCAGATTAAGAATACTTAACCCCTAAGGCACTGGATATTCAAAATCATCACCAGGATCGCAATCGCCGTCCCCGTCCATTTTACGGGACGGCATACATTGCTAGCAGATTCTCGAATCAAAATCATTATTAAACAGGCACAGCGCCGCTGGTGTCCGCACTTTACTCTCACTCCGCACGAAGGAACCCCGAATTCCTCAAACCAATCGTGATCTCAACAACACCGAGAGAGAAGAAGCAGCCTTACCTCCAACAACGCCTCCACCAGGACTGAATAAACCAATGCCGCCCGAACTCGACTCCGCAAAACCCTACACAACCAACGACGAACCCAAAAAGGTCAGGCGAAAACAGAGGGGGGGAAAAACTCTGCGACTGGAACCGTGCGCGGAGCGGCGCAACCGAGGCGATCACCTCGAGTCGAGCCGAGTGGCGACGCCCCGGCGGTGGCAATGAAGTGAGGAGGAGGACGAACGAAGTGGAGCGGCGCGGCGATTGGATTCGGGCGGAGGTTGGGCGGGCGGAGCGATGGTTATAGCAGTAGGAGTAGTTGGCGATCGGGATGGGTCTAGTTGGTGGGATCGGGATT
The DNA here is from genome assembly GCF_000263155.2 of Setaria italica. Lineage (NCBI taxonomy): Eukaryota > Viridiplantae > Streptophyta > Magnoliopsida > Poales > Poaceae > Setaria > Setaria italica. The sequence goes on along the minus strand of NC_028458.1, from coordinate 9,090,173 downwards.
GGAAGTTTCGATCGGAAGGAAAGGATGGCATGGGGGGTGGGTCTGTGGGTCCGGGTCAGACCAAAGGAAAGCGACGGGGCGAAGATTTGATGGAGCGCAGGGGGGTCAAAATGCTCCCACGACGGGAAAGTGGAGGCTCTGCCACTGGGGTGGCCATTGGCAAGGGAGACGTGGCGGGGCGTGGTTGGTTGCCGGAAGAGCAGGCCGCTCGGGATCGCGGGATCTTCCGAGTATATTGCATGATTATGTTCATTTTGTAATTAAAAGATTTTCTAAAGTCCTCTAATCATGTAGCATTGCGAGCATAGTGGTTCTCGTGTCACCCTTTATATTAAACAGAAAAGTATAATTTGGATAAGAAGGTGGGAAATTAAGTGTGGACAGTAGGCATTCCATGATAGATAAAGGTTGAAAGAAGTAATCGCCTCGCAAAGAATTTGGCGTTTCTTTCACTTGAAAACAAAATGATTACTGCTGAGACATGAACATGTCTACTCGTCAGCTGACCCTTTTCCTTTTCTTTTGGCAATTCTGCAACTTCACATTTTATGCACAAACAAATCTTGACCAGACATATTTCTTTCCAAAGGGGTGCCAATTACAAATTTTGATTGCCTATAGAAACCGGCAACTAAAATGTGGCTTCATGCATTTCGAATCGCCAGATAAAAACGCCACCTACTAGGCTCTCCTAGGTCACCTTCCAATAACCTCCGAAAGTGAAAAGCGGGTTGATATCCTTAAAGCACTGCCAACTAACCCAACCTAACATTCATTTTTCTCGTGCCAGATTTGCTACGTTCTCTACAATCAAAGTGGATAACCAACCACTATTCCCTCCTAAATAAACACATCAAAACAACCGCGCTACAACAAACTGAAATGAGGAGCGTGTTCTTTTTTACTTTTCATAAGGAAAATGACTTTTGCCAAGTATAGTGATAGTCGAACCCCCAAGTGTGTACAAATGTGCAGAGCAAGTGCTATAATCATTTATGAAGGCTGTAGTCACCATTTTATAAGATTTGGAGGCTTTAATCAATGCAACTATACAATGATATTGGATGGTCATAACTTTAGATATCTGGGCCCAATTGGCTTTAAAGCCCATACAGTGCGATGGCTAAACCATGCAGGCCCAAAAAGAACTTATTCCTAGAACCATTTGGCATTGCTTTCAAAAGTTGAGTTAACAGTTCACTGACTAATCAGTTTCTCCTTAGAATGATTTTTAAAAAAATATATGCGAAATAAAAGTACAGCTGTTGCGTCGTCAACATAGACAAACACGGTATATCGCGGTGATTAGAAGCTACGCAGCACACTTTAGTCAAGTTTCATGGCTCACGCCTTATCATGAAAGCCTAAAATGATTGTTCGACAATGCTGCCATGCCACTCATCGTACAGGGTGTTCCTCGCACTCCACTAAAGATATGATGGAAAATGGTGACGCTAATGGTTAATCCCGGGACACTATTTTATCAATTTATTTATATCCTAAAGCTCAAAAAAGAATAAGCTAGTTCGAATGAATGGGTATTGCGTGGTGTCGTCCTAACGTTGATCCGGAAGAAGTGAATTTTGCATTCTACAGGTGCAAATTGGTGCCTATAAGGATCACCAACGATTCTCTCTAGCTTGATTAATAGAACTAGTTTTTTTTTCCTTGTGGTGCCTATAAGGCACAGGGCACGCACGTTGGTATGTGGCAAGGTCGTGGCTTTGTAAGAAGTCGAATTGCCTAGCTCCATCGAAGATTTTAGTAACTGATGTCACTTTACGGATCAAACACATGCCAGTCCAACTGACTATCATCCGCTTCTACCTGCACCATCACTTTCGTGACATAGCATTCAGGAAATTTATGCGGAACGAGGGTAGTAGCGTGCAGTTAGAAGTCCAATATAAATTGCGGCCATTCGTGACCTGCAATCACATCTTCCCTTTTCTCAGTCGTCCATATCATCGTCTCGAAGTTTCGTCAGTTAGCTGGTTGTAGAAAGGTTGGCACGTATACTGATCGGCATCCTCATAGTTTATACCTTCTCTTCTGCTCATGCATGGGCAGTTGAAACCGCAAGCGGAAACGATAGCGTCTGCCGCTGTCGTTGCTCGCTTTTCCGTCAAGATCACCCACACCTTTTCCTAAGCTATACACACACAGCAAAAGCTAGCGTACCTAAAAAGCTAAAACGGTAGTAATTTGGAATGGAGGAAATACTTCCTTACAATTGAAACTTGGCGTACGATTCCTTTTGCAGACCAATGCAAATGCTGGTGTAAGAGCAACTCCAAAAGCTCTCTTAAATTACCCCTAATAACTTAATTAGGGGAAAAGGGAAGAAAACCCTCCCCAACAGCTCCTCCAAACCTGCCCAAAATATTGGGCGAGCCGAATCAAGACACAGTTGCCCTGCATATTTGCGTGACTACGACCGTCCCCCAATCGGCCCCCTCTTCCTTTCCCACGAGTTTTTTTATTTTGCCCGCGCGATCCACTTCGTAGGAGCCTACAAGGCGGAAGCTGAGCAGCGGGAGGAGGTCCCCGCCGGCAGAGCGGAGTCGAGCAGCGCCGTTGTGGGATGCCGCGGGGCCGGGAGATCAGCGTGTCAGTGCCGGAATCAGGGGCGGCGATGGAAGGGGCTGCGCCGGCGTGGCGAAAAGGCGCTCGTCGGCAGCGAGCTAGGCAAGCGAGGCGGCCAAGGGCTTCGGGAGCGCCGTCGCGGACCCCGCCAACTCCTCAGATTCGTGGGCGAGCGAGAAGTTTATCCATTTGTGAATCCTGACACACCAACCTCCTCCTCGCACGCCATGGCCCGCGCCACCACCAGCGCCCACCTCCACCTCCTCCTCTGCCTTGCCCTCGCTGCGACCACCACGTGGCGTGGGCGCACGGTGGCGGCAGGGACTTGGAGCTCGACGTGGGTGCCGCCAACGTCGCGAAGCCCGACCTGCGCGTGCGGGGGCTGGTGGTGACGAAGCTCTGGTGCCTGGTGGCAGTGTTCGCGAGGACGCTGCTCGGGCGGGTGTCCCCCTACTTCATGTGTTGGGACGAGGCGTTCGTCATGTAGGGCACGCAGTTCGCCGGCGGGGTCTTCCTCGGCAAGGCCACTTCCTCAGCCACTCCGACGAACCGATTAGTCCATGATTTGACAATGTGGTGCTACAGTAATCAATTGCTAATGATGGATTAATTAGGCTTAATAGATTCGTCTCGCGAATTAGCCTAAGGTTTCTGCAATTAGTTTTATAATTAGCTCATATTTAGTTCTTCTAATTAGCATCTGAATATTCGATGTGACAAGGGATAAATTTTAGCCGGAGGATCCAGCCCTCTCACGAAAAAAGAAGAAGAATGCGGCGGATGACGACGGCTTCTTCTGTACCGTATCTTCTTTGAAAATGGAGGGCTTTTTTGTTATTATGTGTTGCTAAATACGCTCCCGTGCGTTTAAAAAGTTCCACGAGTAAAAACAAAAAAGGAAGAATGCGAGATGCGCTGTTGAGCAAAATCTCGCTTTACGGTGTCATGATCGCACTTAACACACTTTTACTAACCACACGGGCAAATTATAGTATAATAAGGATCACGTCTGAAAGACTGAAACTCTTGACGTGCTGATTTCCGGCGTCAAAACAAAAACGAGAGACGAAATAAGTCTGACGCGCTGCAGATCCAGCAGAGAGAGGATCTGTCCAACTTGATGATCTCGTCTTCTCAACGCTCCGTGCGCCGTAATCCGCCGCGCGCCCGCGCCGTACCACGCCGACCCCCGTCGTGCACACGCGCCCCGCATGCAAGCGACGCAGCTGCGCCGTGCACAGTACCCCCCCCCCCCCGGCGGCCGTGCTGACGTGCTCCAGCCTTTTTTGCAACGGAGTTTATTGACGGATACTCACCTAAAAAAATTGTCGTAGCCTTTTGAGCTGTATGAGGGTTTATACACCTCGTGGCAAGAAGGCATCGATTCACAATTCGATGAGAAAAGCCGTTCACTATAAGAATCTAACGTAAAACACGCACAGCTCGTGTATTTTCTTGCTGATTACGCTTTAGCCGGCGGTGCCCTTTTGAGCTTGGAAAATGCTTTGACCACGATTTGAAGGAGATGCTCGCCGGCTCGTCGCCGGTCGCCGCCACCTGTTCATAGATCGGGCCCATGGAAGCACCGACACAGATGCCGACAGCCCCGACGAAGCCGGCGCAGGTCGGTAGGTGTCTTCCAGCAATTTCTCCTAGAACCCCGCGTAACCTCCCCTCTTTCTTACTGCAGAGTGGACCCAACTGATTCCGGGTTCACCTACAGCGAAACAATCCTGTACGGCCGCGAACCACGACCATGCGTCCGATCAAGTGGGCCAACGCGAGCGCGCGCCTGGCCCACGTTGTCAGCGCCTCGGCTGTGTCGCGTGGCAACCGCGGCCACGCCTCCCCACCACCTCGCTTGCACAGCTGACACCCCCACGCCCACGCTCCCTAAGGCCTTGTTTAGTTGGTCAATTTGGGAGGTGCCAAATTACTGTTACAGCACTGTAGCGCACTGTAGCGTTTCGTTTGTATTTGTGAATTATTGTCCAAATATTGACTAATTAGGCTCAAAAGATTCGTCTCGCAAAGTACAACAAAACTGTGCAATTACTTTTTAATTTCATCTACATTTAGTACTCCATGCATGTACCGTAAGTTTGATGTGATGGGGAATCTTCTTTTTGCATAGTGTCAAAGTTGGAAGTTGGGAGTAACTAAACATGGCCTAAATTAAGAAGGGAGCTGCGGAATCGCTCGTGGTCGCGGAGCAGGAGGTGGGGGCGAGCTCGCGCGAGAAGGGGGGAAGAAGCTTCTGGTGGTGGTGACCCTCGTCGTCGGAGCCGGCGGAGAGAGACAGAGGAGCGGGGATCGCTGCGGCAGAAGGGGGAGGCGGTGGATGGCGGTGGAGTACCACTGCTGCTCGGCGCCCTTCTTCGAGCACATCGTCATCATCATCGTGCTCGTGCTCTTCGCGGGCCTCATGTCGGGCCTCACGCTCGGCCTCATGTCCCTCAGCCTCGTCGACCTCGAGGTCCTCGCCAAGTCCGGCACCGAGCAGGACCGCAAGCACGCAGGTACGTACAGGCCTTCCGCCACGCACGGCGCACGCCCGCGCGGGTCCGTTCGCTAGCGCCGTAGGTGGGAGGCGGGTGCGCGCGGCGCCGGATTTAGATGCGGGGTTCCTCGGGTTTCGCTGCTGCACTGCTGCCCGGGCTGGCCTGGCATTTCGTCGAACACCTTCCTGTTGGTTCGCTTTACGAATTACGAATAATTAGTCCATTGATAGTATAGTCAGTTAAGGAGCGTGTTTCTCCGAGGAATCGGTGGATGGTGAAAATAGGGATCGATCAGACTATCGAACATTTGAGCTGATGAGCCGTTCCCTTTTGGTTTCGACCAATTCCTGCTAGTCATCTGCAAAACCCCCCCACAATAATATATACATACGGCCCTTTCCCATGAGAAGTGGCTTGTCATTTTCTCTAGCATAATGAAATGCTGCACTGGCTCGGCTTTTGTCTCTCCAACGCCTAAACCAAACAAATCTTTACAAGACAAACTTTTGCTACAGAATAACAGATATATCTTGTTCTTGTCGTTGTATAGTTTACTGGGGCTTGATGCATATTTTTAGGTGAAGATGTTTGAGGTTGTGGGGTTTTAGCACATAGCGAAAAGCTGTGGTCGTCACTTCTGTTCTGTTGATTTATTGTGGGATTTCACGGCATTGAAATAGCTGAAGATGAGCCCTAGGGTACACTGTTTGCAGAATTAGATACCAAAGTACAGTATTAAATTTCAACATAAAACCTAAGTATCGACAAATATATCGTCGAATGCTTTTCTGATGCTACTGGCACTTATGTTTCCCCCTCTATTGCAGCTAAGATTTTGCCTGTTGTGAAGAATCAGCACCTTCTGCTATGCACTCTTCTGATCTGCAATGCTGCAGCCATGGAGGTTCTGCTCTTTCACTTTCAGTAATTTTCAGATGATTTGAGGTTAATACCTCCAAAGAAATTAGTTGTGATGATATGCTTCTGTCTGTATATTAGGCTTTGCCCATATTCCTTGATAGCCTGGTGACTGCTTGGGGCGCGATTTTGATCTCAGTGACACTGATTCTGCTGTTTGGTGAGGTGAATCATCCAAAATTCACTTACTGATGTCAGTTTCAATTGTCAAATTTGGTGTCCTATGCTAATATTTTGGTATGAACAGATCTTACCGCAGTCCATTTGCTCACATTATGGGCTGGCTATTGGTGCTTCAGTTGCTCCATTAGTCCGTGGGCTTGTTTGGATCTGCTTTCCGGTTGCCTATCCTATAAGCAAGGTAATAAGTATACTGCCAGATCGAATGTGTTGTCATTACTTGACAAGTTCTCCGATAACTATGAACTGAACTTTTGTCCTTCCTGTTGTAGCTACTAGACTATGTGCTGGGTCATGGTCAGACAGCTCTCTTCCGTAGAGCTGAGCTAAAGACGCTTGTCACTCTGCATGGAAATGAGGTATGCTAACTATTTTATCTTCTAAATAGAATGTGCACAATGCAAATGTTCCTGTGCTGTGAAGCTGAACTTGTAATGGACTTACCAATAGTGTATTTATGTGTTTATCATATGTAGCTATTGAGGCATCATTTTCTTATGTACCCACGAGTAAACAGGCACATGGGCACATGGAGATGTAGAACCATCTTTTCCAGTTTTCCTTTTCTTATCGTCCTCTGATCTGCAGGATGTGCCCTCCGTACTGTTGTCCAACATGCTATTCACACCATGTCTGATGCATCACATGTATCATTAATTCCCCCATATACATAATAGATAAGCGTTGAGCAGAGTGTTTTATGCAAGGTGAATTGCTCAATTAGCTTTTACAAGGGTATATTTGGTGGCTGGACTTAACCAAATGTGCAGAAGATGAACTGCTTACAGTATGTCCTCGTTAGAATATGAAATTATCTACGAACAATGCAACAATTTATGAATTGATTTGTCTGTTAGTGGGTAAGAATTGACATCGTGTGTAATTTGGTATGCTCAATGACTCAATGCTATGAGAGCAGCAGCTAAAGTGTGCTGGAAAGAAGCAGAGATTCTTTATGAACAGACTCTGCTAGATTCTGAAGACTGTAGATGCAAGATGGCAATACACTATTTAAGTAACTGCAATATGCATAGATCTTTTAATTGATTAATCGAGACATTTATGCTTTTGAAGCCATATATCCTAGGCGATAATTTAAGATAAGTTCTGCTGTCAGTGGATGATTTGCTCATGTAGATGTGTATTCAATGTAAGACAGAAAGGCAAGCCTACTTGAAGTATCCAACCCAGATATGGTTAGGATGTGTGTGCTATGAACAATTTCCTATAGGCCATATATCATTTTGCTTATTAGGAGTAGGATAGATTTTGCTCAAAGGTCATCTTGTTAGATGCGGGTTAGAGGTTAGTGGGCAGATGATGGTATTTGTACCATTATTTATTCAATGGGATGGCAGAGATATACTAGCCTAGAGATTTATTGCGTGTATGATCTATCATACTATTTTTTTTGGATTGGATGTTTCTGGTCTTTTGGCTGTGCTAATTGTTCCTTAACTGTATTATTTTTTAATTCAAACAGGCAGGTAAAGGTGGAGAGTTAACCCATGATGAAACTACTATAATTGCTGGAGCTCTTGAACTCACTGAAAAGAAAGCTAAAGATGCTATGACACCATTATGTCAAACCTTTGCAATTGATATTAATGCAAAGCTTGACAGGTACTATGTTATATCTAATTTATACATGATTTTAGTGATACTATGTTACTGTTCTGCTGAAACATTTTTTATGGCTGTCCTATTGCTCATACTGTCTTTTGCACAGGGAACTAATGCAAGAGGTCCTCGAGAAAGGGCATAGCAGGGTGCCAGTTTATTATGAAAAGAAGAAAAATATTATTGGATTGATATTGGTAATGTTGTTTGCTGTCAAAATAAGCTATGCTTGTTTAAAAAAATTGTATTTGGAAGATCTCAGTTTTTATTGTCTAAACTTTAGTATCCACTGATCCCCTCTCTTTCTTATTGAATAATGATCTTTGGGTAGCATACATTCTAAATGACAGCAAGGGTTAGTTGAATACAATGTCAAATTAAGTTGATAGGGTTGTCATTGTCAATACTGGAGCTGAGTAGGTTTACAACCAAATTATTGAAGTATGCAGAGTTGTTTTCAATGAATTTTCATACTGTATCGACAAATATAGCAGCCTGTGGAGTGAGGCAATTATGAATCGTGCATGTTACTTAAATGTAGCTTGATTTGTAATTTTGCTACAAAATAAACACTTTGAATTTACCTTGAATTCATGCAGCTGTAATGCATAAGTTTAAAATTATGTCATGGCTTCCCCGTGTTTAGAAAAGGTTGAAACATGTAAATATTTAATTTGATTTGACACCAATCAACACAATCAATACCGGACAAGTTGTACTTAGGAGAAAGGCATAGTTTTCTATAGTTTCTCTTGTATGATCAAGCAATACAATTTAGAAGAATGTTTGTTTCAGACATATATGTTATTATCAGTGGCTATTATTTTACTTAGAGTCTATAGAAGTTATATTTTGTTAATCTTTTGAGAATATAATTTGTACTATATTTATCTGAAATGCTATAAAATTTTAGGTGAAGAATTTATTATCGGTTAACCCTGATGACGAGGTTCCTATCAAAAGTGTAACTGTCCGCAAAATTCCTCGGTAATATATAAAAGCTCTTTCTGTGCAATGCTTGTAGGTTATTTCTGTAATTTACTATAACTCTATCTCCTTATACATTTGTTTTCCTGGAAATAAAAAGACAAACTGTCCATGACACTCCATGGCCAAACCTGTTTCTACCAGTGATGGACTTCACTATAGAATGGGTAATAACCTAAGTAGCATGATATGTACTACAGCTACAGTTAGTTTTGTTTTGTTATTCTCATCATCTACAGACATAATGATGAAAGAACATTTGTATCTCTGACATGTATAAGTTGGTTGCGATATAAGTGGCCTGAAGTAGCTGATTATTCAAGTGGCTTATAAGTAGGTTACTATATGGATGGTGGCTATACAGCTAATGTATTTAATAAAAAGGTTTAATTTTAAATATAGGAATGCAACAGTTTATTTCTTGAGAAATTTGAAAGTTGGTGGCCTTCTGCTTGGGTCGTCATTTTCTGGAACATATTACGATAGCACGACCTTCTTTTATATATTCAGTTAACACATCTGTGCCTTGATGAATGCCAGCGTTTTCGAAGATATGCCCCTCTACGACATCCTAAATGAATTTCAGAAAGGCCACAGCCACATGGCAGTGGTCATAAGGAAAAACATTCCCAATGAACCAGCTGAACAGCCAGCCAATGATGGTGGAACTTTTGGTGAGCTCCAACGCGGTTTTTACTAGGCATCTGGCATGTATTACCTTCTCAATATATATCTTTCTCATTGTTTTCCTTTTGTCGGGTGCTAAACAAAGAGGTGTCCATTGCTATTGACGACAAGAATAACGAAAAGGTCGTGAAGAACCTTCCACCACCACTGCGAAGATGGAAGAGCTACCCTAACACTCAGAACACGTCAAATAGAGGGAGCAAGCCTAAGAAATGGTCCAAAGACCAATCAGATGTTCTGCAGATACATGAAGAGCCCCTGCCCACGTTGAGTGAAGATGAAGAGGCTGTTGGTATCATAACCATGGAGGATGTCATTGAGGAGCTTCTGCAGGTTAGTGATCTCACATGGCTTATTTTCTTTCCAAGTTTGAGCAAACTGTTTTATCTTCTATAATCTTTGGCATATTGACATTTATCATGACTGACAAAGTTATGATGATGATTTTCCTTGTTCAAAATCTCTGAAGACATACCGAACTTCAGTGCCCTACATTCCACTGGGTAAACTATAGTAAAGTTCAGGGATACTAAAAAAACCTCGATTGCACTGAGTCTTAAACTTGAGCAATGCTACTGTTAACTGTTAAGTACCCACTTATCCTTAATTTTTCCTTCCATGTTATGCAGGAGGAGATATACGACGAGACAGACGTACATGAGGAGCAATGACGCAGGCCTTAGCGTCCGCTGTTCTATAGTTCCCTCGTGATTCAGAGAAGCAGCTGTTAGAAACGTAATATTTGTACTTTTATGTTAATAGGTGCTAGTTAGTAGTCTAGTAGATACATTGGAAGATACTTGCTAGGCGTTCATTGTAGTACCAGGTGGCTGTCTAGGATATTGGTAAGAACACTACTTGGACTTTGGAGTGCGTAGCTGAGAGCCGCAGGATTGCTCTGGTCCTGAAACTGATGCACCGGGCATCCTGATAGGAAACGGAGGCGTTTGAGGCGGCGGTGCCGATCGGTTCAGAAACCCAATAAAAGATTTCAGTTTGTTTATACGATGGCTCTCGGTCAAATCTGCAAGAGCTTCTGCCAGCTTTACAGAGATCTCACCTTTTGAAGCACGTAGCCAGGTACAGCCAACGAATGGAGCGGCGACGGTGCATGTAAAGACGGCTCGTCGTTTTCTCCTGGGGCGTATGTTCAGCAGCTACTGATACTGTTACGCAGTAGCACAGCATGAGAGTGCGACGGTTTGAACAGTGCATGCTCGTATAGTTGTATTGTCCATATCCTACAAAATACAAACCAGAATGGTACTGAGTGGGAGCGGCCGTGTACGGTAGCGGCTGAGAGGAGGACAGGCAGAGACCCGAGCGGCAGCGCACCGCGCACGCTTCGTACATGCCGCCCCGGTACGGCGCGTGCACATGGGCCTTATAGATTTTCCTATTTCTTCTAGCGCGTGCGAGCGCACTTGTATACGGCCGCCGGTAGCACCAGAAAGTCTAATCCCACTTCATACGCGGTAACGCGGTACACAATGCCATACGCGTCCTGCCACCTGCGTGCTCCTCACAAGTCACAAATCATAACGGTTGACACAGCGGCAAGCCAAACGGCGAAAGGATCGTCTCAAAAGCCCATGTCACTATTACTCCTATATATCTGCAGTTCAGCACTGTTGTGTTTGCAACTTTGCATCCTCGGTCACCGGCAGCAAAAGCAGAGCCAGCCGCGGCTTCCCTTGAACTGGCCAGCTCGGCGCGCGTCTGCAAGTTAGGATCACTTTGACGTACTCCCACCCTACGTGAATACGTGACCTCGTTGTGCACCTTGCCGCGCATTCACGTACTACTGTTCGGTCGTGATAATCTCCGTGCCTGACCACCCTTCTGCACGGATGGCCTGAATAGTACTACTTGTACGGGGTACGACTGTTGCGTGTGACCTTGAACTACACGTGGCCGATTGCCAGGCGTCGAATTTAAGTTCCTCGTTCAATCCGCCGAAGAGGGTGCATGTACATACAGTTGCACGCGTCCGAGTAATGTTTTCAGAACGACGAAGGATGTGGTTGAATACGAGGTACTAAACTTTAAACTTTAGGAGGATCACATCGGATGTTTGGACGTTAATTAAAAGGATTAAATATGAGCTAATTATAAAACTAACTGCAGAACCCGTATACTAATTCACGAGACGAATCTATTAAGCCTCATTGATCCATCATTAGCAAATGGTTACTGTAGCACCACATTGTCAAATCATGAACTAATTAGGCTTAATAGATTCGTCTCGCGAATTAGACTCTATATGTGCAATTAGTTTTGTAATTAGACTATACTTAATACTCCTAATTAGTATCAAACATCCGATGTGACAGGTGCAAGTCACCGAGAAAACTACGGATCCGCCACGATCTGCCGCAACATTCCCGGTTTCCGTATCCCAAAAGGAAGGACTTTCTTTCTCTCGCAAAAGGAAAAAGATTTCGATTCCTTTTCTAGCAATCTCAGGTTCTGCCCATTTCCAACGATCTCCCGACATGCAGCGGATTACTATACGTTCTACGGAGAAAGATCAGGAAACAGAAAGCCATGATCTGCCGCAACGACGATCTGAACGGCTAGTGCCTCCCGCCATTGTTGTACACGGTATCGCGCGGCCGCTAGCTAGCGCGCAACACAGTCCGATGAGCGGTGCGGCGCGTCGTGCACGGCCGTGTGTACGTGCCGAAGCGCAGGCAACCCGGTGCCCGAAGGCGAGCCGCGAGGCCGCCCGCGGTGCTCGCTCGGCCGCCATGGGCATGCCGCCCGAAGCAGCGCGGGGCTCCTAGCTCCTTGCCCATGCCAGCCAGTGTGGGCTACGGCCCCGGCGGCTTCGCTTCGCTAGCTGCCTGTGCTGTCCCCCGTGCGCGGTCTGCAAGCCGAGGGCGCCTTGCTCCCCGGCCGGGCACACGCGGTGCGCGCGGTGGGGGTGCCGGTGCGCCGCGCGCGCACATGGGCGGCCTCCAACGCTCTCACCGGTCTAGTACTCAAGCGTACTACTAGCACTAGCAGCAGCGCCAGCCGTCTACCGTACGGTTGGCAGCCGGTAGTAGGTGCTACCTAGTATACCTACTACTGGGCTACGCCTACTCCGTCCGCACACGCGGGCGCTACGGCGTAGCCGGTAGCCGCGTACTACGTGCGTACGCGCTGCGTGAGTGCGTGCTTGCTTTCTCACGCACCGGTCACAACGGCGACAAACCGAAACGAGGAGGCCACATCAAGGACACCACCAGCACCGTTGCGCTTGCATCCTTGGCAACGGCACCAGCGGAACACCAAGCCAGCACGGGAACTGGCGACCCGTAGCGCTGTTTCGTGCTCCCAGTCGAGCTTTGCAGATTCCGATTAAAAATTAATCAAATTATATGCGCGCAACGTTCGTATTACTTTAAGATGATGTGGGATTTGTAGCAATGGACCGTGGATGCCTACCAAAATTGTTGTTTGTCTTTTGCCAAAATGTATTTTGGGAAAAAAAAACACCACACAGAGTTGTCGTGGTGCAGTTGATATCTCCGTTGAAAATTGTTTTATTCGTGGGCACGGTAAATGTAATAAGGGCGTACTTGGTTCCCCGCTTGCGCTCGCCACGCTTTAGATTCGGTATCGCCACAGAAGCTTGGCAACTGCTTGGATGGTAAATAGGTCCTGTTTGGTAGAGCTTCGGCTTCTCATAAAATGGCTTCGGCTTCTTCGGTGGAGTGGCTTTTTTATGAAGTTGAAGCCATTTTGCAAAACGTTTGGTAAAACGGCTTCTCAATGGCAATATATGTAATTTTATGATCACTTAATGCTTGAAGAGAGAGGAGAAGCCGGTGAAGCCACCTTTTTCAGCTTCTCTCTAGTGTAAGCCGTTTTGCGGCTTCTCCCCGGCTTTGGTGGTGAAGCCGTTTTAAAATTAGCCTTTTGGTAGGACTTCACCAAAAACCGGTGGAGAAGCACTTTGAGAACCCCTATCAAACAGGACCATAAGCTGCGACGCGCCACGAATTTTCTACAGCTAGTTGATTTCCCCGCTGCAGGTGTGGCGCCGCCACACGCGCGGTGTGGTAACCGGGAAGCAAACAACCCCTAATCCTACGCACGTGGCACACTGATTTTGAGCACTAACAGAGTATCTCCAGAGACAAGGACTCATAATCCTGAACCGAGGACCGGAGCACATCTATCAGGTCACTAGGCACTAGCAGGCCAGACGTGAAAATTGCCCGTTCAAAAACCAAATGGCCGGAGAGACGGCCGGAGGCGCAAGCGCGGCAAGGCCGCCTCTCTCCAGCAAGCAAGTTAAGAGTCCATTTGTTTGAGCTGCAATTTTTAAATTTTTTTAAAAAGTTGTTACTGATTTTTTCTTGAAGAGCAGCTGTCTAGGCTCAAGAAGCTACTAAAAGTTCAGAAAATTGATTTTCAGTTGTTCATATAAACTCAGCTTTTCCGAGTTTCTAACTTTTCAGAAGTTGCACGGAAAATTTTATATTTATTTAAATTTCTAACTTTTCACGTTGACAAGCAGAGCAAACGGGACAGTACTCCATTCAAATCTCCGTGCACCGTACCGCCACCCAACTTTAGCCACTACCTGGGAGGCGGCCCAACGTGTCGGGAACACGGCAAAAGTTTGCAACGAAAATACAGCTATGCAATTTGCGTTAGCGCACGGCCGGATCCTGCCGAGATCGCCGCCGACGCCGGCCGGGGTTCCCAACACAGTTTCGTATTTACGCGGCCGCGCGTACCCCCTGCCCGGCCGCGTCCACGAGACACACACACGAAGAGCAGAGGGGGGGCTACTGTTGCCGGCACATGAGCGATCAAATCGCATTGATGCGTCGCGCGTGACGCTGTACAACAACCTACCCGTACCCGTACCGTACGTGCGTACATGCCGTCTCCATGTATACATACGCGCGTAGGCATACTACGTACCGGGTACCATCCTGGGCGCGCGAATTGAAAGGGAGTTACAAAAAGAAGGGCCCTGTATCGGTACGTATCCAAGCGCGCCGTGCAGACGTTGCGTCAAATCTCCCGTGTCTGTCCGGCACCCCACACACGCAGGTAAATAAAAATAGGGTGAGATCAGGGTCCCAGCAGGCGGCATGCATCGGCGCCTCCCTAAATGCCGCCCGTGCCCGTGGCAAGGAGGGAACGCCACTGTACGCTCACAGCATCATTGTTTTGTTTGTTGCCCCAGCCAGGAGCCATCCATCAGCCATGGTTGGCCATGAGTGGCAGTCTTTAGGCTTAGCAATGCATGCAGGGGTCAGGGGGCCGGTCCCGCCCGAGCGCTGGCGTGTGCGATCGCGCCGAAAGGAAAACATTCCGCTAACAGTGGAAGCGGTCGTCGGATGGTTCACGAATCACGAAAACCACCGGCATGGGACGTGGCGCGCTGCGGCGCTGGATCGGCCTTTTTGTGTTGTGGGTCTACGTGTCGTTTACCAGGCAGTGTGGTACGGTGCAACACTGAGGAGATTGCATTCGCCGCTTGGTTTGGTGCCGTCTTTGCAGTTACGAAGAATCTGGATGACACCCTCTCTTTGGTCCCGGGGAGAGGAGATGAGAGGAAGATGCATGCCGTGCTGCCGCCCTCCGGCAGAGATGCTCGGACTTTCGACGGTGAGACGGAGCCACCAAGGGGGGCAAGGGAGCAGGTGCGGCCGCGCGAGGAAGCGAGCGCTGTCCGAGTCGTCCAGTGGGACGGACGATGAGGGGCGAGCCAACATTCGATGATTCGAGTGTTTTGGACACGCTCGCCCTTTCGTGGTCATTGGTGTTGGTTGGGTGATGTGAGCGTTGCTCCTCCTCCGTCGATCGCTCCCGGTCGAAAAATTTGGTTGCGGCAAGTTTAGCCCTGCAACCAAATGAAGGCCTAATTGATGGGCATGCTAAAAATTTGGCTTGCTCAGTTGGAGGCAACAACCAAACACATATTTGATGATGCTCACATAGTGATAAGGAATTGGGACCAAGGGATGGTAAAGAACCTAACTAGTAGTTAGATCTTCACCTACAAATTTTGTATCATAACTAATTATTGAAATACATCCAATCTAGACCTTAGCAAATTTGCCCAGCTCGAGCCCGCCAGGCTAAACCCGGCCTATGACCTTTATAGGGCCGGGTGTGGAGCACATTTTGCCAGCTCGTAAAAAATCCAAGCGGGCCAAACCCCGCTCGATTATTTTTTTATTTCCCAACTAAAAATGAACGGACATCCTAGCCAAAAAAAGTCCGAAAAGGCCATCCAAAAACTGTTCATGGGCGGGATCGGTCACATTTTTTAGCCCGAATCATTGTGGGTTTTTTGCCAACCCGGCCTGGCGCACACTTTGCTCAGGTCTAATTCAATCACCCGAATCTAACAACATCCACACCTCTTTCTCCATTGATCCTTACCCCATCGGAATCATAGCTCATTAGCCCCGCTCTTAGATGCTACCTCATCCCTACTATATTTGTAGTTCTTCCCTCCGTGGTTGTTGGTGGTGGGTGGTGTGAGCATCACTTTTCCTTTATCGCTCACTAATAATGTTCCCCCTTGTCTTTATGCTCACTTTCATCCCTAGCATCCTTACCCACCATGTCCCCTAGATTTCATTACAAACTTCATTAGTAGTTACTGCCAAGGAATACAACTGCAATCCCAACCAAAATAATTATTAGGATAGTTTACATAGCACTAAATAGCATGTTATTAATGTAGCAATTTACTGAGGCAGCAAGGGGATGAGTAGAGATTCATAGAAGAAAATGTATAGTTTGTCATGTGAGAAATCATGTCTATACAATAACTAAGGAAGGAAGAAGGTGGATTAGGAAAGAAAAAGAGAGGGAAGGTTTAAAGAAACTTTATATTAGTAACGTAATTTTTGTGTGTAGTAACTGTATGACATGTAAGTATAAAAAGTACTACCTCTGTTTGTGTTCCTAAGGAGGTCACGCGTATTAGGGTTCAAAATTTATAATCTTTGACTAATAATTTAACCAATAATTTTTTAATATAAATTTAAAATAATTGGATTCGTAGTTTATAATCACAAATAATATAATGTAAGATAAATGAACGGTGAAAGTGTAATGTGAGAGACCGTGCTAAGTCCATGACTTGTAAACTGAGACGGAGGGAGTATCAGGTAATGTATGGCCTAGCACAAACCTGGAGATATGTTGTGCCCTTGGATTATTAGTTGAGTAACTAGTATTACTATCTTATATCCAACCGAACTATCAACTAAGTACTAGTAATCAACAATATTATGCGTAAAAATGCCGCCGAAAGCGACGCGTGCCCCCTTCGCTGGTACACGTACTAGCATCGGAAGGTGATCAACTGATCACCCTAGCAAAAACTCACGCTGGTGGAGCGCGCCACGGGTCCCCGCCCCGGCCGGCCGACCGCCAGACCGAAGCCCTCCATTCCCTTGTAAGTCGTAAGCTGTAACTCACATGATGCTCGGCTGCTCGGCAGAGAGCGGCAGGCACGTACGACACCGGACCTGCGCGCCGAAGCAGCAAACTGCCAAGGGGGGAGGAGGCAAAATGTGTGCTCCAGCCTTCAAGAGGAGCGCGAGACCTTCCTCAAGAAGTGAAGATAACCGGTCCATCCATCCATGGACCATGATCCATTCCGTCTCCGCCCGGCGCTCGGGGTGGTTCACGAACCCGAAACTGGCCGCGCCGCGCGGCGGGCAATGAATGAAGCCGGGGGGCTTTGAAAAGCGTCATCTCTACCTCGTGACGGCGCAATGGCCCTGCGCTGGTGCGCTGCCAAAGCGCCTGCCCTGCGCGGCGGCCAGTACTTGGCCTCCGCCGGACCCATCCGCCATGTTTCCGCGCAGCGCCGGGCTGTAGCGTATCTTCCCTTGGAGTAGGGTGTGTGATTGCGAGTCCTACACCACTAGGCACTAGCCCACCACCAGCGAACGCCCCCCAAAGAAAGATCCCAACCGAGTTAGGGCTAGTAGCAGGGGCCAAGGGGGAGCACTGTATGCTCCTGCTGGTACTGTAGCGGCGATTAGTAGTGCTCCCTTGTGTTTGATTCAATAGGGGCCTAAAGGTGTTGCCTTTTGCGCCAACGAAACCCTGGTAGGTAGGGGCATCTGCAGACCCACCGGATAAGATCAGATCTCCTATCATGGACATGTTAACTTAAGATGCAAGCAGACGGGTTTAAGGCTCAGGGTTAGTACCTTAACTATACTCCACAAAGTCTACGAGCTTCTTTGTTGATAGTATGTCCGCATTACAAGGGAAACGACGCACACACCTCCAGACCCGACATGCACACCGCACTCGTGCACGGTGCACCCGCCTACGAAGACGACTACTACAGTGAATTTAAAATAAAACAAAGTTGGCGCCCAAGGAAGACTCTCCAAATATATGCATGCTTTTTGGATAAATGCTTGTAAAGGTTTCTTTCTATCACCCTCTCTACTTGGCTAGAGGCTAGAGAGAGTCAATGCCCCAGTTTACGGCGTGTGAGCGTCACATTTCCCTGTGCGTCCTGCGGCCGTCACATGGATGAAGCCCGGCCATTTACTTCCTCATATTTACCTGCAAGGATACAAAAGCCGTCTACTTATTCAAGTAGAAGTACCGGTACTAGCTCATAGAAATTACTCGCGCACGTACCACGCCCCCACACGCATGGTAGTTTACCGGCCCTACCCACACCACAGCACACGTAATTGCTCCAATCAATTTGACCCATTATCCTGCAACAGTGGCAGGCACATCACTCCTTTTCCTTCAAGTTTCAAGCGAGTACTACTACGCAGCATTACCAATCGACCCGCCCAAACCAATGGCCTCGCAAGAAAACACAGACCACTTCAAAAGGCAGGGCCGTAGGGTAGGGCCGTCCTGTTTTGATCATGGTACCATTGGATGTGGATTGAGATCCTGCCTTAACAACTCACTGCTACACCGGCCGTGGTACTCGCCTGGCGGTCATAAAAAACCCTAGCGGTAGGAAACATTTGTTGGGGCGTTGAGCTGAAAAAATTCTCAAAAGGAAATCTGGAAAAACGTATCTGAAAGCCCAAAGAATGAATGATAGGACTGGTGCTATTTAAGGGCCACCCCCTAGTCCCCCAAAGAGCCACCACACATACCCTGCCTCCCACCAGAAAAGCACACCCACCTTCTCTCTCTCTTCCCCCATCTCCAACATCCTCAAATCCAACCAGGCTGTCCCCAACAATGCACACCACCCTTCTTCCACTCTCTCACATCAGCCTCTTCTCCTACTCCCCCAAATGAGTGCCGGGTTTTGTGCTGCTGGTGCTGCGGCCATGGAGCTCGGAGATGTGATGGGGATGCAACAAGGCGTCGCCGTCACCGCGCCATCGCTCAGGGAGAGCGACCTGGGTCTTCTCAAGCGAGCAGGCCTCACCCAGGCTGCTGCGGCCGCTGCTTCCTACCCCTCGCCCTTCCTTGACGAGCAGAAGATGCTCAGGTTCTCCAAGGCTGCTCACGCATTGCCCTCAGGTTTGGATGCCTCATCAGCAACTGCCAACACAGCCTTCCCTCTTGTCCATTCCTTCTTGGATATGTTATTGGATATGTTATCTGCAAATCATGGTAGAGAGAAGAACTATTGCCATTTTTTTTTCTGTTGCAATGTTCAAAAGAAAAGCAAAAGTCAAAAGGAGAACAGGGGTGCAGCATTCATGGAACTTGATGAGCTCTCATGAATGCTATGGAGGGGCCTAGCCTAGCAGCCATAGGGATTTGCACAACGCTACACCGCTCGCTGGGCCCCTCAAGCCCCCAGCCAAGGCTGCCCGTAACATTTCGTCTGCTTTTTCACCTTTACACTTTGTCTTGGCACTCCCTTCACCATGCACGTCTCTGGAGATAAGGTTGCTGCTTGCTTCAGCATTTCAGATTTCGTCAGACTCAATATTCTCCTTGTTTCATCATCATCTAGGCGTGGATTTTGGAAGGCCAAATGAGCAGGCTTTCCTGCTATCCAGGACCAAGAGGCCCTTTACTCCCTCGCAGTGGATGGAGCTGGAGCACCAGGCTCTGATATACAAGTATCTCCATGCAAAAGCCCCCATACCTTCCAGCCTGCTCATTTCAATCAGCAAAAGCTTCAGATCATCCAACAGAGGTGTGCATATTCTGAAACAGATCACTAAGTTTTCTTTACTAGTACTTCAAAACTATTAGCACTTTCAATAAACCAATACAGAAGAAAAATATTACTTTGCACAAATGGATGCCTTTGCAGTGTTACATGTTGAATAAAAATATCTGTAACTGTGATAATATCTGAAACTATCAATCATCAAATCCAACGTAGGCATGTCATGGAGTTACAAGGATATGTATTACTTTCAACCATACTTCCATCAGTTTGTAAGCAAACAAGTCATAATGCCATAAAGGATAACCATAGTATTGTTTTGGATATAAATGGAATCAAAGCTTGACATACACATACTTCTCTAATGCAGTGAGCTGGAGACCTCTCTATCAAGGCTACACCAATGCAGACTCTGATCCAGAACCTGGAAGATGCCGTCGGACAGATGGAAAGAAATGGCGATGCTCGAAGGAGGCAATGGCTGATCACAAGTACTGTGAGCGGCACATCAACAGAAACCGTCACCGTTCAAGAAAGCCTGTGGAAAACCAACCTAAAAAGACCGCCAAGGACACACCTGCTGCTGCTGCTGCTGGCTCATTGCCCTGTGCTGTGTCACAAGGTAGCTTGAAGAAGGCAAAAGTTAATGACTCGAAGCCAGGCACTGTCAGCTATTGGACTGATAGTTTAAACAGGTATATGTCCTCATTCATCTCCTTGTACGAAGCAGAACTACTTCAGCATCACAATCTGAACAATGAAGTCCTATTTATTACTTGTGCATCGTATTACTAGAACTTTTTAAGATTTTAGATCCATTTTAACAAAAAAAATTTGTCAGTGACTGCTTTAGCAAAAGAAGCTAAAATGAAGAAAAGTGTCAACAATGTCACATTATGAAATACTGCATTATGTTATAAACTCGAGCTTATTTTGTTTTAGTTGGCACTTGGCAATCATAACAATTTCCATTTGAAAACCTCAATGCAGGACAATGTTGAGCAAAGAGAAAGCAAACCAACAAACAGAAGACAACAATACTCCACTGATAAAATCTACAAATCGACAACCCACCTTGTCCCTGCTCTCTCAACTGAAGCAGCATAATAAACCAGATAAGTTCAGCCCTGCAGTGGATAATGCGTCGATCTCCTCAGACACAATATTGAAAGCCTGGGAAAGCATCAACAAGCACAGCCAAAAGAGCATTTCCTCCACACAGCTGCATGATGCTGAATCCCTCCAATCAGTTCTTCAAAACTTCAGCCTGGCTAAGAATGAGAACATGGAGTCTGAGAAAAACAAATATTCTGATTCCATGCTAGTTTCATCGACTTTCTACCACTCCGCAGAAGGTCCACGGACAACCTGCCTTACACCTAACATGACACAAGTGCAGGCGGATTGCATCTCAAGTTCTTGGGAGATGCCTCAAGGTGGACCTCTGGGCGAGATCTTAACAAACTCCAAGAACAGCAACGACTCAAACAAAAAGTGTGACTCAAGGTCATATGGTTGGTTATTGAATCTTGACCACGCACCATGATTCCTCAATCCTTGAAGAGCTTGACATAGATATCTCACCATGAAAGCTAAGAAATGCTCAGAAAAGAAGGTTGAGATGACCTCGATGTTTGTCCCATGCATGCTCGCTATCTCTCTTTTTCATTTCGTTTTTGTAGTATTCAGCAAGTTAAATTATCTGTGCTTCTGAGTCTGGCTGTATCTTAAACTAGTTTTACAACAGATTATATCTTGCTTAGTTAGCTGCTTAATGGTTTGACTTACAGAAGAAGCTTCAGATATTCACTTTGACCTAACTTGAAGAAACAGCTCTAATTGGAAAGGTTCAAAAGGACTTCTGAACTTCTGCGCATTTTTCTCATAAACTAATATACGATACATTAAAATGATGAAGCTACCTATTAGGTGATTGCAGGCACTAAGGTTATTTGACCTTCTCAAGAGCACCGTAGGATTAGAGTGGTCAGTCATAACAGAGTACCAGAGGTAGGAAACCCTAAGTCCCAAACTATCTACTGCAATCACATAGTTAACATTCATTTCGTAATAACTTCACAAGGTATTTGAGAACTTTAGATCGCATATTCCAAGACCAATCCTGCAGGGTTCTAAACACATAGTTCTTTACGGGAGATAATCCCAACATACGAAATTCATGTATGACAATTCAATGCTAGAAAGATATTGCTTTCCACGACCTACTTTGCTCATCCTGATCTGACAATTCAGAACAGTGATGAAAGTATTTATGATTGTGGCATGACGATAATACAAGACTTACGAAGTGGAGCAGAACAGTCTACTCCAATTCAGAAGAAGCTTCAAAGATCCACTTTAGTGCAATGGGAAATTGTTCAAAGAAACAGCTCTAATATCAACAGTTCCAAGGAACTACTGAACTTTTTTGAGATAAAGGAACTACTGAACTTTTGCGCATTTTTCTCATAAACTAACATATTGTAGATTAAACAGGTGGAGAGAAACTATATGGTATATACAGACATTCGGTTACTTGGCATCCTCATGGGCTGTACTATAAGATTAACGATCAGCTATATGCTATAAGTGGTAGGAAACCCTTTGATAAGCCATAAACTGTCTACTGCAGTCACATAGTTATCTTCAGAGGTATTTCAGAACTTCAGGTTGTAAGGATAATTTCTTTTCAACAGTTATTCTACCTAAAAATGAAAGTCATGTCTCAATGGTTTGATGCTACAAGTTTTCCATAACCTAGGTAGTTGATAGTGTCATACTGATATCTTCATTCAGAACAGTGTGACGAAGTGGAACGGAGCAACCTGCTCCAGTTTTCAAACTCCCCAAAAAGTCACAATAAACAAGCAGCCACTAGCATACACCACAAGTGAATCAGGAAAACATAACCGAGCCCAAGTTCGGCGTGGAAGGAAACTCAAATACACCATGGACAACAAATAAGGATGTACCTTTCACACAGAATAAAGGTGCACTGGCTCAGACACGCACATAGCTCATCAAATTTGGTCCTTGAACAATCAAGTCTCAGCATCGAGAAATGTATGTTCTTGTCATCACAGCCACACGGATGCACGAGGAAAGCATAAAAAGAGTACAAGACCATATCTTAGGAAAGTAAACAAGGAAAGCATGCATTTGCACAGGCTCAGACACGCACAAAGGTCATCAAAGTTTGGTCCTTGAACACATCAAGTATCAGGATCGAGAAACGTATGTTGTTGTCATCCAAGCCACGCAAGAACAGCCAAAGACACTACTAAGAAACCAAAGCTGACACACAGAAATACAAGAGGATATATGTCTCTTTGCCATTTAGCCTGTCAGCTAGAAATTCAAGTCTATTTGCATCCTGAATTAATAGCCATCCAATTACCAAACCCGAATGAACAATAGTGTGTAATCCTCAGTACAGCGCAAGAAGTTGGAGGGCACATAGATGAGACAATAAACTGCCTCTGCAAGCAGTAATCAGCACTTCAGCAGGAATAAAGATAGGCGGGGAAAAAGAAACAGAAACAGCTTGGCGAACATGGGCGCTGCACAGCATCGGCTCAGACACGCACAAATAAGGTCATCACGATTGGTCCTTAATTGGCATTAAGAATCAGAATGAACAAAATATCCTTTTGTCGTCACAGCCACGCAGCAGCAACCGCATATGCTCACCACCAAATCCCAAATAACACTGAAAACAAAAAAATGGATGTGCGAGGGTGCGTAACCGCAAGCCCATCGTTTACTCGGGCCGCGGCTATTAGAGCCCCAAATCAATCTGGGAGCGATTGGACGAAGGAATCGCCATGGCCATCAAATCTGAAAGCCACAGCTCGCGGAAATGACCAAGCTCCCATGAATAAATCGGTTATGCAAATAATTACATGAGAACCAACTGGAGTGAAAAAGAAAACGAAAACACGATTGAGGACACGAGAACTGAGCTCAAACTCCCAGATATCTATAGAGAGGGCAACGAGCAGAGAGCTGTCTGAATTGATAAGGCGGCCGACATGCGCGTGTGTTCTTCGGTGGAATTAAGAGAGATTTGGGGATCTAGGGTTTATGCTATCGAGAAGCTTCTGGAACTTGTAACCTAACTGCTACCTCAATTGCTGGGCTTGGTGAATTCGAATTTGGGCTGTTAACATATGCGGCCCTGTTGTGAATTTGAATTTGGGCTGTTAACATATGCAGCCCAACAGGGCCGACAGCTACACTTCTTGGTTCCTGATTTCCTTTTTTGTTTCACTTAACGCGACCGATTTCCTTTTATAGACTATATACAAGTACACATCTTGTTTCTACTACATTTAAGGCCCCCGCAGCAATTTGTAATTGCAATAAACTGGAGACAACTGTAACATCATAACCATTTTACTCTCACGCGAAGAATTTTGCAGCTGCGAGTCAAATACTAAAATGTGCCAAATTTTGGTAATATCGAAGATTTTGCGAGCCAACTCAGCTCTCTGTCTGTTAGAATTCGTGGCAAAACAGAGGGGTCACGAACGCCTATGCAGGTGTGCATTCTACGAGGCATAATATGCTATGTATTTGAAAATTTAAGCCTTGGTTTTTTTCTAAAATACGCAGGAGAGCTGTATCTTTTCTAAAATATGCAGGAGAGTTGTATCTTTGTATTAAGAAGAAATAGAACGTCAGAACATTACAACACGGGTCAATCGGGCTCTTGCACACGGTACAAGATTTCACTTCTTAGATATCTAGGTGGAGACTCAACACAACTAGAGAAAGAAAACAAAGTAAGAAAGATCTAGGGCTGAGCCAGCTGCATGTGGACAGGCAAACGCTGACAGGGCCTTAGCACACCACAGGAGCGCTTCTTCTGAAATCTGTTGAGCCAGCTGGTGTGGCTGCCTTGGCGACGATCTGCTAAAAACTCGGTTATTACGCTCCTTCCGAATGCACCAAGAAATCAGAAATTCAAGCAACGGTTATTTTCAGAATTTTATGCCATGCACAGGAAGAAAATTCAAGCAATGGTTTATTTTCAGAATTTGTCGTGTGCTGAGGCAGACGACAAACTTCAGATTTTGTTGAGGTTATCCGGCAGTTGGATGCTTGGATCAGGATCGCCCGCATGTATCTGCGTCTCTGTCGTGATCATGAGGCAGAAGATGCTAAAACGCATCCAGTTGCAAGAAAAGCAGAACCTTTGAAAACCGAAAATCCTATAATCTATAAAAGGGCCAGGAGGGAAGTGGCCAGTGACCACCAACTCAGATTATCCGCATTAGGAAAAGACTACGAATCTCGTGCAGATAAATCCATACCCAATACGTGACGGTGTGACGATGAACAGCACCACGAGATCTAAAGCACGGTGGTTAACAAAAAGATACGTACACCTGCCAAAAAACCCAAGTGACGGAGACAACCGCAGAATCGGATGAAGAACACAGGAGAAGAAGTGAAAAGCGAGAGACGCATGTGCGAGGCGCGTATACCCTGACGAGCCCATATTTTCGCCGGGCACAGGCTATGTAAACCTCGGATCGGATCGATCTGGGAGCATCGGGGCATGGGAGCCGCGGCCATCGAAACTGGATGCCACGGCTCGTGGATGTGGCCGAACTCACTTTCAGAAAATCATCCAGAAAAAGGGAGCTAAACGATCGAGAAAATGTAGGAAGACTTGCAAACAAATGATCGAACAAAATTGCAGATTCATTTCAGGAACAGAATTGGGCGAGGAATCGAGAGGGATCCGCTGCAAGGGGATCTTCGAATTGGTGCCGATTGGAGAAGGCAACAGAAATCGTATGGTTTCTGATGGGTCCTGCCTGCCTGTGTTATATAGCCGTCCACCTGGCAGTGCGAGGGCAAGGGGAACCGTGTAACGTGACGACGTCATGCCATCTCCCGTGATCAGGTTTCAGATTATTTCTGATGCAGTAAAGACCATGGCTTCAAGCGACCCGTTTGACAATTCGTCCCAACTGGATTGACTGATCTAGGAGGCCCTTTATTTGATCATTTTTGGGCATATCATACCCCATTCGCAAAAGTTCAAAATACTCCTCTCAATTATAACCAAAGTTTGGATTACCGCTAAAGTATTTTTTAGTTCCATTTACTCCTAAACTATATCATTTGGTTCAATTTACCCTTTAACGCAATTTGTTTTTTTTCTCTGTGCACAAGTAAAGTCTTAAGTTCAAATTTTGCAAGAAGATAGCAAACATCATAAGACATGTTAGAAATATATATCATGAATTTTTTATCATTATTTTGATAGAGTAGGATATTTATTGTATCCTTGAGATACAAAATGATATAAAAAATAATGATGAAAAATTCATAAAATATTTTTATAATATAGATTATGATGGCCACTACCCTGCAAAGTCTCAAATTAAAATTCAACTTGTGTATGGAGAAACAAAATGACAAATTGTATTACTCTCAAATTAAAATTCAACTTGTGTATGGAGAAACAAAATGACAAATTGTATTATCGAGTAAGTTGAACCAAATAGCATAGTTTAAGGGGTAAATTGAACCAAGATATAGTTTAGGGGATTATTTGGACTTTCGCTATACTTGAGGGAGTAATCTGAACTTTTTCATTCGCAAAACAAGCTTTGACAAACAAATGATAAAATTCCTCTAAAAAATCAAACAAATAATATAAGGAAATCATGAAAAAATATATGTGAGATATAATTACACTAGTTTTGCACGAGTAGACGTGTCAAATACCTGCCGTTCTTCTTGTGTCCTTAGGAACACATCATCTATCATGTTCATGGGCTGCACGATGATTAAATACGTTTCTTACCAAATCGGAGAAAACCAATACTATTAATTAATTCCCCAGCCGCGGAGTAAGAATGGTGAGGAAATGGAGTAGAATTCCAGCCCGTGGGGACTTCAGCTTCTAGATCGAGCAGGCCAGAAAACGACGAGTTAGATTTACATGTCACAGATCGTTAGATTTGCTTGCCACGTTAAGCATCTACTAGCTAGCTAGTCTGAAATTGGATTCACTTGCCAGTAACTCTAGGCAAGTTGCGGGAATCAAGTTTGGTTGGACTCTGGAGATCTATGCAAATTTAACGGATCGATCGGAATAATACTGGTGCTTGCGATTAAGCTAGCGCCTAGCCAAACAAACAAGCTAATGTCACTTTCAGGTGAACCTACTCTGCGCAGAGCAGGCTGCAAATCTGGCCTTAGGGTACGTACGTGTATCTGCATTTGTGACCTTTTCCAGCCAAATACTTTGGCAAACACAGAAGCGAAGCTGAAATTCCAAGTCAATCGACAATAGATAACGTGCAATTCCCTTGGATCCAATCGTCAGCACGTATTTGTTTACCGAGACTTGGGGCCCGATTTCACGTCTACAGAAACAGGCTTTTTTTAGTAGCAGTGGGCTGCCACTGCAGCTGCTACTAATTAGAACACCGGCTGTGGCCCAGCTGCTGCAGCAGCACAGCTGCAGCCAACTGTGCCGAGCACGCTAAATATGTATCACCAAACGGTGCAATTGCGATCGCTGTTCCACTCCCTCTGGCAGCTGATAAGGCGTGGGGAAGACGTAGAAGATCATCCGTATCCCTTTTCAATAACCCCCCTAGATTAGCACATAGGAGACAATGTAGATAGAACTTATTCTCTTTTGATCTTTATAGATAAGTACACGTTAATTACTTTATATAGCCTTGACCTTCTAGGAGTGTATTTGGCATGAGCCCACAATAATTCCTTAGGTTTAGGGATTTCCCAACAATATATTTGTCTGTTTCATTTTTGTACTTTGAAATATTGTTTTTAAGTATCCTGTATCAATATTGTATGTTAAGTGTAATATCTTTTCATTAGTTGTATTTTTTTAGGATGTATTAATTTTTGCTCAGATCAAATAAATTGAAGAAGTTGTATTGTTTTGTAAGTCCAATGTATATGTGAGGTGAAATTTAGTGGCAATATCTTATTGTTCTTGTTTTGTTTTGTTTGTACTAGTAAAAGTGCTCGTGCGTTGCTACATGCGAAAATCCAAAGGAGGTATTTATCATATGCTATTACTATTACAGAACATCCCATGTACTTTTGTATAAAAAAAATCCATCCTAATTAAAAGATGTAGATGTGTTGCTCCATTGAAACATGTAATAGTTGCATTATTTGGGCAAGTAATATATTAGTGCATAGTGTTAATTTCATCCTCCACGTGCTACTTGATAGGTTTATCAACTTTTCAATGTTTGCTCATAGCATATGTAAAAATATGATGAGATTCCTCGTGGTATTTTCTTTGAAAATCATATAGCCAGGCCGATTTTGTCAAAGAGCCCGAGGGAAAACCATATTTGGAGTTTTCATTTCACATATTTGTAATTTTTCATTTTACGTCATTTTTGTAATTTTTCATTTCCCGTTATATTTGTAATTTACGTTTCCCACAAGATTTTAAATAAACATGGCGCACCAAATTTGAAATATATATTATCTTCATTATTATCAAAGTGTCATTTAAAAAAGGGAATAGTAAACATAGATCAAACTTCAAATTTGAAATATATATTATCTTCAATTATTTTTTAATATAAGTTAGGGGTGTTTGGCAGCACTCCACCCTAGAAAAAATTGCTCCACTCCACCAACTTCAAAAATTTTCCAGCCAAACGTGTCTAGCTCCAGCAACTCTGACTCAAGGAAAAAGGTGGAGCAGGGGGGCAGATCCATGTTTTTGGTGGAGTACCTCAAGGGGTGCTCCAAAAATCCACTTTTCAGACCTCCTCGTGGAGTTGGTGGGTATTTACCTCCATTGCCACCGATTACACAGTATCGGTCCGATCTAAAAAAAAGAACAGACCGTCGCGCTTCTCTTTCCCACGTTCGTCGCTTCTCTTTCCCACCGTTGCTTCTCTCCCGCCGCCGTGCAGAAACCTAGCGCCACCCTTCCTCCTTGGGCCGCCGCCGCCGGTCTTTCCCGGCGAGATGGACAGCGACGGCAAGCTCCTCCGCCGATTTCTCCGATTTCTTCCTCAGCTCATCCTCACGGATCCATTTTGGGCGGCGTGGCCAGGGGAAATTTGGGTGGCGTAGCGGTCCTGGGCGCCGCGGCCAGGGGCGCCGTGGACGCGCATAAAGACAGCATTGTGGTCCTTGGCGCCGACGGCCTGGGAAATTTGTGCAGCGTGGCTAGGGGTAATTTGGGCGGCGCAGCGTTCCTAGGTGCCGCCAGTCGGTGAAGTTTGGGCGTTGCGGCCACGGGCAGTGTGGATGCGCATGAATACGGCGTTGCGGTCCTGGGCACCGGCGGTCGCAGGCCCTTGGGCGCGGCCATGGGCCAGGAAGAAGGCGCGGTCCAGGGGCAAGAAGTTCGGCGCCGGAAGTTGGGCATGAGCAGGGGTGGCGGCCAAGGCCGTGGCCGTGTTGGCCAGGGCGGCGTCAAAAACAAAAAAAGAACTCTCCACAATGCTAAAAATAGAACCAGCTATCCACCATGGGAAAAATAGAACTTTCCCACCAAATCCTTGTATTTCTGGAGTTGGAGCACTAAAAACAGCCAAACGCGTACAACAACTCCATGGATTTCTGGAGTTTATGGAGTGGAGCTGGGAAAGTATGGAGCTGGTGGAGTGAAGATGGTTTTTGGAAGGTGGAGTGCTGCCAAACACCCTCTTAAACTATTCTGAGCAACAGTTCGCAAGAGAACATGGAAATTATAGGCCAAAAACTTCTTGTAGAATGTGGTCACCGTTTCGTCCATTCATTGATGACTCACAAGCACTAGTTTTACATAGCGTTATGTCTAACCTACCAAAAAGAAAATAAAATGAAAAACACAGAAAATGAAAAGACCGGCGTGACTGGATCATCAGTGCTTTACACATTGTTAGTGTGGCAAACATTGTTATTCCATGTCTCTCTTGCCTGAGGGAGGAATCAAGCAAGAAAATAAAGCAGAAGAATACCTAGGCCGGATTTGCTCGATCTGCTGTTTATAGTTTACTAGTTACCATGTATCCAAAGAATTGAATTGATTGAAATGGATGGCAATGGAGGATGGACGGACCATATCGTTCATCATGCGCATGCGAGCTCCTTGAGGGATGCGGTGGTGGTGACCTTGGCGTTCTTGCAGACAGCCATGGTCTTGTTGTTGGTGCCGCTGTACTCGACCTTGACGTTGTCCATGGTGACGCCGCTGCAGGGGATCTTGTCGGAGCAGAGCAGGCTGACGGCCTCGGGGGTGGAGGAGGTGCCGGTGATGTTCTTGAAGGAGACGTCCTTGACGGTGACCTTGGAGGCGCCGCTGCTGGTGCAGATCTTGTTGGGGCAATACTTCATGTCGATGATGATGGGGTTCCCAGCATCCTCCATCTTGATGTTCTCGTAGTGGATCTTGGAGGCAGTGAGCACGGACGCGGCGTCCTCGTACGCCTTGATCCGGAGGCCGTTACTGGACTTCTTGAGCGTGCAGTCCTTGACGGTGATGTCTGTCACGTCCTTCTCGTCCTTGTACCGCCCCAGGCTGCCGATGCTGATGCCGTGCCCCGGGCCGCAGGTGACGCCGGTGATGTTGACCTTGGTGCTCCCCGGGCCGATGGAGATGCAGTCGTCGCCGACGCCGATGACCGTGTTAACGATGCTGATCCCGGTCGAGTCGCCCATGTGGATGCCGTCCGTGTTGGGGCTGTCACCCGGCGCTGTCACCGTCACGTCCTTGATCACCAGGTCCTTGCACTGGAACACGTTCATGTGGAAGAACTTGGAGTTGAGCAGCGTGATGCCGGACACCTCGCCGTTGTTCACGTAGTCCAGCACCAACGAGTTGGGCAGGATCTTACAGTCGTACTTCTTGGCGCAGGCATTCTTGCTCCACACGGCGGAGCCCTGCCCGTCAAGTTTGCCCTTGCCGGTGATCACCAGGTTGTCCACGCGCAGGATCTCGATCCAGTTGCCCTTGTACAGGCTCAGGTCCGTGGACGCCAGCAGGTTGCCGTCCACCTGGATGGTCACATCACCCTTGCACGGGCCCGTGAAGTTGAGCGGGCCAACCAGGTAGTCGCCCTTGGGGATCAGGATCGTGTTCTTCCCGGTGCCGCCGCATGCCGACGCCCATGCCTCCTCTAGCGCCTTGGTGCTGTCCGTCTTGCCATTACCGGACGCGCCCAGCTTGGTGATGTCGCACGACCCGCTGGGACACGACCCTCCTCCCTTCGCCGCGCTATCGTCCGCCGCCTTAGCGTCCTTCGATGCCGCCGGCGCCGCCTTTCCGGCTTGCGCAGTGAACACTAGCGCAAGGAGGAAGAGGGCTCTCATGGCGTTTTTGGTGGTGAAGGCCATTTTGAATACCTTTAGTTTGTGTGTGTCTTGCTCACTCATAGCTTCGCTCACCTATATATATATATATATACCTGCTGCTGACTGGCATCTCGCAGCTATGTTTGCAGCATGGTCACCTGGCCATTGCTATTTTTAGACTAGGCTTCACCCTCGTCCTCAGGTTTTCGTTCCATTATTGCCTCGCTCTAAAAATGTAGAAGCCCCTTAGACCAAGTTTTTCCAAACCAGACTAAAAAAGGTTTAGTCCCTGTGTTAACAAATAAATGGAGAGCTCACATCGAGTGTTATTTTTGTTCTAGTTCGCACTCATTTTTACTCTTTATTTTCTGTACATCCAAATCCAACGGTGCCTATTCTACATGTCGACAACCTTTAAGACCATGCTTAGTGACGGCCTTGCAAGGCCATGACTGCCTCTGTAGTCGTAGTACGAGGTGATATATAGGTGAATCAACACTTGGCCTTCACCGAATTAGGATCCGGATGATCCTTCCTGATGAAAGACTCAAAATAGATGAACTGCCTCAGAAGTGTAGTCGTACTTGTAACCCCTGCAGTATTCTAATTGATTAGAATTTAGGCTAACGATGAGATTAAAGTTTAGATTGCATGGAGCATCCCTTCAACTCATATATCTATGTAGAGAGAGAGAGCTGTGGAGCCAAGGCCAACTCCAAAAACATCCTTAGGGTGCCTTTCGATCACAACGATGCGAATAGCCAACTCATCACTTATATTCGCTTTAAACTAATATTCACACTCAATATAATAGTAAGACCAGATCGATATGTCATCAGTGGTCATTAATCACTACTTGAACGCCATTTAGCACATTCACTACAATTAATACCTTAATAGAACACTTATTAACTTATTTAGGAGTTACCCATACTGCCGATATTCTCAGATTGAGACTAAAGTAGACCATCCACAAACCCATGCCAATTTAGTGTAAATAGATAAACTTCAGCAAGTTGTTTTGCTAGTATTTTACTTAGTGCTCCTCAAGCATAATGACTTAATCCTAGGATTTTCTTTCACAATATAATATTTAATCATTAATTGGCTTGGCACCATCAATTGTTATGTTGCTACTTGCAAAAATATTGAAATTAAATCATAGTAGTATTAAATTTATTATCTTCAATTATTCATACCGGAATATAATTCAAAAAAACTTGACCTGCGGGGTAAGATAACCCTAGAGTTTTTCTAAGAGAAGGACCTTCTCATGCAGGTTGAGAAAAAACATCAAACCTCTGCCCCACCCTCATACAGGGGCCCGTAACCCATTGTGAGACTACCACTGGGTTGGTGACCATTGCAACTACTTCAGGTAGGAGGGCTCAAACCAACCACAGCTGCAACTTAGGCTAAGCATTGACCTGTGTTTTGGTGCGGTGACAGACGAAGGGATTTTCTAACTCCAGCTTGAAATTCGCTCCCATGGTGAGTCGAACCCAGGACCTGAGTAGTACTATTACGACCATCTAACTAACTCAACCGCCGTTCACATATCGGAATATAATTCGTAAGCAACACAATGTGCCTAGTGAAAAACATGCCATGCACAAACTTAGCCTTTCATTACCCTAACTTTGTTTAGAGCTTTTCTATAAAATTGCTCTTTTCTAGGAGGGTGTGGGCACTCGTTAATGACACACTTTTACCCCTATTTATCTTCAATATTGAAATACAAATGACATCACTAACATCGATCATACCTAATAATCGGGTTGTTTTCGTATATGCCTTGCATTTTGGAGGATGTTCTGTTTTCGCAAGAAATAAGACTATATTGGACCATAATTGGATGAGGCCCAGAACCAACAGCAACCCACATAAAGACAAAGGCCAGATGCCTATGGAGCCCAAGCCGATCGGCCTAGGGTACTATGGCGCCCATTCATGCTCATCTTCAGCGAGCATTCCTACAGGAAGACTTAATGGCTAAGTTTCAGAAGATAATTAAGGCAAGTTGATCTCATGATCAAGATGAAGCAAACAACACTTTGGAAGGTTATCAAGATCCAATCTTATCCTAAGGTTATCATCAAGCCAAACCCACATACAAGTGAAAATAAAATCTTAGAATATCAAAGAAGACTTGGAGACGAAGGAGGATGCAAGAGGACAAAAGGAAGGGCCAGGCTGATCAGCCTGGACCCACCCAAGCTGATTGGCTTGGGTCTTTGCTTCACCCATTCGACTTCCCATTTGGACTACGGCCTTTCCAGGGTATAAATACCCATTCTCCATCGGCACCCCACAAATACATTCATAGAAGAAGCCGAGAAACTTGAGGGAAAACCATCTACAAAGAGCTGATGGCCGTGCAGTTGTTCGGAGGCTAACTTAGGGTAGGTTTTGGCCGGCGTGATCACCCTGCGAGGAAGATCCACGCTAGTATTCTGGAGGTAGGATTCACAAGTCGTGGGTATGACTTCGGTGGAGATTTTGTGATGAACAATCATTTATGGTGAAGTAATAGATGAGTTCTGATTCAATAGCGATCCATATACCTCCTTCTATGATTTCTACTGCTATGAGTTTGCTTATTCCAATCTATTAACACAGTAGATTGCATAGGGTGTTCTTGTAGTCATGGTGACTAAAATTGCATGCCTGATCTACATAACAGCTAGACATATGCTTTATGTTCATGCCCTTAGACTGCCTACGCTAATAGGTAGGATCGTGACAGAGTCTGACACCGTATAAGGTAGGGGTTTTTGGGAGTCAGACTAGAGGTGGTGGTTTAAAGATGCTTTGAATGAGAACCATGTTTTGCTTGCCATCTAGCTAGAGCTACAACATATGCATAGTCTAGGCTTTGTTCTAGACGAGTTACCTCTTGTTCATATCTACTAATGCTTCATGTTTATTCACAATCACCTTGCAACATGAATCATGTTTTCCGATGCATAGTTAATTTAGAGCTTGTGACCTTGTTACCACGGATTGATAAACTTTGGGGAATACTCTGAGGGAAAAGTTATAACTGATCCGTGTGCTTACAGTTCAAACTGGTGCTAACTACCTCCAATAGAGGGTGAAGGATATTATCTATTTGCGCACTTTTACATCTACACACTTCCACAAAATCACCAGAATAATCCATAATAAATAAACATGTTATTTTGGTGCCTTTAATTTCTTAGCACCTTTGTGGACTTTTCCTGGATTAAAGTAATACAAGTCTGTTCCAACAACCCTTTAGATCAACTCTAACAGCATTGTCATCTTCCTCTCCAAGCCAAAATTTGGCAAGTCTGCTAGAAAATCACGATCCAACATAGTTGCTATCTTGATGGCCATCCCATCTGGCTTGCCAAATACTTCCCCACACTCTCCAAACTTGGCAAGCAAGTTTGTCTTGCCAAATGTGCAAAATGGAGAGTCTGTTGTAGTGCGAAATGGAGAGGCTATTGGAGTGGATGGAGAGTGTAGATTTTTAGAGAGGAAACTAGCTATTAGGATTTGGAGAGTGGGAAATGGATAGTCTGTTGGAATGAGCAACTCAATAAGGAGAGGAATCATTTTACCAATTTGGATAGAGAGTCAAATGGAGAGTTAATAGTGGATATTCTGTTGGAGTTGCTCTTAGGGCAAGTACATTGCTACACCTCAGCAGTCTTATAGGTCGTCTCATGCAATGCAATGCCACATAGGATTTTTGCTAATGTGGTGGAGAGAGGGTGAGGAGAGAGAAAGAGGTCATTGTTTCATGAAACATCCACCTCATAGGTTAGATTTTAGGACTATGAAACAATTACTCCCCCATTGTACGAGTTGTGCAACTCTCAATATTTCTTTTTTTATACACAAATTAAGAAAATAGAATTACTATGAGACAACTTAAAAAGACAACCTATTGTACAAGTTATTTGTTAAGTCGACTCAAGATTATTACGTGTCAAGAGATCACTTATTAGACGATACTAATATACTTGTCCGTAACTACGTGAGCACGTGTGCCGTGGCATGGAGATCGGGCAGTTAGGATCACCAGTGCTGCGGCTAAAAGCTTCGAGTGGCCTAGCGAAAGCGTAACTTGCCACTTCCTCGCTCTTCTTTCTGCTCAACTAATTAAAAAACCATATAGGTCATAACTCCAAGATTGTATATAATATTAAGAAAAAATGGAGGAAATTCTTCTTCGGCAATATATGACTGCTTTTAGTGTGACATCGCCTTAATTAATTATGCACTATATTGGTATGTCTGAAGCAAAATCTTCACAAAATTATAAAAAAAGAGAATGCAAATTTCACTTGAGCACTTTAAGGCCTCCAACACAAGTTTTCTTTCACGTGTCATATATTTGTGCCAATTGTAGTTTCTAGACGATGAGTATATAAAATAAGAATAATCCAAGTACTTCATAGCTGTTCAACAGCTGGATTATTATATTTTATTAGTTACAATCGATATTTCAGTAAACAAAGCATACTAGCATCATAATCAAAATCCAAATGAGAGAATTGAGTTTATCAGTTGGTTAGATTCCTCGAACTTTTTAATCTTCAAACGAACAAAAATAACACTCAATGTGAGCTCTCCATTTATTTGTTAACACAGAACTAAATCTTTTTTAGTCTGATTTGGAAAAACTTGATCTGAGGGGGTTCTACATTTTTAGAGCGAGGCAATAATGGAACGGAAATCTGAGGACGAGGGTGAAGCCTAGTCTGAAAATAGCAACGGCCAGGTGACCATACCACAAACATAGCTGTTTGAGACGCTAGTCAGCAAGCAGGTATATATATCTAGGCCAGCGGAGCCTGGGATCTAACGTCCGTCACATGTGCGCGAAACCGCGATCAGATTGCACTGGGGTCTGGGGCAGCTCGGCTCGCGACATTCGTCTCCATAATCTTATCAT
This sequence comes from Setaria italica, assembly GCF_000263155.2. Classification (NCBI taxonomy): domain Eukaryota; kingdom Viridiplantae; phylum Streptophyta; class Magnoliopsida; order Poales; family Poaceae; genus Setaria; species Setaria italica. The sequence goes on along the minus strand of NC_028458.1, from coordinate 9,054,370 downwards.
TGCCTGCCGAATTTCTACATGTACGCATGGAAGTCGCGGCCCTAGCGTTTTGACTCTAGCGTTGTAGCCTAGCGTTCAGGTCATGAGCGTCAGACTTCCATTCTCAGGCGGTGTGCCCCGTGACACGCAAACGTTGGTACTCCGAACACCGAACAGTACAAAGAAGCACCGCAGCATCCGTCCCCCCTGCAACGAAGGAATCTCACGTTCTCACTGCATCATATAGTATCTACTAGCATCGTACTATGAACGTAGCAAGAAGATACGGATAGATAGATACCCAGTGTGAACGAACTACTGTACTGTGTACCGAACGAACTGCCGAAATGCAGAAACAGATACCAACGTACGCGTCCAGGTGCCGAACTGAAACGCCCCCAAAGAGAATAGATCCAAGAAATCCGTGCTGCCACCGGAGGCCGTTAGAAGGACGGATGCTGCAAGCATGCCTGCCGGCTGCCGCTGCCGGCCGCCGAATCGGTGCAGTCTGTTAGCCACTGAGCTCAAAAGCCACCACCACCATGCCCAGATCAGATCAGCAAAAGCGAGCAGGGAACCGACGCGACGGCGACGCTTGCAGGGAACAGAAAACGACGGGCATCGGAGGCGGTCAAGCCACCACTTCTGAACCACGTCGGCGTCAGCGGATCAAGGGCCCTGCCTCTGCCTGCCCTCCCTGCCCGCCTCCTGCCGCCGCTGCACGCGGCTATAAAAGCTCCAAGAAACCCGCCGCATCTCTCAAAGCTCCCGCAGATCACGGCGCCAGCGTTCCGATAACCGACCGGCCGGCCGGCGCGAGGTGCACCGGTGGCTTACCTTGCCTCTCTGCTCCAGCCCCTGCTCTTGGCTAGTTGGCTTGGCCTTCTGCGTGTCCTCTGCGTCCTGCGAGGAGCTCGAGGCGATAGGTAGCAGAGAGGCTCGTCTCGTCGGCTAGTGTTGTTCACTCGGTTCTCTTGCTGTCGAGATTGATCGAGCTCGAGGGAAGTTTCATTCCGACTCCGACGACGACGGCGGCATGAACATGAAGCCGGGAGCTGTGGCGGCGTCGAGGTCCGGCGGCGGCACGGTGGCCTTCTCGTGGGAGCAGGAGCCGGGGGTGTCGAAACAGAGCCCAGCTGAGACCAAGAAGCCCACAGCCGGGGCGCCCCGCACGGAGGCCGTCAGCAAGAGGACGCTGGCGACCGCCAAGAAGGAGCCTGCGCCCGCGGCTGTTGTACCGGCGCGCCCGCACCGGCTGCGCGTGCCGCCACCGCCAGGAGGGCCGGGTGCGCCGGCCGTCTCCCAGCCAGGGAAGAGCGGCGGCGGAAGGAGGAGCCGTGGCGGCGTCAGGCCGCGGGACGACCCGTTCCTTGCAGCCTACCTGGCCTGCACGGACAACGGCGGCGGCAACAGCAAGGGGGCACAGAAGCTGCTTGGGTGGGCGGGGCTTGGGCTTGGACTCGGGTTGCGTGGGCTCGGGCTCTCTTGCAAGACTTCGTGTGGGGCCGTGGAGGAGTGCGTCGTGACGCTTGCTAGGATCCCTGAACTCGATGAGGATTGAATTTTCCAATCCTGCGTCTCAACAATTTGTTTTTTTTTTGAGTAATCGTCTCAACAATTTGTTTTTTTTAGAAGCCATAAACACTAGGGTAGAAAAGTTGAACTAGCACTTAGCACTCTTATTGAAATTGTATACGAAGTTTGTCTTTATTGGACTTCTAAATACAAATATCCGGGTTCGTAGATGTACCTTGGCGTATGGTCATGTGTGTTGTAATAAACTCTTGCTTCTTTAATGAAATGCTCACCCAGGCAAGTTCACGAAAAAAAAGTTATTTGGAATTGCTTGGCGTACTCCAAAGATAGAACCTCCTAGTGCCTTGGATGGCGTATGGCATCCTTAAAATTTGGATTGGAGGTGTTCTATGACGATCCATGGCTTTATATAGTGTATGAATACCACGGACTCCACCTAAATATTCATATGAGCTCGCGCTGCCTCTATAGTGTGTTTTACATGATGAAGCTTGAAACAACAATGATTATACCAGCTATGATGCCAAAGCTGACCGACAAATAGGATAACCTTGCAATAGAACAATTATTCCCAATTACCTCCTCATGTACCATTGAAAAGCTACGCAACATGCTTAAAAGAGGGGACTCACGAGTAAGATGATGTGATTTTGTTAGTGTTGGGATTTCAGAATACTAATGGCCATGGAACCATAAGGTTAACTAACAAGTACCATTACTTCTCTAAGGTTTTATGATGCTAGTGCTATAAAACCCACGGCTGTCTAAAATTTGCTCAAAAACAACTGAAAGCGCACGTGTCCAACAATAAGCGATGCCCGGAGAGCGATCTGGATCAAAAGACAATCAGCTGCCGTTCTCCTCATGTTAGGAACAACACATCAAACATCATCCGTGCGGTGGTGGCAACGGATACTTATGTTGACAAAACCGTATTTGGATGTCCACTTCCGGTAACCAGATTGGCGAGATCCTCCATTCTCGGCGATACGCAGAAATTTCGTCAACCTAAGAGTCGCCGTCACGAGCAAATTAAGCAGAAATCCAGCCGTAAAGACCATCAGAGGCAACGTGCGTGACGAGAATTGTTTGCGACGTTAGCCGTCTTCGAGTGAGATTGGTTTGCTTGACACTATTTCCAGGCATAGGCGGCCTAAAATCCGCTTCTTGCGATCAAGACCTCCCCGGACACGGTCACTTTCAGCTAAAACCTACTACCTCTGAGATTTCTTCCATCAACATTCATCACATGTTACCGCCCTGAGTTTGATTAAACGAAGTATGTTGTTGATTCCAAGTTTCCAACAACCGAAAGAGGTCAATGATCAAACACCACATGTAATTCCCTTTGCTCCGATTGTTCATCCTGATTTCATGCCCGATCGATCGCGCCATCTCAGGAGAACAGCGGGTGGTTAAACAGGCATTGTGCAGTTCCTACATCGATGTCGATCGCGTCTTTTATCTCAACTGTTTCCTTTCTTTCCCCGTTACGAAAATTCCTAGTTATGATCACTTACAAAACGGCCGGCATCATGTATCTCAATGTAGGCGCTGGGGCTCGAACACTACTATACGCGCCTGCCAAATTTCTGCAAGCACACGCAGAGAGAAGTCACGGCCGGTGCGGATTTGACTCGTGCGTTGTAACCTAGCGTTCAGGTCATGACAGGTTGACATTTTTCCAGGCGCACGCGTACGTTAAGGCGCAAGGCCGCCTGACCGGCTGGCCCTGCCATGCGCCACTTCACCGTTAGTCGCCATTTGCCAAACATATAAAGTCGTGTTGGACATGGTTTCTTCGGAGAGTACATTGGCGCACAATTTTTGCATGAGCTTTTGTAGCGTTCACCATAGGAATTAACCCCATCTCCTCGGACACATTCCTGGCTTAAATACAGATGGATTCGTATCGTACGTACGTAGCACTATACCAATTACGTACTACATAGGAACAGAAACTGACGTGTGCAGAACCAAACTGAAATCCGCCCGGCCTGCCGGACCAAGACACACACGGAAATCTGAAGTTGTTATAACCGGTTGCTGATATTAGATGGACGGACTCCGCAAGCATGCCTGCCGGCTGCTGGTCGACGATGCAGCCTGCTAGCGGCCGAGCTCAAGGATTGCGTGCGCCTGATCGAGCCCCCGTGCCGAGATCAGTGGAAAGATGAGGAGGAGAACGGACGGTGGAAATGACGGGCACGGGCGGCAAAGCACCCAAGCAGCCCTGGCTGCCACTCGCTGCCTCCGAGAAACCCGTCGCATTCGCATCTCATCTCTCGCTCTCGCGCAAGCCGCGGCAGCACAGGCCGCAGCGTATCCACGGACCGGCGCGCTCGTTCGCAGCTGCCAATGTTTGCAAGCGTGTTGCGTGCGCTACCTGCTAACTATTCGGCTGCTCAGCTCTCGTCCCAAAGAGCTGTTTCACTTTGTTGTAGCTGCCAGTGTTGCTTGGACCAAGTTGGTATGCCCTAGTAGCCCCTAAGTTTGATTGTCGGAGAGCTGCCTACGTTCAGTTTCTGAGGGAGCGTTTGCTTTCGGGGGAGCGTTTGCTTTCGGGCAGTCCCAATGGGACATTGATGGTAGTTTCTATCCCTCTTAATTGTCATGCCAACTAAGCAATTTGCTGATATGGCAGTAGATTTATTATGGAGGGAGAGAAACCATTTCTTAGAGAGGAAACCAAGTCCTCACACGCACCAATAAGCTAAGAAACTAGCGAATCTGCATTGGGGAGACCCAAGTAGTTTCTTCTTACTTATTGCCAGATCCTTTGCGCTTGCACCACTGCTACCCATCACTCGAGCTCCTTTACATGATGCACAGAGGATCTGATACTAGAAGGGAGAATGATTGGTTGGATTTTTGTTTAGACTCTAGATAAAAAAGTTGCATTGTGAAGGATGATTTCTTGATACAATATCCTAGACTATGGAAACTAGGTTGGTTTCTCCCATTGGGACTGCCCTTACTCGGTCTTGTATCGCCTTGCTGAGCGAGGCTACCGAGCAAGCGCTCCCGCTTGGTTCCCTTGCCTGAGTGTCTTGGGGTTTGTGCGAGCAAGATTAAGGCCCCGTTTTCTTCCACTGACTTATTTTTAGCACCCGTCGCATTGAATGTTTAGATACTAATTAGGAGTATTAAACGTAGACTATTTACAAAACCCATTACATAAGTGGAATCTAAACGGCCAGTGAAATCGATGATAGCTAAGTGGAAATTGATTCGATGGAGGCCAGCGACACCGGACGACTTCAAGGGGGAGGGTTTAGGCTAATCCCCCATCCCCGCGCACGGTGTCGATCTCGGCAGGCGAGTTCGCAGCTTGCTACCCGGAGTTGACGGTCAAACTTTATATAAACCCACTTAAAGCTCCTAATTTGAATCACAAATGATTATCTGCGATTACACTATTTTACCTCCTAAAAAGTCTAAAATGGATCACGATTAATAACAGTGATCCAAATATTTTCAAATAACCACCTAATAATTATCAAAATAGTCCTCATTTCTACCTGAGATCCTCCGTGCCTCTCCCTCGAGGCTCCTGCTTCCCGTCCGGCGACTGCGAGGGTCGTGTCACCTGCAGATGAACGGGGATCTCCCTTCATCGTGCGTCTCACCTCTCCCTCCCATCGCCA
>NC_028458.1:8929138-9049108 GCF_000263155.2 Setaria italica | reverse complement strand
GCTACAGTAAATACTTGCTAATGATGGATCATTTAGGCTTCATAGATTCCGTCTCGCCGTTTAGATTTCCACTTATGTAATTGGTTTTGTAAATAATCTACATTTAATACTCCTAATTAATATCTAAACATTCGATGTGACACGTGCTAAAAATAAGATATAGGAAGAAAACGCCCCCTTAGCTCGCTCCTGTGGGGGAGCTAAATCGGCTCGCCCGCCCGGCAAGCTCCTCGTTGCTCGCGCCGCCAAGGCGAGGCAAAGCAAGGCGAGCAGGCAACGGAAGCAAACACGCCCAGTTTCTCTCGCGCACTGGGAGAGGCCCGTGGACAACAAAGCTGGTGGGAGATGAAAGAAGGCCCACTCGGCTTCATGAGCCCTCGAGTTCGTTGACCCGATCCATTCATGCACAAATGGGCCAGCCCACCGGTGCCAGTGGACTAGTGGAGGCACAAAATCCTCCTCTCATTTTTTTTCTTTTAAGAAAAGGCTGAGGTGCACTCTAGTCTCGGGAAATTCTTTTTTTTTTACCCAAGTGCATTTAACTCAAAATGAAACTTAAAAATGTGAGGCATAAATCCCACGTGTGTACTACATTATTTACCTAAAATTCTTGCAACTTCATAATTGTTGTCCTAAAGATCACAGTTGTGCACATCAATTGCGATCAATATTAATATATTACTCCCTCCGTACCAAATTACTATTCGTTTTTCTTAGACAAAACGGATAGTAATTTGGAACGGAGGGAATACGATGTAGCAAAACGAACCACTGTGTGCGTCCAGCATAACCTAGAGATAAGTTGCTCCTATTCTACTCCTGAAGACGCAGAGTGTGAACGTTGGCAGTTGAGAGAAAACAATATGCTAACAGCCTTTTCAGTAAGAGAAAAAGGTTTTACTGATCAAGTACCAGACAGAGTCACACAGGTATACGATTTCCTTTCACATCCGATCTACTCGACGAGGCAGCCTTTCCTGCTGTCTTCCTTCTCGTCATCACGAGAAAACACACGAAACACATGATCGTGGAGGCCTGGATGGGTGGAGGAATCCTCCAGCAGGCAGTGGAAGCCGACCGGTACGGAACAAAATTCAGACACAGACGACGCACGAGGACACGGCCATGCCTTCTAATCAGATGGATATAGATAGATTGCGGCGAGTAGAATCCCCGCAACGTGCGCGGCTGCCGCTGGTACGTCGTGGGCGCGGAACAGCGGCACGGCTCGTCCGGCTTGTTTCGTAGCGCGGCGCCCGCCGGCGTTGTCCCTCTCGCGCCGCTTGGCCGCACGTGCCGCGGATGGCGTGGGGACGCCCGGGAACAGGACAAAACGGGAGGTTGGGTAAGGGTTGCCCAAGGGCATCCGAGGCGGGAACCGGAAGCAGAGACAAACTGCCGGCTTCGGCGGCAGCGGCCTCAGACGATGGAGTGGAAGAAGGCCGGCGCTTCCTGCGGCTGCATGTCCGTTTGCGTCTCCGGAAGAGGCTTGAGTCCATGGATGATAAGTAATCTGCTGGCTTTTTGCAGGTTAATCTGCTGCCTCGATCAATCGTGTCATCACATCGTTACTCCGGGCAAATACACTGTTCAGTTTGCTGGCTACGGATCCAATTCACTGCGATCGAGCAGCAGCGCGACGCCGCGCCGCGGCGCTCTAACATTGATACACTAGTACACTGCCAGTCTACCACCGGAGCACACAATCTTGGCACGGTGCATCGCAGGCACGAATGCCAAAGCCGCCGTAGGCACAGCACCGGAGCTGAGCACACAATGTTGGCACGGTTCAGGGCAGCGTACGCACGAATGCCAAAGCCGCCGCGCACGTAGGCACAGTACATGACACCACTGGCGGGCTGCCTTTCCAGCTTGAAGCCTGCAAACGCCTGTGCGGAATTGATGGCCCGCGCGGCCGTAACGCTGTGCGACTGGAGACTCGTCACTGTTGCCCGCTCCGAGGCTGCAGAGGCAGAGCGCAGGGTGACATACACGCATGCACTGCAGGGTGCTAGTAAACCTCAATTTCGTCCCAAACAGCTAAGCTAAACCCGCGACCAGAATTGGCGCGGTAGCGCCGACGTGCGTGGCCTCGCGGCGTCGCACTCGCACGCACCCCAGGAGCCCAGAAGGTGCCTGCGCGCCGGCTTGGGCGGCGCACCAAGTGGCGACTGTTGGGGCACATGTTGCTGCTGCCTGGGACTTGATTATGCATATCCAGCCACCGGCGACGACAAAAGCAATCGTGCATCATGAGTGCGATCGGCAGCTTCCATTATATACTGGTATGCAGGGGAAGGAAAATATCCGTCCAGGGATTTCCCCGGATCTGCCCGCCGGGCTGGCCAGCGCGCGTCGTATCTGCACTGCAGGTGGGCAGTACGGACGGGGTGGGTGGACGGAGTATGCGTCGTGTGATCGTGCCAATCAGAGTTTGAGGATTAGACCGGTGACCCAGCCGTCACTGGCTGATGTCGTGCAGCCAGCGTGCGTACATTCGTGCGCGATGGGGTGGGCGCGGACAATTGGAGATGGCGGCGAGGTGAGCGCCCACCGTGGCGGGGCGGGCGGAGAACAGGAGGTTGCCGGTTGCCTGGGTGGGGATGCGGTGGGGTGCCATCAATATGGTGCTGGGGCGCGGTGTGGGGTTTGTACCGCCGCCGTACGTGCGATCTGCTGCTGCCTGCGCCACCGCCGGGCAATTAAATTGGGGCACATGCCCATGCCCGGCCGTGTGACGCCGGAGCCGGAGCCGGAGCCGGAGCGCGCGCGCCTGGACCGCCACGGCGCCACCCGCCCGCCGTTCGTGCGCGCCCGGGACCCAGCCACAAACGCTGCTGATCCATCATATCATGTGGCCCTCCCGGGCGGCCGGGCCGCATGCACGGACGGGCGTCCCACTCCCAGCCATGCCTTCTGGCTGGGTCGCAGTTGCTTCGTCCTGCTCCGCGTACGCGCTGCCGCCGTGGCCGAGCAGCACGTACGGCTAGTTTATCCAAGCGGCTGGCCCTCGACTCGACTGAACGTGTAGGAGTAGTGACCGAGTGATGGATCATGGATGGATGATCTTGCTCCGGAACGAAGCATCCGCTCGGTGAGACTTCGAGCAAGTGCGCGTCTAGGCAACCGCACCCACACGTACGTACGTGCCTTGTCGTTACGGAACTCACAACTAACCATGTGCACATGTACTCCGTCCTTCTCAATGCCACGGCTTTGCCACCGGCAGTTACGACGGCGGAAACGGCCCACTTGAACTGGATGAACGCCTGCGTGCATGCATGTCTTCCTTTTCATCAGGGCCCGCTATGTCCTGATAAGGTCCCGTATACCTCCCTAACGTGGCGGAATATCGACGCAAAGTTCTCCGGCGAGAGGCCACAAAACGTGGCGGAACATCATCTGGAATGAGAGAGGAAGAAGATGGGTCATGCAATGCATGGGCACGGATTGTCGTCCAATCGATTGCTAATCCAGTCCTCGTCATCACTTCATCACTGCTGGAGAATGCGCCTTCAGCATCGGATCCAAACCTCCTTTAGTACCGGTTGTGCAACCGATATTGCTATTTCGGTACTAAAGGGGACCTTTAGCACCGAGTCAAATAACCGGCACTAAAGGCACCCCTTCAGTACCGGTTGTTTATACCACTGCTACAGCTTCCAAAAGCGTCTGCTTCTCCAAGAATCACAATTACAAATTCCTTGTGCGCACACGGATTTAGCAAGAATAAAAAAAATTCACAATCACATGAATCACGGTAAGAATGACAATCACAGATTTCACAAGAATCACACCACGAATCACAAGAATACATTTCGCAAGAATCACTATCACATTTCACAAGAATCACAGAAAGAATTAAAATCATAGAGTTCACACGAGAGCTTCGACTGCGCCGTCGGACCTCCCACTGCGCCTCCTCACCCACTTGCCAGCAAGCGCCGCCGGGCCTCCTCACACGCTCGCCACAGCAGGGGCCGATGTACTGGTGGCAGCCAAAGGACACGCCACGCCAGAAGCGGCGGGGATTGGCGGCCTGCGCGCCAGCAGCGGCCAGCGGCCCCGGAGGCCGACCAGGGAGGCCCCCCGCGCCCTCAGGGGCTGGCGGCCCGCGCGCTGGCAGCGGTCGAGGTGCCTTTGGGGGCCACGGTTCCCTCTATGGCCAGCAGCCCGTGTGCCAGCGGCGGCCGTGGTGCCCCCTGCGCTCGCGGTGGCCAGTGGCTAGCGTCCCGGGGGCCGCCCAAGGAGCCCCCTATGCCCACGGTGGACGGCATCCGGGGGGCCCGCTACGTCCTCGGGGGCGGGTGGCCGGGAGGCCCCTTACGCCTGCGGCAGTGAGAGAGGAGAGTGAGAAGAGAGTAGGCTGTGTGGAGGGAGGAGTGGCCGGTGGGAAGAGGAGGGTGGGGTGATAAGGCCGGTGGTGTCGGTGGGGAGATAAAAGGATAAGTCCGAGTGGGTGGGGAGATAAGGGAGAGAGAGGAGTCGGAGAGAGCTTTTAGTACCGGCTGGAGATTTTCCCGATATTAAAGGTCCTCAGGTATATTAGTACCGGTTAGAGCCTCCAACTGATACTCATTGGTAACCTTTAGTACCAAGTGAAATCTCCACCCAGTACCACGAGAAACTCCTCGTTGACTAGCTGTTAGGCTCGGTACTAATACTCACGTAGTACCCGGCGCATCGGGCGTACGTGCCGATGGCGAAATGCCAATAAATGCCTCTTGTCCCCATCTAACCGCCGCTCCATGACTCACACTGCTGACCTGCTGTGCGCATCCAGCTCCTGAATTCCTGATCGGTCAAAATAAGCCCGCTCCATATTCATCTACTACTGTTTTCTGCACCTTCATTGAAAAAAAAGGAAATGGAAAAAAGGAAACAGATGATCTAATGCAATTGCTGCCCCGTGCGCTTGTGCTACTGCTAAAGTGCACTAGATCATCTGTTTTCGGAGTTGTGTCACTCTGTGTCCATCCAATGATCCAACTAACTAAGCCGAGCCGGCACAATACTGACTTTCAGAGAACAGACCGCGGAAAACGGGTCAAGAAATAGAAATAAAACTTCGCATCCCACATTTTGTGCTGTCGCCCGAGTGTTCTCTGCGTATATTTTTTCCCCCTCGACAGGGAATCACTTCACCTCCTGTTGAGCTTCCAGTTAGTGCTACAGCAGCAGCCAGGAGTACTTGTCACCTTAATCTATCAACGCGCAGCTACTACTAGTAGTTCAGTAGCATGGGGGCAACTGCAGGGGTTGTACTGCCAACCATGAGCTACCACTTTGACTCCCTAATTAATGAAGATCAACTTGCACATCAACATGGGCGCTGCAGGAGGGCATCCTATAGACGATGCTTGTCCTCTTTGCAAAGGACAACAGGGGCTTTGCCTCTCCCCCAGTCTCCCTCGTCCTCTTGATGCGGTGTGGTGTTGCTTCCATTGCTATTCCATTATAACAAAATGGGCAGACCCCATCACTTAACAAAAAGCCCATGCTTTTCTTTATATGGCCATGCAGCCCTCACCTCTTCTGAGTTCTGACTTTGGGGGCCACAACAGATTTGCCAGCTGCTGCTGCTGCGTTTACGTGGAAAAATGGTTTGTTTGCTGCTGAATTTTATCTCTCCTGAAGCATGGCTAGTCATGAACAAGCCTAGCTAGTTAGTCTCACTTTCTTACTAGTAGTCCTAACCTAACAGGCACTTTTGCAGCTTTGATCTTTCGCACCTGCTTTCAAGCATAAAAGTCTACACATTGGCATGTTTAGTCCTGGGTCTAACCTGCTGCTGTGTTAACAAAGGATTAAAGCTTGTCCTTTTGCCATCAATATCATATTTGCAGAATTTATACTACTCAGCATGGAACCCAATGCAGGAAAGAGAGCAGCTGTCCTAGGCTTTGGAGTCTGGGGGGAAAAGAATTCCACATCGAGCCTGCCTCAAATTGTACACATCCTCTACTAATATTTTTTTCCCTTTCTTTTTGACAAACAAACCCTTATCAGTTTCTCTCCCTCTCCCTCTCCGATCAACAAGATGTTGCTGCCGCCGCCAATGTACAATGCGAGGTGAGCATGTCGCAGACGGTCTCCCTCCTGATGTCCTCGAAGATGAGGGTCTCTATCCTGGCGCCGATCTCCCTCACCTCCGGCTCCATCTCCCGCCATTGCCGCATGGACCGCGACAGGTCCAGCTCCATCATCGCCGGGATCCTTGAGATGTCCCCCGCGATCTTCTCCCACGACGAGATCTGCTCCTCTATGGACCTGCCGTTCCTGACCGCCTCGTCCTCGGTTTCGTCCACCTCCATCTCGCAGAACTTGTCGTGGAGGTTGTAGCTGAAGCTGAAGCACGGGGAGGCCGGGCCCAGGAAGTATTCGGAGGGTGGTGAACTCCCGGAGGTCGATGGCTTCTCGTCCTCCCCTGTCACAAGAACAGACGAAAGAGATTAACATCATGCTTTTTTTCGCATGCTAACCTGCCACTACTGACGATTCTGAAGAACACCCGGCCAATGAGGCAATGATGTATAAAGACAAAAGTTTTGGCCTAAAAGAGGACAAGGCACATTTGCAGACAAGAAAGTGGTAAAGAAAAATCTTTAATGATAACAACCACGCAGGGGTAGAAAGATTGCACAATGTGGTAATTGTAACAAAGCATAGTCACGGAATGGCAGTAAGATGTGAGTGAGTGCTTACATTGGGAATGCACGGGCGACTGGTCGTCGTCGTCGGAGTGCAGCTCGAGGACGGAGACCGGGCTGAGCTGCCGCGACGAGTCCACGTCCACGTCGGCCTTCCACCCCATCCGCTCCTCCTCGTCCGCGTCATCCTCGGCAAACACCATGGCGCGCGGGTTGCACTCGCCGCTGTCGCCGAGGGAGCGGCGCAGGCGGCGGAACTCGCGGCCGCAGCCGGCGCCCGCGCCGGAGAAGCAGCCGGCGGCGCCGAGATCCTCCCAGCGCAGCACCCGACGAACGGCCCGGCCGCACAGCACCTTGCTCAGCGCGGACCGCAGGCCGCTCCCGACTCCCGCGCCGCCGCCGGCACCGCCGCCGCTCTTCCGCTTCTTGAACCCGTGGCTGCAGAGCCTGAGCAGCCGCCGGCACGCGGCGGCTGGGCAGCAGCCCAGCCATCCGCCGGCGCCGCCTCCGCTCGCGCAACGGCCGCGCCGGGGTCGCCTTGCCTTGGCGGCCTCGACGAGGAAGGGCTCCTGCTGCTCCTGCAGCAGCTCCGAGAGCCTCCTCGCGGCGGCCATCGCCTCCTCCTCGCTTTCTTGGGGCAATGCAGGCGCGCGCAGGTCGTAGCAGCTCACAGGCCGGTCAGGATTAGGAAGGCACTGCGGGCGCCGCTGCCGCTGCTCGTGGCGATGAAATGACGGCAGAGCTCATGGAAGCGGCGGCGGCAGCATGGCTGGGCCTGGACGCGGGTTCTTGTGCGCATGTGACGGCGAAGGCAGTGGGAGGAGGCGAGGAAAGGGGATCATAGCATTCTCATATCTTGGGGCGGTGGTGTGGTGCGGGCTCGGGTCGGGGGTCCCCGCGGAGGTTGTTGGGTAGTGGGAGGGAAGTGAGTGACGAGTGGGGGAGGTGGGCGAGTGTCCGAGCGGGCCAGCGGGGAGTGTGTGGTCATAGAGGTGGTGGTGCGACCGCGCGTGGAGGGAGAACGGTCTCGTCTCGCGTCTCTCCGGCTGTGCAGTGACAGGGGAGGATTGATCTGATGCGTCGCAGTGTCTGGCATCGCATTGTTGGCAGCAGGGGAAATGTGCGAGGTTTTCACCGTCTGTCTGAGCGTGGTAAAAATATTTCTTTTCTAAAAGCCTACTACTGTCTAGGGCCAAATTTCAAAGTACAAGGGCTGTCATGAAAGTCGTATAGAGAATGCCAGATCATCAAGACCGTACTGCAGGGGTAAACATGATGGCAATGCCTCTTGATAGTTGATACAGCGAAAGAGCATGATAAACATAAGTGGTGCTTACTCACAAATGTTCAGAGAGACGTAGATAAACGAAGTCAATACATAGAAATGAACACTGGATTTTTTTATTGACTAAAGATTTACAATGTGCCTCGAGCCCGTAGAAGCATTTGTTATTCTTTTTGAAATTGTAGAGTGTCTAATGAACACTGGTGAAGAGGATTTCAGTTAGCATACGGTTGAAACCGATGACATATGAGATGCCCGAAGAAGCATGGTGCAATGAGATTCTGATGCACGACCCATACAATACAAGTCTTGCAGTTATCTTAAAGTATATCGCTGCTTCAAATAATAATAAGCCAACGAGTCAACTGCGTAACATTAGATGCCATCTGAACTTCTGGAGACGCATCAGCATTCAGAAAACCCAGACATACCCATTACCCAGGCTAGAGAGACAGACAGCCACCGGTAAACGGCAACCACAAGGCTCCAACGAAACACCCACAGGTTGGCATGGCACTGGCAGCAGCCACCTGGCCCCCCTGGAACGTCGATACAGAATCAGTGAAACCACCAGCCTTTTTTTTTTTGGTAGCAACCACCAGGCTTTTTAGCCTGTCCAAAATTGCACAAAACTGCTGACACCGCTGCTCCTGATGAGCTTTTGACGCGTCCGAGAGATTCAAACTCCGAGTCAACACTGGGATTAACTCGATGAGGGGCCCGGGTTGTCAGTGGCCCTCGTGCCATGCAGCTGTTGCTACCTGTTAAAAGTTTGTTCGCAGCACGGTTAGCAGTGGAGCACTTGCACGCCTCTGCCGGCTTTTCTGCACACCCTATGCACAGTCCGTGCAGGCGAAGCCATAGCCAGGGCCCCCAAATCTCTCCGAGACTCTCCTCCGCTTCAGAGGGACAGCGCGAGGGAACAGTCAGCGATGCTATGCTAGCACCACGGCCCCCACTGCTTTTTTCTTGTACAGGCAGGGGCGCAGGACAAAGGTCTGAGGGCTCCATGGTGGCCATGGCTACTAGTAGTTGGCTATGCCCCCTGCTCCATCAGCTCTTGCAAATGATGGCGCTGCCGGCCGGTAAGCCTGTGAGCTTGTAATAAGCTTTGTGAGCTGTGAGTGGTACTGTGGCAGCTGCCGGCCTCTCTCCTGCTCTGTTTCCTTGCGCTCATTGGGGAACTTTCTGCTGGCGAAACTTATGGTCACTAGCTGGAATTTTTTTTTTTTTTGAAACATCGCTAGCTGAAGTTCCGAGGATGGACACGCAGCTCAATGGGGTGAGTGGGTGACAGGATCAGAGAGAGATTCAGAGCGGCGGGGAGATTGGTCCGGTCGCATCGGATTGTGTCTGATGAGTTTTTAAAATGTTTTGTTTTGTATAAATACCTGCAACTTTTGAACGGTGAATGAGTGACTGGCATTCCATTCAATTGAAAAGCGAAAATGATTTGAACAGCATACGTCCGTTCCCCTTTTCCACCCGGCTTTTAAACTTTGAAACACTCGAGTGCTGCTCCTACGATTCCAAATATTGATCATTTTAGCTTTTCTAATTATGTGAAACCATATATTTAGAAAAGCTAAAATGATCTACATTTTGAAACAGAGGTACCGTTCCGCTAATTTGTGGGTGTTCAGTTTAGATAACGTGCCACATGGTAACATATCACGACGATTATGTTTGTTCCACTTCTAGCATTATGGCATACCAGCTTATACTGAAGTTGTCACATTTTCTAACCCACGTGTAATTAAACACGGCATCTTCTCATGCCACCATATATCCGCCACCATATATCCGTCTAATTGTTTTTGTTCCCGCGCAAACTGGAGCAACTCCATTAGCGTGCCGAGCGCAAGGCGATTGGTGTCTTGATGTGCTACTACGATTTTTATCATCTAAGCTTACCAGTTACCACCTTCAATAGATTGCCTTCTAAAAAGCTCAATTATGTGGTTGTTCCCACTCCAATGAGATTTGTAGATTTTATCCTCGGGAAAACCTTCTTCAGACTCGTTCCTATAACCAAAGAGAAGAAATGAAGTTGAAAGATGAAAGGGGCATATGGCCCTTCCTTGATGCTAGGATCCAACCTAGTTTATTAATCAACCAAGTGTAATACGCTGACTAGGACATTATTATGAGAGTATCGACAAATCTGAGGAACGGTGATGGTGAGTAACATCATGATCAGGCAAATCAAACTTAAATCTAGTCTTATCTTGTCGTTGGTCGTAACACTGGCTGAGCTATGCGTTGATCAAAACTGAGCTATCGCCCATTCGCCCCCTTCCTCCACACTAGCCTCAGTGCATCTTTGCAGGTTGTCGTTGCTGCTGAAACGAACAACATAGAGAAGTGCAATCATATACATAGGCTAGTTTTGTTCCTAATCATCAGTAAAATGACCTTCACATCGGATTAATGCTTCAATCCGGAAATTTTTGTTTTCCAACAGTTTCTGATTTTTGTGTCTTGGCTTTCTTCCCTAAACTTTAGCAGTGTCACATTAGATGTTCGAATGCTAATTAGGATGACTAAATATTAGCTAATTATAAAACTAATTGCAGAACCCGAGCTAATTCGAGAGATGTATCTACTAAGCCTAATTAATCTATCATTAGCAAATGGTTACTGTAGTACCACATTGTCAAATCATGGACTTACTAGGTTTAATAGATTCATCTCGCGAATTAGACTCCATCTGTGCAATTAGTATTGTAATTAGCATATATTTAATACTCCTAATTAGTATCCGAACATCTGATGTGATAGAACATCCTCATTGTCAGTGAAATCCTCTTAACATTAGATCGATAGTATCGTGTCAATTTTCAAATCTGGATCGTTTCCTGTTCAACAGAGTCTGCCGTTTGTATTGCAATTCACTTTTTTTTTTGACACACTCATACGGACACATGCTTTTCTTTTTGTGGGCGCGTGCTACGGTGTCTCGTAACAGCGTGCAAATATGCCGCAATCGCATTCCCATTTGCGATTCTACAAAGAAGTACTCCGTACAAACCAAACCGGTATCGCAACGTTTTGCACAGCAGAAATGCTAAACTTGAAGCAACGAAGGAAACTAAATAAAAAAATTGTTGGCCGTGGATTGTACGAAATATCCTTGGGAGATCCCATGTCTAACAGGAAAAAATGCACCTTTCGAACAGTTTGGCTGATCTGACCGCTGGTGACAGTTGAAGCTTTGAAGGCGCGTTTGGTTCATGGCACTACAGTTTAGTCTCTCTCATATCGAATGTTTATATACTAATTAGAAGTATTAAATGTAGTTTAATTATAAAATCAACATAAATGAAGTCTAATTTGTAAGACGAATCTATTAAGTCTAATTAGTCCATGATTTGACCATGTGATGCTATATGTGCTAATCATGAATTAATTATGTGATGCAACAAATGTGTGCTAATCATGAATTAATTAAGCTTAATTGATTCATCTCGTGAATTAGCCACGGCTTATGCAATTAGTTTTATAATTAGCTCACATTTTATTCTTCTAATTGGTATTAAACGTCTAATGTGACTCGAAATTAGTCCATGAATCTAACACGCCTGAATCGAAAGGCCGGCAGCGCGGCTCGCAGTCGTCTCCGCCGCCCGGACTCCGGAGGGGAGCGCCGCTGCACCGGAGCCCGGACACGTCGCCGTTTCCATCACTGAAATCAAGAAACGGAGCTCGCCTGACGCCTGCACCGGTGCCTTGTGCCTGTCTGGCATGACTGCATAGCACGGGTTGAGCTGCTGAACGCGGACGTACGCCTCGCCCATTTGGCTTGTTGCACAGGCACCCGAGCGCTGGATGCCGCTCGTGGCCGCGTCGCATGCCTTGACTCCTTGAGCAGCAGGCCATGGATGTCTGGGTGCGCCCACGGTGTACGGTGTCGTCGCAGAGGCATTCAGGTTGGGCCAAAACTGAAAAAATTACAGAAGACAAAAGAACACTTAGCCCACTATATACTACATAATAACAAAGAAAAACAATAACAAAAAAAGGAGGTCATCAGTCAAAAAGCTGGATTAGTAAAAAACACTCGAGTAATGGTTAGGAAAAAACAGTTACGGAGCTTTTTTTTAGATAAGGGGTGTTTGATCCCGAGCTAAATTTTAGCTTCTGTCACATCAAATATTTGACACTAATTAGGAGTATTAAATATAGGCTAATTACAAAATTAATTTCACAACCCCTAGGCTAAATCGCGAGACGAATCTATTAAACCTAATTAGTCCATGATTTGACAATATGGTGCTACAGTAAACATTCGCTAATGATGGATTAATTAGGCTTAATAAATTCGTCTCGCGATTTAGCCTAAGGGTTCTGCAATTAGTTTTGTAATTAGCTCATGTTTAGTCATCCTAATTAACATCCGAATATCCGACGTGACACGGACTAAACTTTAAACTTTAGCTTCAGCATCAAACACCCCTAAGTTCTCCAGAGGAGTCGGGCGGGGAAAGGAAAGGAAAATGGTCTGGTGATGGTGATCGTCCGCTTCTCTGGGCCACAGAGGCCTTGTCATTTGGGCCAATCTCACAAGTCCATCATAAACGATGGGACGCAACTTGGTGGGCCAGGAATGCCAGTTACTCAGTGGACCTTAATTAAAGACCCAAATCAGTTTCAAAGGCGTACCGAATCTGAGGCGCGCGCGGTCTCGGGAGGCGTATCGCTCGCCGGGCCCGCTCTCGACGTGGTGACGGGACGGACGGCGACCGAGCACCCACGGAATCAACGGCTAATCCCGCTCGAAAACGATATTAACGCCCACCAAAGCAGAGCGGCTTTGGTGACGATGGGCGCATTACTAATTCTCTCCCCCCCAAAATTAACGTCGACAGCGAGCATCTGCGACCTCTTTTAATCAGCACACCCAACAACGACGTGCGTGCGTGCGCTAGCTCATGGTCATGGCCCAGCATGCCACTCGCCACACATGATCAGGCCCGAATCGATCGACAGGTCGATGGAGACGGCTCAGGCCATCACACTGTGGTGATTGAAGTGATTAGTGACTATCGATCATTTCTGAATGATAATTTAACCGTTGAAACTTATATAGCAGTTTTAGAGTTTCGAAACATATCTCGTTTTTGTTTTTTTAAAATCTATAACCCACTAGAGTGATTTGAAGCATTGTTCGAAAAAAAGGTAATTTGGAGCCTCTCCTCACTTGAACTTTTTTTTTTTATCTAGTCAAGGGCTAGATTCTTCAGGGCTACAGGTTTTGGAATTGGAGGTTCACCGAAGTAGGCGGTCCCTAAAGGGAAGGGAGGTCGATGGCAGTAGGCTGGCTCGACGCAATAGGATATTGCGAGGCACGGTGCCGGTCAAGCACGGCATCGACAACGCTACTGACCAAGAGTTGAAGGAGGCCGATTGAGCAGCATGGGAGGGGGCGAAGATGGCAATGGTGGGCGGGGCATGAAAGCAGCAGCAATGGGTAGGCTAAGATTTCGCCGGTCACTGCCGAGAAGAAAGTAGCTCAGGGGAGAAGAAACCAACATCGGTGTCGCTAGGTAGAAGGCGAAAGGACTGATCAGTTAGATGCCAAACGGACGGCTTGAAAATTCAAGTGAGGGAGAACTGCAAATCATTCGTACGCAGGAATGTAGCACGCATCTAGATATAGACACGTTTTTTTAGTTTTGTTCTAAGTCAAACCTCATTTGTAGAAGAATAAAATTAACCAAGGGAGCAGGAACGTAGCACGCATCTAGCCATCTACGACAAGTAAACCGTGTAGATAGATGACCCGGCCGTTTAGAGTTCCACAACAATCTTTCAAATTAATCTTTTCGCCAAAGATTTATGATAGTAGCATGTAATGTATCTACTGTACATGACTTCAGGGCCTACGTCGACTGCATCTCGTTCACCGGCAGCTCGTGCACGCTCGCTGATTGATTCATGAGCGGAGCGCAGCGGATGCATGCGTTGATTTCTCGCGCGCTACGCGATCAACGAGGAGATCGTCTGCTCAATGTCCAGGAACCCGAGGCTGCAGTGCCGCGGCGTGGTACAGACGGCCGAGCGCGAGCGCGCGGCTGGCGGCCGCGAGCCGGCGGGACAGCGCGGCGGCCTCGGCGCGCAGCCCGGCGTTGGCGAGCCGGACGAGTGCCAGGCGGCCGCGCGCGGCCTGCGCGCACGCCGCGAGCTCGCGCCTCCTGCGCTCCATGACCGCCGCGCTGCCCCGGAGCTCGTTGAGGCGACGCTGCTTCCGCGCGCGGGAACGCCGCGCGGACTCCCGGTTCGAGATCCTCCGGCGGAGTCGCTGCCCATCGTCGCACCCCGCCGCCGCGGCGTCGGCGGCTACGACCTCCAGCGAGGACGCCGCCGGGGTTTCAGTTGGGAATGGGATCGCCGTAAGTTCGGATCCGAACTCGAACTGCGGTGGCGCCACCTCCGAGAAGCCATGCATGTCGATGCAATAGTAATCTGAGAAGTCCATGAGGGGCAGGACGGTAATCGTGTGCTTATCACAGGAGGAAGAGAGGAGAGCGAGGGAAAAGGGAAGGAAGAAGTGAACGGCTGCGGTATTTATAGAGGGATTAGAGGGGTGTTTCTGGTATTTTATTTGTTGAGATGATGTGGTAGGTTGAATATTGTACTCCATCCGTTCCAAATTGCACGTCGTTTTGGGTTTTCTAAGTTCATAGATGTTTATATGCATTTAGAGGTGAGGAAACACTGACATAAAAAGAGCTCCATGCCCCCGCATCGTCATGTGCGGGTAGCTCCCTTGCCTCCCCGCCGCAAGCTCCGCCTCCCGAATAAAATGCCTCCGCCACCACCGGAGCAACTAGCCAAAAGCGCGACGAGCTGCGAGGAGGGTGGCAGCGGGGCCAACTCGGTTCCTCCCCACCTTCTTGCTCCTCGGCCCCCTCCTCCTCATCTTGTTCATGCTCTGATGTGCCTCGTGCTTAGAAGCCATTTTTGCACGGTAGTGGCCTGATTTGTGTGGTGGGCGGTCGGATCTGTGCGGGGGACGTTCGGATCTGTGTTTGTGGCGATTCTGGTGGTGGTCCCCATGACCCTTGGCGCGGCAGCGGTGGTGGTGTTGGGCTCTAAGCACTTGGCTCAGGGGCCTGTGCTCGGTCGCTGCTGCTCACAGGGGCCGAGACAATGGCTTCCCGTGGCCCTGGGGCGGCGGCAGCGCGGGTGGCCTCGCAGCCTTGCTTGCGGTTGTGGCTCCCCTGGAGGCCTGGTGTTGCCCGAGGCTGCTTTTCCTTCCCTAGCAGGTGTGTGGCGTGAGGACGATGCACGTGGTGGCGCCCGGTGGCAGCGGGGACGCCTGCGTATGCCACTAGCGTCCATTGGGGCGATGGCTCCTGTTGTTCGGTGAGGGCAAGTGGTTGTGCAGGCCGTGCGGCAGCGGCAACGCGTGGGGTGGGTATGCGGCTCTTCGGCGGTCGCGTGCGGGGAGTGCTGGAGAGGAGACCTTGCGGTGGCGGTGGCATGTGGCGAGAAGGTGGCCGCGAAGCGGTGTTGGCCACGTTCCAGTGGTGTGCGGCCGGCATGGTGGACGAAGATAGCTTCGTCGGCGCCCGGGGGCTGCGGCAGCCGCAGCGGGGTGACGGTCGCGTGCTGGATTAGGTTCGTGGCGGTGGCCAGGGAAGGCGATGGAGCTACAGTGGCGAGGGGAGGAGACTTAGCCGGTAAAAGCCTTGTTCGGCTTTCTTGCTGGGCTGACAGCAATGATGTTTTGAATGTCATGTTCCCTCTCGGGGGTGTTGTTGAGGCATCACCACTCCTCTTGACATGTCTCCCAGGTGAAAACCTTGCCCATGGACTCTTGGGCGGGCGACGGTGGTGCATTTTGGCGCCTTTTACCTCCCTGGAGGCGTCACTTTTGGGGGTCATGTTCTGACCTATCCACTTTGTTGGCAGCTCATCCACGTGGCAACGGCAGTTTGGGTTGTCTTGGTGGCGGTGGGATCGTGCAGGACATGTGGATTCTTCTTCTCTCGCACTTTCCCTTTGCATTCCTTGTTCATGCCAGCGTCCATGAGTCCACGCCCCTACGATGTCTCGCTAGGCATTGTTGGATGAGGCATATCGCTTATGGCTTCTTCGGTCACGCATAGCGGCGGCTGTTCTGATGTGTGGTCATCTTCTCCGGCAGGATTGTAGTGTGTTCCGGCACCCAACGCTTAGTTGTCCTGTTGATGTCCTAATCCAACCTATGGTGGTAGTGTTGTTTGAGTGGTACGTCCGCGTTGATGTTCCAATCCAACCGGTCCGATGAGTACAGCCGTGTTGATGTCTCAATCCAACTGACTCGATATTTTTCGTTGAGTAGAGTGGTGCCGCCGCGTTGATATCCCAATCCAACCGGCCGCATCCGTGTATGAGTTGAGTGGTGATACCGTGTTGATGTCCCAATTCAACCGGTCGAGCTTTATCAATAGAAACTCACACTGTCTTGTGCGGTTCGTTAAACAAAAGCATACACTATATTTAGGTGCATAAAAAATTATACATCAAAAAACCAAAACCACCTACAATTTGGAACGGAGGGAGTAGTGGTTGCTGATGATGTGTGCTTAGATTCACAAGAAATTGAACCAAGAAAATCGAAGCACCCGTGATCCGATGCAACGTGATGGAGTCGTGAACTGAAGCTATCAATCTGCGAGAGATGGGTATGAATGTGTAGTATACTCCATTTTCTGTAGAATTTTGCAATGGTAAAATAATTCAGTAAAAGTAGCCTAGTAATAAGGTGCAAACTGTATGGTGTGCACTTGAAGTTGTTCAAATTTTTTAAAATTAGGTTAGTAATTAACTATAGAGAGAAATTACCTTATACGATTCATAAGACAATAGTGTATAAAAAATTACTACTATATATGATTTCAGCATGAGAGTGATAGATACTGGAAAAACCTCAACGATTTAACATCTATAATAAGACAAAAAGGTTGGTAAATGTTGCAATAACCAATAGCTCATTTACGCTGCAGTAAGATTAAGAAATGGCTGTAAGGTGTGGTGGTGAGGGAGATGCTTATGCGCTGGGTGATTCCATTGAAAGATGATCCAAAGTCCCAAACCACAGAGATTTTAAGCTTAATCACGAAGGAAGTAGGGTCAGATATTTTATCTCCCTGCATGTTCTTGTTATCTCTTAAGCCAGGGGACTAAAGCAGATTCGGTTAGTGTGCTGTAGTTAATTAACTATGTCATTCTTGTTTCAAGAGAAAAAAACATGCAACCAAATTAAAGTTTGAAATATTGACACACACTCAAACTATCACTTATCTGTAAACGTGATGCAACAAACATATAAATGTAAGTATACCACGGTGAAACATTGCTAGAAGCTTGACAAGGACCATGACTAGTGACAACACCACAGTAAGCGATAACGTGAAAACTCGAATGAGTAGCAAGTGTTAGACCGAAAGGAAAAAAATGTTCCTATCTTTGCAATCTATGTTTGCATTCTAAACCCATTAAAACTAACACAAATCCAGCATGCATCAACCCTTGCCCCATTACGTGTTTGCGTTCTGTCCCCACCTTGTTTCCATGGTCACTAGCGGACCTTTCTTTGATCTCGACGGAATCATACACCACTGCTACCCCCGCCCCCTGCGGCCCTACCCCATATGTCCACATCCTCTTCTTCACTACCTTCAAGGATTTCTACACGGCCCATATTTGTTGCCTATGCTAACATCCAAGATTTTGGAGTTGGCTGTGGAGATCAATCCTGAAGCAAAATAAAAAAGACAGCAAACTCGTGTGATTAATTTGCTGACGGAAATTACATTATATTATACGTAGAAAAATCGGTCGTATCGAGAAGGGTATCATATCCTCGTGTGACACAACAGCATAGCAGCCTAGAAGATGCTTACGGTCAATTCTTTTTTTTTTTGGAAAAATTACGGTCAATTCTTTTTAACTGACTAGACCATGACGAGCATCTTTTAATTCGATGTCCTAGTCCTCCAAAAGCTAGGTTATACAAAGACGAACCTTTAGTCCATAAATAAAAAAACTTTTACTTAGGATAACAGAATATGCTGAACCACTGGACAGCACGATCCCTCGGATGGGAGCTCATGAAAATCTAATGCACGCCTGCACAACCTGGTACTGCTAGTGGTCTGAATCACTGAATGTCACCAATCATTAGAGTTGCTCGGTTAGGGGCTTAGGGCAAAGACAAAACTTTGCTGAGGTAATATCCTCAGCCGACGCACTAGCAATACTACGCTCGTAAATGTTTGCCTCTAACCTTGTTCTCCGTAAGGACCAGTTTGGAAGCGAAGGATCGATCTATCGAAATTTTAGGATTTAGTTCAACTTGGCACTGATCGCATTTCTAGGGATTTGAATCCTAAATCCACCTTTCTAAACAGGACCAAAAGACGTTGTAAACCTTATACGTCCTTCATTTTGAGATAAAAAAAACTTTCTGCATTTGGCTAAGTCGTACTCCCCATGCATGGCCATTTCACAAGCTCACCGAGTGTTGGTGGCACTAGAGATGGAGCACCGAAATGAGGAGAGGTGCAACACATACGCTGGCCATACGGAGTTATCGCACTTATCATCAGTGCTTTATCTGGCTTTACACAACGAGTAACGACAGGCCATGAGTCTGTTTCACCAAAGCAAACAGTGTTTGCTTGTAAAGCTAGCTGGCTACCTTCAATGAACCCTTAGCCTCTCCTGCATTCCAGTGTCCAAATATATATTTCGAACTCTACATAATATGCTTCCCTATTTGAAATGCCAAATAGCGTTGGTTGTTGAGAAAAAAAAGAAAAAAAGAAAAGAAAAAAAGAAAAGAAAAAGAAACTAGGTGCATATGCTGCTTTTAGTTGCAACGGAGACAGCCCTCTGAGTCTGTCTGTCTGTCACAAGAAAGGTTCGATGCTTGCAACGCACAGGTGTCATCGTTCCAAGGTACATATGCCGACATGCTATACTTTGCATTGTCTGCGTAGAGTTGGTTGCAGGCATGAGCATGAGCAGTATCAATCCATGGCTTTACATCGCGTAGATGTAGCCTTTAAGCTAGGGGCCAAACGGGCGAGCAATGCAATATACTAGCTAGTGTATTGTAGCCAAGACAACAAACTAAAGCCAAACACATGGGGTGCATCAACATCCGGGGATAAAGCCGCTTGCTGGTTCTTTTGGGAATTCGATTGGATTTGGATACCGACCGAATTCAGCTTTGAACAAGGTTGCAAGCATGTGAGTGGTCTTGGTCTGGTCCTGAGATTGAGACAGGGGGAATGCACTGCTTGGGAGAGATTGGAACAGACCAAGCGGCACGGAGGTGTTTTTGGGCTTTTGGTTGGAACCTGTGGGTTTTGCTTTGCCCTTTTGCCTCGTTTTCTTGAGCTACCATATCTTTGTTCTTCCTTTGGGTTATTGCTGCAATAGTGCGATCCTATATATAAAAAAGGGGCCAGAAATCTCTGGTGGCATGCACTAATCACCCTGCAAGTCTCTGATGGTTTTCAGGATAGCAAATGTCTTCCTCTTCGACCCCAATATGATCACTGTGCCTGGGCGCGTGTGAACTATGTCTATGAGTTTCGCAAAAAAAAAAAGAACTATGTCTATGAGATCCGGATGCTTGCTCTGTCTCTCTGGACATACTGCAGTCGAGCAAATCGGACATATACATAGCACACTGTTCTTCAAGATTATCTAAATGCTTTTTAGAAAAATTATGAAGGTAATCTAGGAAGGCAAAGGCCAAGTTGGGCCCAAACAAAACTCTTCTGGGCCCTCAGTTCATGAGTGGGTTGGAATAAGCGCTTATTCCGGACCAGTATTGGGCTATGGAAGCTGTTGTGCTCAAACTGCAGAATCTGGCTTGGTCTTCTTGTCTACAGATTCCGACAAGTGACACTCCTACACTACAGGTGTGTTCGCTCTCCACAGTTTTCCGTCAAACATGCATGAAGATTGAAGAACTTCCAAGTCCCAACAGGTACAGTCCTGATGAACAGGTCACTTCATTGCTTGACTGATATTCCTAAGGAAGTTCTTGGCCGTTACTCAAAAGCTAGCCTGACCTGACGCCGCGTCGCCGCTATGCAGTTTCGACAGTCAAGATTAGCAGGGCCGTGAATGCTTCGGTTTCAAAGTCCGAGCTCCAACAGTGAGTGTGAATGGCATCGATTCGCTTCGCCCAGGAGGTCCAGCCAACACGGCGATGGCTCCGAGCGGCCTCGAGTTACACGGGTGGGCTCCGCCTCCTACGACGTCGCTGAAGCAAATCCACCTGATCGAGCACATCGTCACGAACTTACGAGCACATCGCCTACTGGCCTACACATCCGCCGCCCCCAGCTCCGCATCTGGGCTTCCTGGTCCGAGCAGCCGCTGGTCGGAGGGCCAGCCACCCTCACCCTCCCCGTCGCGGACCACCCCCGTGGTCAAGGGTGACCGTGATAGGTCCGTGGCTGCCGTTGCCGGCCGCCTCCTTGCCATTCGCGTGTGGTGGTGGTCGTGGTTGCGTGGGTGCTTGTTGGTGCAGCGGCATTTGGTGACCCGGTGCAGGACTATCGGCGGCGTGCTTTCGGTGAGGGTGGGGAGTGGGTTCTAGGCAGGCTTTCGCCTGCTTGCGGGCTAACGATGACGACGCCATTGGGCGCCATATCCTTCCCTGGAGGCATCGATCGTTGCCCTCTTCCCCTCCCGCCCTTTGGCCGGTCAAACCTTCCAAGTGAAAATCTAAACCGTGATGGTCGGGTAATGACGGTGCCAGTGGCGTCGTCCTCCTAAGAGGCGTCATCTTGGAAGCTCAGGGTCTGGTGGCCGCTGCTGACGGTGCATTGCGCTACCATCGGTGCTACTCATACCACCTTCCTTCGGGCTTGTTGGGACCCCGGGATTCATCAAGGTGGTGTTGGTGGCCTTTAGTTACCTCTACCTGGGAGTGACTTTTCTGTACCTACCTTTGCTTTGACTTGAACATCGTTGCCTTGGTCGCTAGGATAATTGTCGTGATGTCGTCTGGTGGATGCTTGACCACCGCTGCTCTTTGTTGGTGGATACTTTGCCTTTGCCGCCACTGCCTTCAGGTCGTGCTGGATGGATTGCCTTGGGTGGATACTTTGCCACCATTGTTTCGGGCGGATAGTTTGCTGTCGTGGATGATGCTTGGTCGATGCTTGGCCACCGCTGCTCTTCGTTGGCGGATACTTTGCCGCACTGCGTTCAGGTCGTGCTAGATGGATTGCCTTGGGTGGATGCTTTGCCACCATTATTTGTTTCGGGCGGATACTTTGCCGCCGTGGGTGATGCTTGGTAGATGCTTTGCCACCTATGTTGTGTGTGGGCTACCTTTGGGTAACCTTATCATCGGTGTACCCCTTTGCAGGTTTAGATGTTTTGGTCGTTGTTGGCTTGGCTATGTGGGTTCTTCTCTTTTTTTTCCTTGATGTCGGCTGTGAGTTTGGTTGTACTTTCTTTTCAGTATTTCTCTATTTTTAATCCTTTGTGCTCTTGTTTGGGCCAAACCCCGTTTAGCTGCATCAAGAATTGTGTCCGTAAATTATTTTCTTCCTGATGAAATACGTGCTAAGGTACGCGGTTGCTTAAAAAAAAAATATGCATGTGTGCTGTGCTGCGTCCGTATGAACCAGAGGCTCGATCAACGCGCTTCAACCCGAAGCAAGCAGACCTGGCCACGGCCGGAGTCTTTGGGTCACCGGCCCGGACCGGGCCTAAGCCTAACTGTCCAGTGCCCAGCTTTATTGACTACCGACCGCGCACACAGCTTTTCTCACTCTGCCACTCGGTGCGCGGGAGCTCGTCGCGCGCCACGGCTTGTCGGCTATATAGGACCTGACCTGACTTGCTCATAAGACTATAGGTCAGGACTCAGGAGACGATCCGTGCTCGTCACCATTCATCAGCGTTCAGCAAGAATGTGCCTCAAGTTTGCGTGCTTCGGCTGCGGGCACTACGACGACGACTACAGCTACAGCCCGGTGGCCGATGCGCCGCGGTGCATCTCCCCCGCGACGATGTCTCGTCAGCCAGCATACTGGCCACAGCAGCACGCCGGCTACGACTACGGCGGCCACGGCCAGCAGCAGGGCCAGGGCATGGTGATCCATCATTACGGCAGCGGTCGTGGCGCCGCCACGAGGGACAATGCCTACGGCTACCGGCACCAGCGTGGCGCAACAGGCGGCGGCGTACACGTAACAGGCAGACCGGCACGGCGGCACCTGACGGAACTTTGAAGCGCCCGGCCAGGGACTACTACAGTGACGGGGATGGCCGCGGAGCACGCTACTCTGAACTGGGAAAGGTATTAGATGAGCAGCGAGCAGGCATGCTTCAGGTTTACAATAAATTAAACTCTGTAATGTATATTTAGGAAAGTTCGTTATCTAGCACGTGATGTTGCTCAAAATTATTTGATTTCTACGGTCGGTTTATTTGAGGATTTTTTTTTTCTTTTGGAGAAAACATTGGTTGTAATGTATTTGATGTATAATGACCAAAGAGTAATAGAATGATATAGGTTTGGTTTCAAATGATTAGTTTATCCCACAGTTATATTACTTGATTCCTGAGGTTGGTTTGAGCATTAGGTTATTGTTCATGCCCCTGGCCGGCCCTTAAGAATGAAAGCAAAATAGCACCTTTGAATGCGAATTGTGGTGGATGTGTTGTTTTGACTGGTCAAATGATGTGCAATTTGGCTGAAATTTGGGCAGCACTCATTTGGGGTTGATCAGCTGCGTCATTCTGGGCCCTGCCGCCCTGGCGTGTTGATAAACCAAAGAAACAAAGTTGGTGACCGATGCTTGTCCCTAGGCTCTTGCGAATTCTGGAGTTGATCGGCGTTGAGGCTGTGATCATCTACAATTCTGCATGCATGTCTTGCGGCGTTCTAATGGTAGTTTGATGAGATCATAATTAAGGTGATAGCCGATAGGGATACATGTGGGTCTTGGATATGAGAATAGTCATCTATGTTTGTGTAATTTTGTTACTCTCTAGATCATTTATGTAATTTAGTTAATACACATACATCATTTGTGTAATTTTAAGATTGTTAGCAGTCGATCACAACTATTGTTTCTACAGAATCCATTCCATGCTCCAAAAAGAAGAAGAATAATTTGGCTAAAAAATTGCCATTGCTAGAGGCATTCGGGGTCATCTTCGCGGTAAAGGTAGCACCACAAATTCAGTACTTGCACTTATATATCACACCCTCAATCATTTCTTGTCACCAAATGTAGGATCGTCCTAACAATCTCCCTTTGTGCATAAGGTGTTTGCTGAACCTCATCATACAAAGCAGCGTGTTCCTAACACGGCGAAGCGTCGAAGCAGCCTTTCTTCGGCCGGCATACACCTTACACAAAAGCATGCAACAGGTAATCTTTGTTCACGCTGTCGCTGCTAAGTCCATTCAAGCACGAGAACACATACTTCTTTAGAAAAACAAGCCGAGTTGATTAAGACCACTACTACATATATTTTTAAAACAAATTAACTTTTTAATATAAAATTATATGTAGTGCTAAAGATGTACGTAATCACTAGCGCCACAGCGCTATCTAATCAACTTCATTATTGTTCTTGCTGGCTAAATTCGTAGCTAATTGACTTCTTCATCAATCACAATGATTCTTCACATGCTTCTGTTAAAAAAACAATCAACTTTAACAGGACTACAGGACAAAGACTCACGACCTAATCTATAACTAGCTGGGATGTTTTGAGAACTTTGAAACTTCTGCATATGTTTTATCTTGAATTTGCACAATTTTGGGGGAAAGTACCCCTTTTGAACATCGATCATTTGCACCCAATACCCAAATTTAAAAAGTGTGCATGATCAAGTACCAGTAAAAACTAGTAATATGCAGGAGGGCATAGGAGAGGGCCTTGCATGGTCACAAAATTTCAGACTCTTCTCTCATGAACGAAAGGAATTTTCTAAAAAAAATTCATCTATTCGTTTGAAAAAACACAACGAAATTGTAGTCCCTACTCCTTGGTTACTGATGACCCAATTGAGATCAGTTTATACAATTGAAGAAGAAGGAGGAGGAGG
Source organism: Setaria italica (assembly GCF_000263155.2). Classification (NCBI taxonomy): domain Eukaryota; kingdom Viridiplantae; phylum Streptophyta; class Magnoliopsida; order Poales; family Poaceae; genus Setaria; species Setaria italica. The sequence continues at coordinate 9,025,083 of NC_028458.1, read as the reverse complement.
AGGAGGAACAGAGAACTTAGTTTACATGCATTAATTTTGAATCCACTTGGATACAATCAACATCCATGTACATACTCTTAATTTAAGCGGAAACGTAAGTAATAGCATTACAAGGTCAAAAAAACTAACTTGAAGTAGGGTGCAGCAGCTGATGACGACAGTAGAAACTAGGCAAGAACTTGAACAAAAATAAACAGCAGATTGATTATCATACGCTAAAAATCCCCATAGCACCCCATGCCACCACGAGACCTCTTGGCCTTGTCGTCGCTCCTCCTGCCTCCTCCCCTTCTCTCCACGCCGGCGATCCCGGCCGTGGAGTTACCGTTGCCGCCGTCGAACATGAGCGGCGCCTCCGAGTCCCTCTGCTCGTCGTCGAGGAGGTCGTCGTGCGTGCGCACGTTGACGCACGAGCACCGCTCCAGGGACGCGAAGAACACCGCGGCGATGCCGCCGCCGACCCACCCGGCCACGCGGTCCAGCGGCCACCCGCAGCCGCCGTGCCCTTGGGTGCCGGAGGACGGCGGCGGGCAGCGCGTGCGCGGCGCGCCCGAGCGGACGCCGAAGAAGGGAACGCCCCACCTCGGGGACGCACTGGAGTCGGACGTGAGGGTTGGCATCCGCCGCTGGCTAGCTAAGGACTAAGGTGACTAGGTGAGCGCTGCAATGGCGATGGCGTGAAATGGGAGGAGGAAAGGCCAACCGGTTCACGGCCTTTAGGCTTGTGTTGTTTAAAGAAAAAAAAAAAAGGGAGCAAGGAGCGCGCCGAATGGCTAAAGGCTTAAAGCCACCGGTCCTTTCCTATTTTGCCCTTGGCAAAATTTTAAAATGTCGTACAGGGTAGTACGAATAGTTAGCTGTTTTGAAGGTGTGACATGTCTTGCACTCTACCCTACGTAATTTTGATGATTTTCGGCAATATGACTTGTAAAATGCAGAGAATGGTTAAGGAACCTGCAGACACTTGCGCCTATGGCCCTCTGTAATGCATGCAAGCCTATGCGTTTAAGTTGTCCATGCCTCAATTATTAGTTGGTTATATCATGCCTTTACTTATCAATGGATGAAATCCTATAGGTTCCATGTCTCGTGTGTTTAAGCTCTCATTGTTCTTTTTTGTTAAAATTTCAAAGTGCACGAGTCACCAGTATCACATAGGTTGGGCTAGGACGTATATGTACCGTCCGTTTAAGGGTGTTCTACATGTCTATATTATAGTCATATGTATTTTACTTATACATAACACGGATAATTCCATTATATTGCAGGAGGTTCCGATACTAGATTGGTGTTCTCCTCCCTTTTACCCGCTTTTAGCCGGTCCTGCGGTGTTGCTCCTCGCCAAAAAGGGCGTCCAATTCGGTGGCCAGTGCAGTGGCCACTCATCATAGAAAAGCAGGTGCAAGCAACAAGGAGAGAAAGCTCTTGGTGTTTCTCTGTTGTCTTCTTTTTCTCGGTAGAGGATGATGGCATGGGGTCGCATTAGGTGCGCATAAATAATGTCACGGGTAAACAAATCGCAAATAATAAAACCGCTAGCTGGAGTAGCATGATGGTGCTCAAAGGGAAAGTTGCTCTGCTTCATCATCGCATTCCGCCTTTTCCTGCCACCTTTGAACGAAATCTGTGTTGTTCCCGTGACCCTTTTGGTTTCTCGGTTGTTTGTTCTCTCTAGATTGCAGTATGCACTAACATAAAATAAAGTCCATCTTAACAACTTGCTGCCGTGCGGCGACCGCCGGTGAACCTCAATTATCGAGTAACACGCGCGGACGCAGTGACACCGCCGGAGCCGCCGTCTTTGCCAAATGGCATCTCGGGCGCGCGCCGCCGCCGGTCCGGCCGGCCGGTTGGTCATTCATTCGCCGGTGGCATCGGTGGTGCTAGATTGCTAGCTGGAGGCGCGTCACATCGACCGGTCGCATTCACATCACATGAAAGCTGGCCTCCCGGCGCGCGGTTGCGCGCGCGGTCACGAGATGACGCGCCGGGAATGAGACCCCGTGCAAAAGCAGCCGCGCGCGGCCGCACGGCGCCAGCAACCCGCCGGCCGCGCCGTTGCCGTCGGCCGTCGCACGGCGCGTGCAACGTGCTAGAGGAAAACGGGTTCGCCCATCGGCTACCGGCTCTTCGCGGCGCGCATCACCAGTGGCTAAGGACCCTGCCTCGACAAAAGTTTTGACCCGTCTGGAGTCGATTTTGTTTCGACCAGATTAGAGACGGAGACTTGTGGTCACGGAACCTTCCCCCCTTCACCAATCTGTGGGACGCTCGGCGTCTTTCTCATTTGTTGAGACAAAAGTCCTTGCCATTTTGCTCGAGAGGGGAAAGAAAAGAACAAAAAAAAAAATCTAAAATCAATACGCGCCCTTCTCTGAGGTCCAAGCCCGGCACAATCAGTTCGGCCCTTTCTCTCTGCTGGCCCTTTCTCTGTTCGGCCCAGGCCCACAAATTGCATTGGACCTTTCCTTCTCTAGGGCCCAGGGGATTTTGCTTTGCCTTTGCGTCCGTCGTCATCTTCGCAAGACACCAGCGAGAGCGAGAGACCGAAGAGGAAGACAGGATGCGGCTCTCCTTCCCCCTTGTTGCCGGCGCCGTCCTGTGAGTCTCTCGATCCCCCCATCTCCCCCTAGCACCGTGCCCTCATGGATCTCGCGCGGATTCCCTGCCTGTCGCCAGCCCCACGCCGACCTAGACGCGCCGTCGAGCAAATCCTCCGGTGCTGTTTCACTTTGGGTCTCGCCTTGGTTGTTGCCCAGCGCGTAGTTAGTCACTGCGTGTAGCGCCGGAGGCCGGAGGGTTGTGGGTGTCATTCAAAGCTCTGATTAGATGCGCGCGAAGCTTCGTTGGGCACACATCCGCGTCATATCGGTAGCTTTCTCATATTGTGTTAGGTTAGGTAGTACCTCACCCGTTCTCGTGGTGGGATAGGAGCGTTTCAGCTGTATGGAACGAATGCATAAGCGTTTGCGTTTCTGTCAGGTTGCGAAGGTTGATCAAGCGTAGGGCTTATTCATGGTACTAGCTTCAGTATGCATATCTTATTGCCAGCTTGCCTTTTTTTTTGTTCCATATGTTTGGTGATGTGGTATTGTTGTTAGTAACTTTGTAATCTGGGCATTCATAATTCATAAGTTCTTTTAGTCTGTTTGAGACGTAATAGATGCGTGCTTCAAGTGCTGACTTTCAAAGACCCCTTGTGATGCAAAGAAAGTGTTTAACTAGGTTGTTCATTTTAGCCAGTGATGATTCTGTACTTTAGAAATTGTCCATCTACACGTTCATTTTAATCTGAATATAGTGCCTTCTAATTTGTTGTAGTCAGTTGTCCTCCGTCAATTTACTCCTGAGCAACTGAATTTTTAGCATAATTGAACAAATTCAACTAATAATTGATAATAGAGTCAAGACAACTTTGAAGGATGTGTGCAAACTTTTCCCATTTTCAGTTATAAACTGCTTTCTAGTTCATTGTAGCCAGTTATTCTTGACCAACTTATTCCTCAGGGCTCAGGCAGAAATTTTTTAACTGAATTGTATATATTTACTTGATAATTTGACATAGAGTCGAGATAATTCTGAAGGATTGTGCAAATACTTCCACTTTAGTAAGATCAAAGTTGTGCCTTAATGCTCAGGGCATCCAATCAATTAGATCTCAACTTATAACACAACAGTTGCTGCTTTCTAATGTGATGGCATATTTACAAACTACATGGGTTCGCATCACAATAGAAGTTGTGCTTTTAAAATGAGATATGTATTACTATTGAGAAAATGTTGTTACAAAACAGCTATTGCCATTTCTCTTGGTTGGAATAGTAATGTGTAATAGATGTTCCATCTGTTTACTTTTTGTTTGGCCAAAGAATTGAATAGTCTATGTTACTGTAGAGAAATAAGAATACCTGGCTATGCAATTGTTCTTATAGAGAGATGCCATCTCCATTATTTTTAGAGGCATCTAAAATATTGTTTTTAGACTTTAGAGGCTGCTAAAGAAAAAAAAGGTTTCCATGTATTATCTTCAATATGCATGGCAAGTTTCTAATGTTCTACCGCACGAACTTTACTGTCTTATCCTTTCTCCCATGCAAAAGTTTGGCTCTAGAAAATTTGTTTTAGACTAATTGCAGAGACATTGGCGGTGTTTTTTTCATGTGCAAAACTGCAAAAGCATCTCCAATACTTGAACGAGCATGGGCATTTTTTTTTCTCGAACACGCAGGAGAACTGTGTGTGAACGAGTATGGATATAGGCACATGGTTTTGTTAATTTGGGCACAAGGCTTGGTCAACAGATTATCTGAGTAAAATTGCTTCTGAAATCTGAATGAAATGATTATAGTAGCTCTGTTGCAGTATGATATGGGAGCAGGGGAATCATGAAGTCAAGTTGGTAGTTCTATTGCAGTAATATGTGAAATTTATTTGTGTTGATACAGTGCCATCTTATTTGCTATTGCTGACCAGAGGTGCTGACGTATGTTGCGGCTGTTCCTCTTTCTGTACTGAAACCACCTTTGTCTGAGAAAATCTTGTTTCTTGGTGTGCTGTTCGTTACTGTCACAACTACATACCTGCTTCTCTCACACTGCAAGCATAGCTTATCTTGATGATCTTAGTCATTCCTTCCTGAAAATGCCACAGGATCGGAGTGATTTCTGGGAATGTAATATTTGGGCCACCACTTCAGAAGTATTGGGCAGAGAAGCAGCAGGAAGAGGCAGCAAAGGAGGGTCAAGCTGGTTCAACCTAATAGAGGGCCCTCGGTTTTCATTGTCGCAGTTCTGTCGATGGAACACTCTACTCTGAATGCTGACATTCATAAGAAATGTGTACTTTCTTTGGTCCCTTACTGTAACTGTTGAGCTAACTTCAGTGTTTGTTAGCGTTGGTTGAATTAGCAGCCTTCGTAGTGGAAGGAAACAATGTATAAAGCACAGTATCAGTTCTCTGTTGATTCCCATTGCAAGATAGTTTCGTTATATGTATAATATATCTGTTCTCTGTTGATTTTATGCATCTCAGCCTGGGTGTCCTGTTTGGGCCGTGCGTTGGAGCGCTTCTCCTCTCGGTAGCCCAGCCCATCACTTATCCGCTTTTCTGGAGCGGCAGGCGGGTGGGGAAGACGACGAACTGCCGCCAATGTAGAAATTCCCCGCCCACTACAAGCCCTAGCTGCCCACATTCCCGCCAAAACAAGAACCTCGCCGGAGGTCACAATCTCAACCCCGCACAGGATGCCGAGGAAAGCCAAGCCCGCCGCTCAAGCCACGGCGGCGGCGACTGCCGCCACTGGCGTCCAGTACTGGCTTCTGAAGACGGAGCCAGGCGAGTGGTCGTGGTCCGACCAGGCGCGCGCCAAAGGCGGCGTCGCGCCGTGGGACGGCGTCCGCAACCACCAAGCCATGAAATACCTCCGCGCCATGCGCACCGGCGACCGGTGCCTGTTCTACCACTCCGGCGCCGGCGCCTCCTCCCGCCGCGTCGTCGGCGTCGTGGAGGTCGCTCGGACCTGGTACGAGGAAGGCGAGGGGGACGGGAAGGGGAAGGGGAAGGAGGCGGCCGCCGGCGGCGCCGTGGACGTGCGGTCGGTCGGGGAGTTCCGGAACCCCGTCCCTCTGGGTGAGATCAAGAAGGCGGCGGGAGAGGTGGAGGGGATGAGCGACTTCGCGCTGCTCCGGCAGCCGCGGCTGTCGGTGATGCCCGTGCCGGCCAAGGTCTGGGACTGGATCTGCGACGCGGGAGGGGGCTTCGTGCAGGACGGCGAGGCTGAGGAAGAAGAGCCTTGATGCTGCAACCGTCAAGGTAACCAACCTGATTTTGCAGGGCAACAAAGGCCTCATGTTGCAATGTTATATTAATCTCGGTAAATGTATGCTAATCTAAGAGTATAATTAGATGGTTCGTGCTGCAGGGTGCCACCCCAATTGCAAAGGCCGCATTTTGTGGAGTCCTTTTTGCCCTGCAAGGGGTGCTAAGTTGCAATAGCAGCACCCTTTTGTTCAGAAGAGGGATGGAATCAGTGGTATTCAGTTCATCTTTCTTTAGCGTCTGCCATCTCGGATCCGAAGTCTGCCAAACAAGGCGTGTAGTTACTAGTTGATCTCGGTAAGTTCAGTGGTTGATGTAGCTGGAGTAGCTTGTGGTCTATGAAGCACACGAGTTGTTGTGTGTGCTTCATATTGTAGCTTGTGACTTCATAACTGGGTCATCTACTTGCTGCTCTGTATGGATAAGTTGGATGCATAGTTTACTGAAGTTTCGATGTTATGGGCCTATGGCATGGCGTTAGCTGCTACTCGATTACTAAACTTTACTACCATGATGCCCACTTAGATCATCAGAGAACAGCAGGTGGTCATGATCCATGGCCTGCTTTCTGTATCTGTGCACTGAAAGTTCCTTTGCAGCTGTTCATTTATATCAGTGTAAAATGCAGATGAAGGATGCCGTGCGCTGCTCGTTCGAATGAAACTGGAAATTCAGAAAGCAGGTTCTTGGATCGGAATTGACGCTTGCCGTTTCCTCGGAGTGGGGAAAAAAGAACGACGGTGTTCATGTGAGATGTAGCTAATGCAGACACAAATGTGGTTGGTCAGCTGAGCTCTCGACAGATATGTGCAGCCCGCAGGATGCGGGCAACTCTCGGTGACTTGGAGCTGCACCTGAAAAAATGGTTGGGACTTCACGATGTCGGACAACGATTAGCTCCGACTCATTTCGACCTCAACTTGCTTCACTTGGCTAGTTGGGCTTCACCGGTGTTTTTAGAACCTGGCCCCTTTACAGGTTAAGGGCCTGTTTGGGAAGGGGGTGTTAAAGTTTAACACCCCCTTTTTAACAGATTTTAACACTTTTGGTTGCCAAACACAAGTGTTAAAGATGAAGTGTTAAAATTTAACACCCCTCTTTTCATAAACACATGGAGGGGGTGTTAAAATGTGCTAAAGGTGTTAAAAGTGGTCCCCCTCCCCACTTATTCCCTGGTTGCCCCCCTCTCTCTCCTCTTCTCTCTCCTCCACTGCCCCCATCTTCCTTCCCCGATCCGCACGTCGCGCACCGCCGCCAGTCCGCCCGTCGCGCCGCCGCTGGTCCGCCCATCGCGCGCCACCGCCGGTCCGCGCCGCTCCTGCGTCGGGATGCCACGCTGGGCAGCACGCGGCGGGCTCGCGCGGGCGGCAGGCGGCGGCCAGCGCGGGTGGCCTCGCGTGGGCGGCGGCTGGCGCGGCCGGCGGGTGCGGGCGCGGGCGAGGCCGATCCGGTGGTGTGGGGACCGGCGGGCGGCGCAGGTGGTGGCGGTGGGGGCTCGGGCGGGCGCGGTGGTGGCGTTGGGGGCTCGGGCGGGCGCGGCCGCTAGCGCCGCGGTAGGGGACGCCGGCGGCGGGGCGGGGCCGGAGGCGGCATGCGCAGGGGAGGGGCCGACGGGGCGGCCGGCAGCGCCGACGCCGACGTTGGCGCCGGGCACGGCGTGGACCGAGCAGGGGTGGGGCCGGAGGCGGCAGGCGCAGGAAAGGAGGAAGAAGGAAGGAGGAGGAAGGAGAAGAAGGAAGAAGGGGTATTTGGCTGCCATTGAGAGGAGTAATGAGGGGTAAAGTTGTCAATTACAACCTAAGGTGTTAAATTTTAACAGATCATCCAAACACCTCAAGATACTAAAGTTTAACACCTTTATTTGAGGGTGTTAAAGTTTAACACCCTGTTAAATTTTAACACGCCCTCCCAAACAGGGCCTAACTCACGGGTCACGTAAATTTTAGAACCTGGTCTTTTTATATCAGTAATCTCAGAATGGTCCCAGATGCAATTTGGATGGGAGGTGGGAGCACATGCAGCCAGCGACACGGCTTGCGTATCGAACTGACGTAGTAGTGACGTGGCAGGAAAACAGTAGCAGGGAGTCCTCCGAGTCCAAGTTGTAGTTAAACTTACACATACACATAGACACACATACAATACTATACCCACACACCTATGCGCAAATTAAAACCTACATTCTACACTCACACTCGCATGCCTGCCTTGAAGAGATGGTTTCGGACACCAGTTCCCAGCACGTGTTGAGGGTGCAACAATCCTGAAAAATCGCTTCCGTAGAGGATTGAACCTTCGACCCTCTACTGAGGCCGGTGGTCTTACGCCCGTTCGCAAACAGCAGCTTATTTAGCCAGGTTCATTTTTTTTAAGATAAAGTTAGCTAGGTTCATATGGGGCTGCCTTAAAATTTAAAGGATAGAAGGAGGTGTCCTTTTGGGTTTTGATGGAGTGAGAATTTATCAGATCACGCGGCGTCGCCAATCAAGCAGATTCAGATAGCGCGTAATAAATGTGACCGAGACCTGAAGCTGATGGGATTGGGACTGGGCGATCGAGCAGTGCCGGTGCCGGTGCCAGCGCCGGTAGTGCCGTAGAGAGCTGTGTCGCACACTCTGAGCTGAACCGTCCATCCTCTTTGGGCTTCAATTCGTCCCATGTTGCCTGTCGGCGAGTTGCATGCTGGGGTAGCATTTTTCTCCTCTCTGACTGCCATCGGCACAGCAATTCTGCCAAATCTGGGCCGAGCATTGAGTACCGGCACTCCCAAGTCATATGGATAGCATCATCATCCTGAATGCCTGACAAGATGAGGAGGAGGATGAATGCAGAACGAACGATGGGGAAGCCAAGCCACCTCCCTGCACTGCCACCGCACCGGGGTGTCAGATGAGTCCAGCGGCGAGCGGAAAATGCGGCGGCGCGGCTGTGCTCGGTCACCCAGCAGTCGCCGCCACGCCGGTGGCGGAAAATGGACGGGCCACGACGACGCGAAGGCCGCGCGCGCCATAAATGTCAGCACATGAACGGCTCGCGTGCCTCACTCCCACCACAGGTGTCGCGAAACGCGGTGCTGACAGACGGCTGTGAGAGTTCTGTGGCCCGATTGAAATTTTTCGTGGGCGTTGGACGACGTCGGCCGTCGCCGGTGGGGTCCCAGCGTCAAACCGCTGGCGCGAACCGCTGCTGCCGATCATAATAATGGCTCCACCAGATCACCGGCCCTAGTCTAGCATCCCCAATCTCCACAGCTCGAGCTGCCTCCCTGCTCTGCCCTGCCCGCGAGATCCCCAACCTCCAGCCTCTCACGCGCCTCTTTTAATGCGCGAATCGCCCCCTACTTATTGGGTTAGCGCCCTAAACTCACAAGCCCGTCATCACGGACAGACAGCGCACACAAACGTACACCAACCTCGTCGAGCGAACGCAAGGCCGATCGGAGCAACGAGACCCGCAGCCATGGCCGCGGCCGCTCCCCGCCACGCTGAGCTCCTCCTCGCCCTGCTGCTGCTTGTCGGCCTTCTCTCCACGACAGCCCTCGCCGCGCGCGCCGGCGCAGGCGCCGTCGACGCGGAGCTCATCACGTCGTCCAAGAAGCCCTCCTCCCCGGGCCCCAGGAAGCCCGCCGTGAAGCCGCCGCCCGTGGTGCCCAAGCCAAACCCCAACCCCGGCGCGGGCGCGGGAGGCGTCGGCGGCGCTATCCCGACCATCCCGGGCTTCGGCAACGGCATCCCCGGGATGGGCGGGTTCGGGAACGGCATCCCCGGTATGGCCGGCGGGTGGGGCGGCGGCTACGGCGGGCCGGCGGGCGGGTACGCGCGCGGCGGCGTGGTGGCGCCCACGGTCACCTGCACCGAGAAGGGGCCCTGCTACAGGAAGAAGGTCACCTGCCCCAAGAAGTGCTTCTCCTCCTACAGCGGCGCCGGCAAGGGGTATGGAGGCGGCGGCGGCGGGGGCAGCTGCACCGTCGACTGCAAGGTCAAGTGCACGGCCTACTGTTGATTGGCTCACCTCTATCGCCGGTCACCACGCAGCAGTGAGCTTACTGGACAGCTGGCTGTTGGTGTGACCGCGCGCGTCGGTGAGTTAAGAGTACGAGACCACGAGTTGTTATCGTTAACTGCAGTGTCATAACAGTACTAGGCTTTGTGATGTGATGCAGGCTCCATGCTTTGTTAGTATGTTTGAGATGCTCTGCTTATGGTGTGTAATCCTCTGCGTTATGCTCTTACTTCTCATAAAGTTTATAGGCAATGTCGGTGTCAAATCCACTATGAATCAATAAAGAGTTTTATAGACATAAATGTGTGTCTTTTTTTACTTGTACCATGTGGAGTGAACCAAGTTGTTGAAGAATTCTTGCAAATAAGATTTTTTTATCGTGGATGACAATTACTTGAATGATGTTTCTCCAAATTCCTCCATCAGCAATATGCCATAATTTAGTGGGAAGTACTTTTAGCAAAACATTCTCATAGATCCAAGTCCTGGACCATTTTCCCCAATAGGGAAAAAATATAGAGGAAAAGACCATTGCAATTAATTTTACAGCTTTCACAGGCAATTTGTTCAAAATGATACACTCCCACCCTAAAATCCTCACATCTAAGAGTAGTGTGTAAGTGCATGTCTATTGTAAACTTTGTTCTTCAGCTGAGGCTGTTCTGAAAAATTGGTTCCTACAAGGCTACAACTCTTGTGGTATCAAAACTGCTATACCTTGATTCCTGACTGTCTTGCCACGCCTAACAATTCTCATTTGACCCCTCTGTTTCCTGCAAGTTCTCATTTACCGTTGAAGCTCACATACAAAATCAACGAGAGGGCTCACAAATAAAGGTTTCCTCGATCGTAAGCTGTTTTTTTTTCAGTAAGAAGTTAAAAGTGATTTGCAACAAGAGGACATTTACTAGGGCGAAAATTATGTGGACAAGTTTTTTTTTGTTTTTCACGTTTTGAGCATAATTCTTAACTCCTCAGATGCTCCTACTTCTGAAACTTAATTCTCACATGCGCAACTAGTCTAATGCTAAACTACATCAACCAAAATATGGCAGCGAAAATGTGGAAATGATTACCGGCTAGCAGAAGGCAAAGCTTACTGTCATCATTGGATGCAAAACCCAAGCAACAAAGAATAGTACCAAGCTTGATTTATCTTTGTTTCCAATCATAAACTAGTTGCTTAATTTCTTGGTCCAATTCATTCGCGCTACAAGAAGGCTGTCGCCACGCCCCAAAAGCAGGGGAAATGAGACCGGAACACGAACAACCGAACAAGTGATCGAAACTCCACAAATATCCAAGAATCCGTTTCTACAGCTGGTGGCCGCCGAAGCCGGCCGCGCCGTACGCCGGGCTGAGCAGCGGCGCCGAGTACCACGACGCGTAATCGAACTGCTGCTCCGGTGCCACCGCGGCGGCGGCGGCGGCCGCTGCCGCCTCCATGCGCCTGCTCTCCGCGACCATAGCCGGCGCCACCACCCTCTGCTGCGCGGCCAGCTGCGCCGCGGGCCCCGGTGCGGCCGCCTCGCTACCACCACCGGCGCCCGTGAGCCTCTGCACCAGCGCCCGGAAGTCCCTGGGCTCCACGCGGTACACCTTGGGCGGCGGCGGCGGCAGAGCGCCACCTCCACCGCCGGTGCCGCGCCAGGGCCTGGCCGCCGCCCCGTGCGCGCTGCTCCTCCTCTCGCCGTGGTGGTCCATTCCGCGAGTTCTTGCCCAGCAGCTCGTGTTTCTTGTGCACCGTGCCCGCTGGTGGAGCGAGCGCATAAATAGCCGTGGGCGCGCGCGTGCGTGCGGGTTTGTTCGGCCGGGGTCGGGGTCGGTCAGACTAGTCAGCGGCGAGAGGGATCGGCGGCCGGGTGCAATGGCACACGTGGAAACGGTGGTCAACGCGCACCTCAACGGGGGTGTGTTGAAGTGGAACCGCCGGCGCCGAGCGGGACGGCCGGCCGGCCTAACCGAGCCAGGCTGGCAAGCGGGGCCCAGGGGCCGCGTGGGTGAAGTGGACGCCGACGCGCGCACCTCCTGGGTGGGCGGCGCCGCGGCGGCAAGCCGGACTGCCGGAGCACGGCGGCCCGCCCCGTGGATGTGCGACTGGTGGACGGTCGTCGAGTGGTATCCCGGGTTACTTTCTTCCATTTTGGACGGGTTCGGGTCCATTTTTCTGAGCCGTGCAGCTAGGCGAGATGGGATAGTTTGTGAATTGTGATGATCTTTCTGTGCTTCTAGGAGGTTACGGGTGGGCGAGATTTTCTGTGCTGGAGCTATCAGTAGCGGCGGGTGACCAAGCTGGTCCTTGCACGCTGCGGTGACGTGCCAAGCAGTGACTTCCGCATTTGGTCCCTTTCTTTCGTCTCCGTCCCAAAAGCGGCATTACTACTATAGAACCTAAATTGGATCAAAAGTCTTTGAATAAGATTGAAATTATAAGATCTTCTGTACAAAAATAATAAAACTGCAGATTTTATTGATTGGAATTATAAGATAAAGACTCTAAGTTATGAACGAAAAGAAGCAAAATAGAATGTTAATAAAACTGCAGATTTTATTGATTGGAATTATAAGATAGAGACTCTAAGTTATGAACGAAAAGAAGCAAAATAGAATGTTGCGAACTGAGCTGTGTGGTGGAACTTGCCTACTTAGGTTTGAGTCCTAGAGTCAGCGTGGGTACTCGCATTTTCTAAATTTATTTTAGGATTTTAAACGGCACATTTTTTTATTTTTTAGTGGTAGGTGACGTGCCGTCGACCGCGAGTCTATCGGAGGTGCTCATAGGACTAGGGTGTTCATAGGGGTGAGTATGCATACGTGTATGTAAGCATTTGCATATGTAATGTGTAATTCGAAAAAAGTGAAGTAGAGTGTTAGAATCCGACAATCATGAGAATAGACTAGGGAATTAGAATGTTACCAAGTAAAAAGAAGATCTAAACCCGGTTCTAAAAGCTTTAATCGCTCCCTTTGTCCGCCAACAGCTAGGTTAGCTATCTCTCTCAATTTCATCACTCACATCCAACAACTAACGAAAGATGTATTGATGAAGCTATAGGAGGGGGGGAAATGTTGTTTTTGAATGGTAACCTTGAGATAGCCAGGTTCGTCCATAGCTCTATCAAGCCAAAGTACCGTTGGACGGATAATGTTTTTTAATGCAAAAGTAAATTAGTTTATTATTTCAAGCTGCGCTCAAACTGGACTAATTGTCTCGGGCCACCAAAATCCGCGCCAAAGCCCTAAATATGCATCGGGCTGGGCTTAGTTCGCTGGGATCGAGCCGAGCCGTTGGACCAGGCCTATTTTTTTTGGAAAAAGTTTTATTTACCTCCTTGGATATTGAGCCGAGTCCGCGTTTCCTCCTGCGATTCGAAAACCGTTTGTTCTAACTCCTTGAGCTCTTGAAACCAGACACAAGACCACCCAAAACCGAGTCCATCACGGTTTCGTCCCACTTGGCGCTGACATGGCAGCAGTTATGTCACCTGTACGGACTTTTGCTGACGTGGCCTCTTATGTCACTCTCTTATCCTTTTTTTTCTCTCCCGTCCTCCCCGGTCATCGTCTCCGCGTGGAGCGTGAACCACACCACCGTCTTGAGCTAATCCTCCACAAACTTGAGCATTAATTGAATGCATAGAACGGATCGCGCTCTCTCTCCTCTCGCCATTCTACCACTCGGAGCAAGAAATGGACCACAAAAGCTCCTCCTCGCCTCCCCCTTCCTCAACCTCGGTGAACTTCGGCGACTGTTTTCTTCACCGTCGGTGAGCTTCCTCGATGAAATCCTCACTTTTTTGCTCCAGTGTTCAACCCTTAATGTCGTTTCCCTTCCTTGTTTGACGTGAAAGGCTCGCCTCCTTCTTTGTCGTCAGCTATTCGACTGCTCATTTGTGTGTGGGCGGTGCGTTCAATTTGCATGTTCTGTCGCCTTGGCCTCGTTGGCAGATGCACTCTATGTGCTCGACGGACTGCCTATGAAAACTGAAAAGTGCATACGATAGAAGATTGTGAAAAGCGCATACGGTAAGCATGTGGGCTTAGCTAGCGTGAGCCTTGTGACTTGTGAGCAACTTGCAAAATCGACATCTAAGTAATACGGAGGAGATCTTGGAAGTGGCCGACCAAACAAAAATAATCACCAGAGCTCGGAAGCACAATCCTGCATTAATAATCCATATGCTCGCAGCACTCGCACCATGCGACCTCCACCCCCTCCGTGAATTGTGATAGCCGGCAGCTGCTTCTTGGCGCGTTGGCGGCCTTCCTGTTCCTGGCAAGCTCCAGTGCGAGGTCGGACATGGCGCGCTAGAGACCGTCCATCGAGATCCTCGGCTTCGACGATGCGGACGGGGCGGACAGGAAGGACGACGCGAGCCCGACGCGGAGGCCCCGGCGCCATTGTCCCGGTGGCCTATTTCGAGCGCCTTTGACTGCGCCGGACCAGTCGCCGTCCGACTGGAGCCGCGCGTCTTGGAGGCAGGTGAGCGCGTTGGCATCTTCCATGCGGCAACATTGCGCTGACCGTAGTGGCCGCGACCCCGGCCGCGCGCCTCCGGCAGGGCTGCGTGCGCCCGCGCTACCGATTGCCGTCGCTTTGGCAGCCTGCCGTTGAGGCACGCCATTCGGGACCACCCCTCCACTGCGTCGCAGACCTCCGACGGACGGTGGACGGCGCGCGGAGCCCCTTTTCCGTCGGAGCTGCTCGGAGTTCTGTCGCCCCCGCTGCGCACGCTCAGAGCTGTCATCGTCCCCACTCCCGACGCACCGCTCGAGAGCGTCCCACCCTGTCTGCTGCATCGCACATGACAAATCGCCCGGGAAGAGCGACGGTCTGCTTCTCCAGCTCCAGGTGGGCGAGGAGCTGAGCTCGCGGGAGAAGCGCGCGGCGAGATCCTGCGGCGCGCACGGGAGGCGGCCGTGTCGTCGGCGGAGAGGCTACTGTGCTTGCCGAGGTGGTCGGCATCACCTCGTAGCTGAGAGCTCCTACCTTGACTGCTGACTTTCAGGTCCACGTGACTGGCGGGGTCAGTTTTGAAGTATCGAGGAGTTTATTATTAGGGATGTATTGTGGGATAACATAATTTTGGAAGAAAAAATTTTTAGTAGAAAACCTCCTAATAAATAGTTTTGGAGGAGTTTTTTTAAGACTCTTGGAGTTCGAATGCGACAGCATGCTACCCCTATACACGAGACGGGGCGACGGGCTAGCAGAGTGGCAGTTGACGTGCAACACGCAACAGGGCAATGGGCGCCTGATCGAATCGGTGTGCAACAGGGCATGGCCGAATCGGCGTGCAATCGTATCAGGGAATCAGAAGAGTACGCGGTACGTGAGGGGAGTCACGTCCGACTGGGCATGGCAGCTCCCTCAACCCTTGCGAGTTGCGACGTAAGCATGATCAAGGGTAAAATGGGACGGGACTATTGAAGCGGCCGCCGTTCGATCAGCTGATAATTTTCAGGATTAAAAGACTTGGTTTTTTTAAAAAGACCACTGATTCACCGACCTCATGTAATGGATCGATGGCTGCTCGTGCAACAAGCACGCCTGTACGTGTTCATGCCAGTTCAACAGTGCAACAGGCAAGTTCTTGAACAAATCAGTTTTACAAGCCAACAGATGTTTCATGGTAGCACACCACCATTTCATTCGACACCAGAAAGATGATTACAAAAGTAGCCTCCATCCTAACTCTCAGACAAGAACAAGAAGTTATGCTTTAAGAGCATCACCAAATGCACAACCGAGACAGCACACAATGCAAGCTATTCAGTAAAGCTGCATCAGCCGCTATACTTGTACCAGCGACATTACTAACGCATGCTAGTCGCTAAGGCGATTAGGCGAAACTAACAGGGCGATTATCTAGCTAAGGGGGTGTTTGGGAGGAGGGGATTAAATTTTAGTCCCCGTCACATCGAATGTTTGGATACTAATTAGGAGTATTAAACCTAGACTAATTACAAAACTAATTACATAACCTCTATGCTAAATCGCGAGACGCATCTATTAAGCCTAATTAGTCCATGATTTGACAATGTGGTGCTACAGTAACCATTCATTAGCTGGATTAATTAGATTTAATAGATTCCTCTCGCGATTTAGCCTAGGAGTTCTGTAGTTAGTTTTGTAATTAGCTTATGTTTAGTCCTCCTAATATCCGAACATCCAATGTGAGGACTAAAATTTAGCCCTGGTATCCAAACGCCCCCCTAAAACTCGGCTACTGAATCAACCACTTGCTGTCATCGCAGCCACAACACACCACAAGCTAGCCTCCTGGTTGAGACCCAGACGAACATGAGACCGGCAGGCTAGGGAGGCACCACCGCGGCGGGGCCGTAGATGGGCACGTACTCTCCGTTGGCGTCGAGGGACTCGGACCAGTCCCAGACCCTGAGGATCTGTACCGGCACGACGTGGAGCCACCAGCCGCCCCACCTGATCCGGACCTCGCGCGGGATCTCCCGGGCGTGCTGGAGTCGGATGACGGCGCGGACCGGGGACAGGTCGGGCGCGGCGAAGCAGGCCGGGTCGACCTCGATCAGGTGCCCGAAGCTGTTGCAGTTACCGCGGATCTCCTCCACGCTCCGCTGCTCCCTGGGGTAGCCGTGCAGCGCGACGTGGGCGAGGGTCTCCAGCCGGATGCGCCGGACGTTGCTGCTCTCCCCCTCGCGCACAAGCTTGACGGTGGCGCCGTCCAGCGCGAACGGCTGCCGCGCCATGGCGGCCTCCCGGTCCTCGGGGCACCGGAACCGCACCTTCCTGTCGGCGCCGTGGCCGGGCGGGTGGAGCTCGTACAGCAGGGCCGGGAGCACGGCGCCGATGACCGCGCGGATGAAGGGCGCCGGGTGCGCCTTGCACGGCGCGTCCGCCGGGGTGATGTAGGCGTGGGCGATGCACCGGGCGAAGTACATCATCTCCGGGGGCGCCGCGGGCATGTACACCACGGCGGTCTCCCGCCGGGTGGTGCTGCGCTCGTGTTCCGGGGTGACCGCGTAGACCGCCGTCGCGGGGATGGGGCGGTTTCCCTGCACGTACGAGTCGACGTAGTCCGGGCGGCCGGGGATGTCGACCGCGTCTGCCTGGGAGACGGGCTGGGCGCCGCCTGGCTGCATCTTGTGCACGGGAAACGGGGGAGGGAACTGGACGCGGGGCTCTGGCTGTGTAAAGGCAGATGTGTTCTGGAAGCGTTGAATCTCTGTAGAGGCCGCCCCTTGCTCTATATAGCTAGCAACAACCGCTAGTGTGGCAATTGCCGATGAGACATTCTAGGTTCGTTTGTTGCAATCTATCGTAGGATTAGATTACAACAACAGAAGATACAATACTACGACTGAAACGATTTCTATCCCAACTTTCTTTCAACAGGCCGACGAGCTGCCTCTGCCCGACCGACCGATCGTGGAGCGCTTTGGGAGTTGATGCGATTTGCGAGGAAAGGAGGCCCGGAGCCTGGGAGATCAGCAGTTGAGTGATGGCCGGACTGTGTGACAGTGGGCACGCTCACCAGTTTACCACTACTCTACACCAGTTTAGAACTGAGGAAAACACGGATTCCTATTCCAGAGGAAAGGCTTCTCTTCTCTGAGGAAAACATGGGCATAAAAGCATCCAATGGAACCCAAAGTATAGTTTTCTGTGTCATTTCGTCGAGCTGACCCTGCATCTAGCTACTAGAGAGCTTCAGCATTTGTCGCGGATCAATCTTTGGCATCAGAGCACCAGTCTCTTGTCATTGCTTGCGATTGCGTGGTCAATTGAACGCGCATGGCACGGCTACTGTCGCCTGTCGCGTGTGCCGTTCAGCCGTTGCCGTGTTGCGCTTTGCAGCACCTTGCCGCGCTGCTGCACCTTCACAGTTCAGGGCTTCAGGCAGGGCGCCAGCGAAACGCCTGACCAATCGAGCAGCACGCCAGCAACACTGCAGCAGCAGCAGTGGACGGGTTGCCGCCTTGCCGGTACGGCGCCAGCGGTGGATCGGGCAGCTCGCAGCGCTGAAGCAGTTTCCGAGCCAGCCAGCCGTCGGTCCATCGCGCATTTGCGCTGAAACAGGACCTACATGCTACAAGTACAAAGCTGGGTTTCAAAATAAAACATGCTTTTCATGTGGCGGGCTGAACAAAGCCTATGTACGGGGATTGCCGGCCTTGCGGTGGCCGCCTAGAAGTCATCTTCCCTCGCCTGGCCAAATGCAGGTCGCCATTGGGCAAGCTCTTCAGCTCAACCACCAAGAAGGATGCGGCATCGTAGGTGATAGGGGGGCCATAGTCGTTGGGATCCATCGTGCTCATCGGCCTGCAGATACAGATCCTGCCCTTGCCCAGGTACGCCAGACTGGGCATGTCCCTCGGCTTCGAGGGTGGATGGTCCTCGTGGCATCGCTGATGCACTCCTCCCAGGGCCGAGGGAACGTGTCCTTCCACACGTGCCGCACCACCGGCGGCGTCCCGGCCTTGACGTCGCATGCGCACAGAAAATGAGTCTCGGCGGTGAGGCCAATGACTGAGTCGAGCTCCGGTACGTAGATCGCGCGACCCTCGAACGGCAGCAGCCAGGTTCCCTCCATCCGTCATGTGCCGTCCTTGGTGTCCAAGGAGAAGGTGCCCTTGTGGCTCACGGAGATCCACACGCACGTGCCGAGAGCGAAGTACGCCGATACGAACGTAATCTCATGGTGAGCCAAGGGCCCCACCGGTGGATTCGGCAGGGGGGCGGCGTGCCAGCCGGCGGGGGAGAAGCCGGAGTGTCTCGAAGGTGTAGATGCCGTCGAAGAGGATCGTGTCCATCCTGACCACGGTGCCGTCGGCCACGGGGACCATGGCGGGCTTGTCCCTGTGGCGGCCACCGAGAAACCGCGAGGAGTAGCCGCGGCACATGGGCCACCATTGGACGAGCCGGCCCTCGGATTCGCGGAGGCGTGGGCTGGCCTGCCTCTCCCAGAAGTCGTAGCCGCCGACCTTCATGACGGTGTCGTCCCAGTCGTATTGGGCGCCCACGATGCTGCCGCCGGAGACGGCGAAGGAGCAGCACCATTGAGAAGGTAACCGTGCGACGGGGTGCGGGAAGCAGGCCAGCGTCTCTTCCTCGCCGTCGAGGAGGAGGAGGTCGTAGACGAGGTGGCCGTCTTTCTCGTCGTGCAGCACCACAAGCGGCCGGTCGGTGGCCATCCCCACCACGCGCACACGCAGGCTGAGAGAACGTGGATCGATTAAGCACGTAGGCTCGGCTGGCCTCGATCTACCGCCACCGAGAGGATCTGCAATTTATAAGGGGTTTGAGGTGTTCGACTCGAGTACGGCCGGGCCGGCCCACCCCCTAAATCCTTCCGACGATTTGGCTTGGGGAAAGTAGTGGGAATTCATCACTGCATCGTGTGGAAGGTATCTCCCAACGTTTTCCTTTATTTTACCATTGCATTTCGTAGATCGGAGGATGTTTAGGTGACCTAGAGTTAGGTTGATGATTTGAAATTTTGATGAAATGCAATGTTGTTATGTGTTAGATGATGCTTAGTTCATACGCACTAGATTCAATGCCCGCGATATTGACGTGTAGATCTTGTTGCATGCTTTGGTTTAGGTAGATATTCATCCAATTGTGTAGTGTACATGATATAGGTAATTTTTTTTAATATGTCCAATTGATATGTCATATGTGGAATGTGTCCAATTGATATGTCCAATATGTGCAATGTGTAGTGTACATGATATGGTGAAGTGTTTGTATTTTATAGATGGATCGTTTAGTTCGTTTTTTTATGGTGGTATTGTGAAAGAAAATGGGAAGTTCGAGAATATGAATGAGGTAGTTGAATTCTTCGATGGTGCTTGAACTTTTATTGATTTAGTTGACCGTGCAATGAGGAAGTATGGATGTAGAGTGGATGAGATGATATTGAGAGGCTGTTTTGATTGTGGGAAAGATAGAGCTCATTATGTTCTCATGAACTTGGATAAGCAGAATTGAAGCACTAATGGAAACATAAGGACCAAACATGAGATGGATATACTTCAGGTGAGCATCAAATAGGCTATTATTGAGTTACAGTGCGGCAGAGCAGCACTGCCGCATCAGAAAGAGTGGCGCAGCAGACCTCTGACCTACTGAAAGTTTATTGCGTTTTGCGCGACACCTCAGTCTTGCCGCGCCAGCCAGAGTGGCGTGGCAGCCCTCTGAAAGTTTGTTGCGTTTTGCGTGGCAGTTTAGTCCTATCGCGTCAGGCTGGCGCGACAACACCATCTTGCTCTACACTTCCACGTTTATAACTTACTGCTCTCAAGCTGTTGTACATATGCTTTTGAAATCAATAGGTACTGTTACAAAGGGGCTTATAGGAAAACAATAAACCTAAAAGTGAACAAAGAAAAAGCTAGAGGATACACTTCAATTTACATAATTTAGTTGCTTATGTCTAAATTATAAATTTTAAAAGTTATCATTGATTAAGAAAGAAACAAGTACTGCTTTGGTGGTTACTCAATTTTTCTCAAAGCAAGGGTGTCTTCTGTATGAGATCACAAGTGCTAAATCACACACACTTTTTGACCGGCAGGTTTCTAGTAATATCATGAAACTATTCGAGTAATTGCAACACAGTGTGGTACTAGCAATAGTAAGTAATTTTCTACCCCAATAATCGTGTATAAACAAAGTAAGGAATTGTTAATGACTTGTGCTATGAAACGAAATAGCCCTTGTATAGTATATGCAAATAACGTACTACCAAAATGCAAACATTGATCACGACCACGCACGCACACTCAATGCAAATAACATATTACATGTTTCTTAACAAATAATCATAATTCTCACAATAAACATAGTTCTCTCACAAATGAACATAGTTTTAATAAATAATTATAGTTCTCATAATAAACATAGTTCTCTCACAAATAAACATAGTTTTCATAACTAAAGATAAACATGAACCAACTGAAATCAACACGTTCATCTAGTCCGAGTCTTGAAGTAACTCATTATCATCATCATCCCCCGCAATAACAACTCGCTTCCCTTTTTTATCCACATTAACCTTACCAACAGGTAAATCGACAATAAGTGCCTTCATCGCCTCCATTTGCGCCTCTTCCACCTTTTCCTGTAACTCTTCCATTTCAATCCTTCTCTTCCTTGCCCTAACCTGCTGCAAATATTCTTCCCATGAACCCTTAGGGTATTTTGCATTCAAATCAACCACAAAACCTATGCGATCTCTCTCCTCCCTCAACCTTTATTTCTCCAACTCCCTCTCCTCCTACAACTTCCTCCTATTTTCTCTCTTCTCATGTTCAGTTAGAGGTCGTGGATACTTGGTTCTATTCTGCCTCTAATACTTAATAATAGTTTCATTCGCATAGTTCTTCTGGCTTCACTACAGTCTCCCGAACCATGTCTTGGTATATTTTCCCTCAAAGCAAGTCGCTGTCAGGTATAGGCACATCATACTCCTTCCTAATCTTTTCTATCAGTTCTTGTGTTTGTCTTAACTTCCATGGTTCCGATGTACTACCCAACTTTAACAATAAATCATGATGACTAGAAAAGTCTTCCCAATCACATGTTCTTCCCTCCTGCAACAGGATTTTCATATTCTTACAAATTTGAAACAATAGATACACATTTCACATGTAAGCTCTCAAGGCACCACAAAAGAGACGAGCAGTTACTCACCCAGTACTCGCCATGTGCATTACCACAGAACAAATCATATCCAAGCTCAGAAGGCACCACACCTTTTGTTGCCAATATACCATACTTGCATCTATGACTAGGAGAGGACACACATGGCCATGGTACCTTTCTACTCTTGAACTTCCGCACTTGCTCCTCCGTTGGCCACATCACTTTTGGCCCACAGATATACTCATTGAAATCACATAGCGGCCACCCATCCTGCATAAAACCAGTGACAAGATTAAAAGTGAGCATAAATTAATAAAACTATCACTGCTTGCTACACATCATACTAACATTCTCCTAATAAACTTAAATGAGTTTTTAGCGAGCATCGAAAGGATGGAGTGAACTTAGGTGGAACCCCTAAGTTAGGATGCATAAGCTTAGCAGCAACTCCACACTTGCACATGGGAGGATCCCTCACACGCCTACAAGCAGCCTCCTGCTTCTCCTCCTCGATCACTCTAGGTGGGTTTGGTGGAGGAGGAACCCAACACCTAAACTGATGGTATGGTTTAAACTCTGTGCTTGGTATGGGAATTGGCAGATCCTAGGATCATATTTGTCGAGTCCATCTATCCACTGAAAGAAATCACAAGGCGCAACAAGCATTGGATCAAAAGTCCACTTGCACACATAGAAGGCTCTTCCGGCTGTCTTTGGATGCCTTAATTGTTTCACCTCAGCTTGCACACCACATCTACAAAGAGGTACCGAAAGGGCAGGAGGTACGGGAGCATCCGCATTGGACTCACCCACGTAACGCACGTACCACCTACGCCGCTTGTATTCACAACCGGATGGCGTCATCTCACCTACACATCAAGTGCTCGTAAATTAATACACAACTAAACTTTAGACACGTAATCCATCTACTTTACCATATGAACTATATACATCAATTTGACAAAATACAAACACTCCATTTACAAAATACAAACACTTTACCATATAAAATATAGCAACTATATTATAAAATAAACATATTGGACAAATTAATTGGACATATTGCAAAAAAACATACCCATGTCGTGTACACTACACAATTGCATACCAACTTTCATAATGCCACCATCAAACATACAAATTAAATAATCCATCTACAAAATACAAACACTTCACCATAAAAACTATAGCAACTATATTACAAACTAAATATATTGGACATATTGAAAAAAACTACCCATGCCATGTACACTACACAATTGCATTAATATCTACCTAAATCGAAGCATGCAACAAGATCTACACGTTAATATCACGGGCAGAGAATGTAGTGTGTATGAACTAAGCATCATCTAACACATAACAACATTGCATTTCATCAAAATTTCAAATCAACAACCTAACCCTAGGTCACCTAAATATCCTCCGATCTACCAAATGGAACGCTAAACCAAGGGAAAAAGTTGGGGGATACCTTCCACACAAAGTGGTGACCAATTCCCACTTTTTTCCCCCCACCGAAATTGCCGGATTTTGGGTGGATTTAGAGGTGGAGGCGGCCGGCGGCGTGTGCAAGGGTCGAGCTCGGGGTTACTGGAGGAAGAAGAAAGGAGGGAGGGAGGGAGGAGGGAGCCGACGCGCGAGTGATACACAGGCACTGCCGCGCCAGGTCGCTGGCGCAGCAAGCGCCTACCCACGTTAGCGCCACGCTGTCCCGCCTGCCGTGCTGCCACGTCACGTGCAAATTTAGTTCGGGGGTTAATTTTAAAATATATATTTTTTAAAAAGTTAAAAATAAAAAAATTCGACTGGAGTAAGCCATGAACGAGCTGTTCGACTGTGGGCGGTGGCGACGGGCCATCTTCTCACTTTCATCTGTTCATCAGGTTTGCCACGGTCAGCTAGCCAGTACTCCACAATGGCATGCTAGAGAGCACTTCAAAGGTCTGAAAATGACGTGCATTGGACGAACAAGTATCATTGATGGATGGTAGGTTTTCATGATCGTGGGTGCTTGTTTTAGATCGGGAGCGTAGGATAGGCGGTAGGCCTTCGAAACACTAATTGGAGTTATTCTTCATCGACATCCTCACCATGGTGGATCAACACTGAATCCATCCTTACCTCTCTCATGGGTTCATGACGAGGATTATGGCGAGGATGTCTCATGGGCTAATCCTCGCCATAACCGAGTGAGTGCAACATGGGCTCATCTTCGCCATCAACACTGTAAGTCGATGTTGATCAACGCTGAATCCATCTTTACCTCTCTCATGGGCTCATGGCAATGTCAGATGACATATGGGAGCAGTGAGTGCAACAATGGTGGATAGGAGAGTCAGAGTGTGCGTAAATGATGCAGTGTAGTGGTTGGCATTCAAAAGACGATCTTTACAATTTAGTAGCAAAAGCAGACGAATCACAAACTCAGGATTAGGGATGGATTTGGATATCTAGAAATCTGAATTATCCAAATTCGTATTCACTGAAAACGTCAATATGGATATTCGTATTCGTATTCGTTTTTAATGTGGATGTCAAATGAATGTATCTAGATTCGATTTTCAATATTTTTCTCTACCCGGTTCTAGATTCGTATACGACAAAAATGTGAAATATCTGACATTATCCGTATCCTCAAAGAATAAAGTACCCAATGAAGCCATGTAAAACTTATTTATATTACTAAATACTAATTACAAATGATATTAATTTTAATATTTCTAATAAAATAATTACTTATACCATTTAAACTATTAAAAAATAATCTATATGACAAATGACTAATTACGTTAACCTTTTCTAGTGATATACAATGATAAAGTTTAATAATTTTTAATATGACTAATCATATTAATTTTAAATTCATTATACTATTTATTAAATGAATATATCATATTTAAATGTATTAATGAACTCATTTTTATTATTAATGATATATATTTATGGAAATACTTATTTTTTTATTTTGATATATTTAGTTATTTATTTATAATATGCTATTTTTAATAAGATATCTATGCTCATAATTTACTCTGTAACATGATTTTTATCAATTATAAAATAAAATTGATATTCGTTATGACGATATGTTATAAGTCGAGCTAGTATCTGAATGCGAATCCGAATCCGAATTTGAACTATTCGTTTTGTATTCGCATTCGAATCGAATTAAAATATGGTAAATAGTGCTACCCGAATTCAACTCCGTACGTATTGATCTGAATCCATCCTCCTCAGGATCCCTCCCGGAAGTGGCAAAGATTTGCTTTCTCTTTCCCTAAAGCAGCTCTGAAGCTAGTTCCATTTCAATCGATGTTTCTCTCCCTCTCTGCATTCTGACCGCCTCTGCACACGTCCTTTGCAGGCCGAACGGCACCGCCCACCGGACCTTAGCAGGCTAGCCCACCTCAACCCGTGTGATAGATAAGAAGAAGCAAGCTGGCCTGCACTGTCTATCAGCCCAGTTTTGTGAGGCAGGAGGCCAGGCGGGCTTGCGACTTTGCAGCTTCCTCAACGGATCGCCCGGGCCAACGCGTAGCTTTCCCTTACCAGTGGAGGAATAATCATAAACCTTTGGCCACTAACAAACAAATACAAAGGTTGACGAGCGCTAGCACATCATTTTGCTTAACGCACGGTTGTCAACTTGCGATAGTCCTTCTCACGGTCACCGGTCCAAGTCACAGGTGTTGAAGAAGTCCTAGGCTGGTTTTCTTTTCCCGTTCCTGCAAATTATTATATATTGAGAACCGAGGCTCAAAGTTCTCGAGCACTTCAAATGAATATTGTGGAATGGGGTTCCAAGCACAGAAGTCAGCGATTGCTCTATTCTTTTTTAGATGACTGGTGGGTGTTATTGGTTTAAGCTATATGCAGAACGTCGAAGTCACGTTGATCGCAATATTGCTTGATCAGCCACGTTGATCGCTGCCTTCTTCCTTCCTTTTCCTCTTACGATCTTCACTTCTGTTCCTTAAATTGCCGAACATTCTTTCCTCAAGCTTCTAGTTTCTTTAGCTCTTTGCCGTATGAACGCCATACAGCAGCTATCTGCTTCCATTTGATATTATTATCTTGCTGACGAAACTGCCCATTACATGTCAGTAGGTCACCATCAAAACGAGTTCCGGAAACGAAGAACAGAACAATTCAACTAAAAAGCTGGTGAGAAAGCTCAAAGCTTTACGATCATACCAGGCCCATTTGAATGCTATCGCTTTCTCACCAAACCAACTTCACAGCTCCATGCCTCCATCCCGCTAGCATTAAACTACGTGCAGTCCAAAGAAACGCCCAGAGGCGGCCATCGTGTGCCGTCCATGGGCGAGCCCCGCGGCCGCAGCCGCAAGTCGCGGGGCGCGGCGATGCGCGCGCTGCGCGGCGCCCGCGACCTCTACGTCCGCGGGCTCAGGGGCCTCGACAGGCTGCTCGCGGCGGCGAGCCCCAGGAGGGCCGGCGTGGGCCGGCCGACGTCGTCGAGGGTCTTCGGCGTCGGCTGCGACCGCGACCCGGAGGAGGAGCTGCGGGAGCTCGTGCGCGCCATGCAGGCCCGGCGCGCCGCGGCGCCGTCGTCCATGGGCGCTGCTGACGCGAGCGGGAAGGAGGCGGCCGGCGCGCCGGTTGTCAAGAAGAGGCGCGGGGCCACGCAACTGGAGAGAATCAACGAGGATGCTGCCGTCGTGTACCCGACCAGTTAATCGGGAGGCGCGGCGCACAGCGAGGGCGTGCGCCGATGGGGTTTCTTGTTCTCTCGTATGAAAATTAGGATATTTAGCCTGTTCTAATCCCCTTACCTTTCCTGTTCTAGAACTGAGAGAGAGCATAGGCATAGCTTTAATCCTGTTGATGTTGCACCCTCGGCTCAGGTATGCATTCAAAATTTCAAATTCCAGTCTACCTGTTGGAGTAGTAACTAAAGTAATCTTTACCAGTAAAAGTTTTTTTTGGGGGGTCCAATTAACTTTGTGCATTTTGCTTTGCACGTCCGATGTCTCTACTGAAGTTTAGAGAACTTTTGAAGTAATAAATGACCAGTACTTCAGTAGTAGTCAGGACTGAGCTTTAAGGATTCTTAGCTTGACACTTGTGAAATTTTGATAGTTTTAGTATCGTCGGTTGCTCAGATAATCATGCTTATATGCAGTTAGTTGCACGGCCGAAATAAGTAACCCAGACATGCAGTATACTCTGTGCAACGTTACTGTTTATTTTATTCCTTTCTCACTTGCAAAGTAGAGTACGGTTAGGTTGGTTCAATCGTCGATGGAAACATTCTGCACTATTTATTGTGCATGATCTTGTACCAAAGCGTGAACAGTAACTAGTTCTGTTCACCAAAGATAAGTGTCTAGTTGGTTTGATTTTAAACTATTTCAACAGCCAGGTCCCGCCTAGTTCCTCATGGAATTCCATGATTTCAAAATAAAGAGAACCGGGAAAAGTACATATATAAGTGTTCAGCAAAGATATAAGGGAAAAGTCCATTTTACTCCCCTCAATTGTTTACTTTGTCCACTTAATCCTCTAAGCAAAATTTACGCTCACTTTACACCCCTGAACTATTTCATTCAGTTCAATCTACCCCTAATTAGATTTCTCTTTTTTTTCTTCATGTACAAGTTGAATTTTAATTTTAGATTTTTGTCAGTTGACTTATAACATGATGCTCTACGTTGGAACGAAACATTAGAAATTTTTCATGACTACTTCTCGTACAATTTTGTATAACTAAGATCAATTTTGTATTAAATATTCCTAACTTATGAAAATAACCATGAAAAATTCTTAGTATAATTTTTTAACATAAGGTATCATGTTTTTGTATCTGTTTACAAAATTTGAACTCAAAATTCAACTCATACATAGAGAAACAAAAAAGAGAAATATAATTAGGGGGTAAATTGGACCAAATAAAATAGTTCAGGAGATTAAAGTGAGTCAAAATTTTGTCCAGGGGTTAAGCGGACAAAGTGGATAGGCAAGAGGAGTAAAATGAACCTTTTCCAATGGACTCTTCTTTCTTCATCGAGGGGATTGTACGATGCTATTAGCATTCTAGGCCCCACTTTCAAATTAGAAGTAAATATATTAATAGCATTTGATCGGATGAAAAAATGAATTATTTCCCAGGAAATTCAAATATTATAAAAAGTTTGGACACACCGTGCTACAACTTCTAAATACGATGCATGCAACTTGGACTCTTGGACTTGGATGAAACTTGCTGTTATTGTCCTCTTGGACTATCTGGTGGTAACCTCACCAATACATGCAAGAGGTGACTCCACCAATTTGTTTGCGGCCAACCAAACAAAGCTACCCTGCATCTCCAATTTGAATCTGCTGCTCATCCATGCAACCAAAAAGTTGCTGGCTGCGGCCTGGCCAAAATGAGCCAAGCAACAATAGCATCTTGCATGCGCTGGGTCCAGCCAACAGTAACCTTGTGCGAGCTAGGCTCGGCTGGTCAGTGAACCAAACAGGTCCTAAATGTTTCTCTTTTCACATAGCAAAGAACAAACATGTATGTAATGAGTTTCATATCAAACAAGAAGTCCCTACCAACAATTAGGGCGCGTTTGGTTCGTTTCCGTCGCTAGCCTGGCTCGCATCTAGTATGCAGGCTAAGCTGGGCCAAGCTGATTGCATGCAGGTGATCAATGTTTGGTTACCAGGACGAAAGTAGACAGGCTGAGCAGAGCACATGTTTGGTTGCATGTATAAGCTAAGAACTGGCGAATAGAGAAGAGAAAGCAGTTGTTTGGTTGGCTGCATGTACCAGAGTTTGAATACCAGATTGCTGAAATTGGTGAGGTTACCACAAGTCAAATTTTAGGCTAGGTACTCATACAACTCGTTCATACCAATGGAGGTCATCATCGGCTCAATATTACAACAAATGATCATACAAGCTTGTACAATAAAACTAGGATAATAATGAATTGAACAATGATAATGATATCTTTGGTTGGTGTGCTTGTTTTGTTCAGTTCTTTGTCAGCCTTGAACTGAGGAGGGGCTTGATCTACATGTTGGTTGTGATAGGCAGCCCAAGCTTGTTCTTCAGTGTTGTACCCTTTGAAACAGGCTCCCTTGAAGCCATTAACTTGTTGATGGCAATCCCTCCAGGTGGAGAAGACGCCAGTTTTGCGGCCATAGAACACAACATACCAAGTCATAATTGAAGTCCTAGATTAGTTACAATGCAGCAATACAATGTGAGTTGTAACAAAAATAATCAATGAACAATGCAAACAATTAATTAGGTGCTCAGATCATGCAGAAATAAATAAGGACATCATAACAGGCAATGGAATTGTGCTCAGATCATGCACAACTGAAGAGGAAAACATAACAGCAAATGGTCTATTACTCAGATGAAGCACAAATGAAAAAGGATATCATGAAGGCAATGAGCTGTGCTCAGATCAGATCTGACTGAAAAAGGAAACATAACAGCCAATGGTCTATTACTCAGATGAAGCACAAATGAAAAAGGATATCATGAAGGCAATGAGCTGTGCTTAGATCATGCACAATTCATAAAGGAAAACATAACAGCCAGTGCAGTTGTACTCAGATGAAGCACAAATGAAAAATGATATCATGAAGGCAATGAGCTGTGCTCAGATCATGCACAACTGAAAAAGGATATCATATAGGCAATGAATTGTGCTCAGATTCTTACAGAAATGAATAAGGATATCATAAAGGCAATTAATTAGGTGCTCAGATCATACACAACTGAATAAGGACATCATAATAGGCAATGGGTTGTGCTCAGATCATGCTCCAATGAATAAGGACATCATAATAGGCAATGAGTTGTGCTCAGATCATGCACAGGAGAATAAGGACATCATAATAGGCAATGAGTTGTGCTCAGTTCATACATAACTGAATAAGGACCTCATAAAGGCAATGAGTTGTGCTCAGATCATTTTTAAGCACAGAAGGTAAATAATGATAGACACATGACATCAGAGGCATATGAATAACTGCAACCATGACCAAGTGTCCATGACATCATAGGCAATGTAACTGACTGATCAAATACATCACAGACCAACTACAGTCTCCGCCTCTCTAACACCACAACCTAACCATACTTACCAGCCACAACCTAAGGGTGCTGTGTCAAACCAAAAGAAATGGAGCAAAGTGTTTGAAGCTCCAGTCAGTGAATCCTGCACAAAAGAAGTCACTATGCAAAAGATAGATCAGTCAGGAAGCATGTAGAGGGATCTACATGTAGGAATTCTTGGCAAGCCATGTCCATAGCCAAAGGACGCGGTGGTTCTCAGCCATGTTGACAAAGGCATCACCCTGGGCCTTGTTGTCAACCAGATGGGAGAAAGCACAGATCAGAGCCTCCTCACTGAACCCTGGCATGTACATCACTGCACTGTACAGATCAGCGTTCAACACCTCAACCTTGGTCTCACGGATAGCAGAAGCAACATCCCTCACTGCCTCAGTCATACTGCTCATCACCAGATGGTCCTCCTCAGTGAGGACAGACCTCTTCCTCTTCTTGCTAGGACCAGAACCACTAATGACCTCCACTGTATCCTTGGGTGCTTCTCCAAACACCTTAGCAACATCATCAATGCACTTGGCTGCCTTGTCCTCATCATATGGTTCAGTCTTGATTGAGATATCTATAAAGTCAGATGGGCTACCTAGAGCCTCATTAGAACCCATAGCATACTTGCCAGTGGCCAACCCATTGCCAAAAATGATCATCATCTCCTTGTAGTTCTCAATGTGTTTGTTCAGAAATTCAGCATCCTTAGGGTGTGCCTAATTGTAGTGTGTATGATTAGTTAGAAATGTTAGAAATAAAACTAAAGGATTAGGATAAGAACAAGGTAAAGAAGATCTAGGCATCCCACACACCTTGATGTGTCCCATATAGTGCTCCTCATCAAGGCTGATCATGCAATTCTCCTCAATCCAAAGGGCACCACTTAGTTCCCTAAGCTTGGACACCCTCATCCATCTCTGTCTCCACTTCCTCAAGTGGTTATACACTTGAGTACCAGACACTTCATTGCCACTAAACTCCTGCAGGTACTTGGCAACTTGGTTCAGGTGGACCTCCTTGAAGCCCTTGTCTGTTTTAACACCACTCTCAATCAGCTGACTCATACGGCGCAGGACAAAGGAAGACATGGCACTAGTCCAGCGCATAGCACCCCTAGGGCGCTGCTCTGCACCAGCACCAGCAACCTGGACAACCTCATCAGCCACTGCCAGATCAATCACCCCAACCTCCTCAGCCATCCCTAATGAAATGCATGCTTAACATCATTGCACAAACCCATTGCCATATGATCAGGAAAAATAGAATGTAATTAATGGATGCTTAACATCATTGCACAACCTCATTGCCATATGATCAGAAAAAAGTAGAATGTAATTGATGGATGCTTAACATCATTGCACAAACTTATCGCCATATGATCAGAAAAAGTAGAATGTAATTAATGGATGCTTAACATCATTGCACAAACTCATTGGCATATGATCAGGAAAAGTAGAATGTAATTAATGGATGCTTAACATCATTGCACAACCTCATTGCCATATGATCAGGAAAAATAGAATGTAACTGATGCATGTTCAACATCATTGCACATGTATTTAACCTCAGGGAATGTAAAAGAAACAGTGGAACAAATCATCATTGCACATGTACTTAGCCTTAGGGAAGGTAAAAGAAATAGTGGAATAAATAATCATTGCACATGTACTTAGCCTCAGGGAAGGTAAAAGAAATAGTGGAATAAATAATCATTGCACATGTACTTAGCCTCAGTGAATGCAACAGAACTAGTGGAATAAATAATCATTGCACATGTACTTAGCCTCAATGAATGTAACAGAACAACAGTGGAACAAAAAATCATTGCACATGTACTCAGCCTCAGTCAAGCTAAAAGAAATAGAGGATGAAATGATCATTGCACATGTCCATAGCCTCAGTCTAGTTGTTCATACAACATATTATTACATCATCATTGCACAAGTGCATTGGCTCAGCTAACAGAACAACAGTTGATCATTGCACACAAACAACAAGCTCTACACATGAGAGGTGCCCCTATTGTTCCACATATCATTTGCAATTTCATTCCTTCTTGTACCCCAATCTAAATTGTCATCTGTCTGACAACCATCAGCAGGTGCAGTACTACTACAATTAGGTTCCCATGTTGCTTCATCAGGAATAACCTCATCCTGACCATGGCCAATTATCCAATTATGAAGAATACAACATGCAAGAACTAATTTGACTTGTGTCTTGAATGGGTGGTAGGGCTTGTTATCTAGAATACGGAATTGATTCTTTAAAGCCCCAAATGCTCTCTCAACTGTGACCCTTAGGCTTGAATGCCTCAAGTTGAACAACTCTTTCTTATTGGTAGGATAATTTCTTCCACCATATTCTTTCAAGTGGTATCTAGTGGCTCGGTAAGGGGGCATAAATCCAGGACGACATGCATAGCCAGCGTCCACTAGGTAGAATTTACCTAAACAATTCATTAGGTAGCCAAGAATCAGTTGTAGTGGTTATGTGAAATCCCAATTTGTGGTTTGTCTAAAAGTTTCTGTTACAATTACCTGGAGGAACCCTTAACCCATCATCCCTCTCTAGAGCATCAGCTAGAATGAGTGCATCATGTGCAGATCCCTCCCATCCAGCTAGCACATAAGTGAACCTCAGATCAAAGTCAACTGCAGCAAGCACATTTTGAGTAGGATAGTGCTTCCTACCCCTGAATGCTGCAGATATCTTTGCTGGAACTCTAGCATGAACATGAGTACCATCTATTGCACCAATACAGTCCTACATTATAGCAAGACTTGTGATTAAAGTTTGGTCAGGACTGCAGTTAGGTACAGGTAAACCTTACATTCATTTAATTACCTTAAAATAAGGATACCACCTTGGGCTTGTTCTGATTTTAAGTGCTGTCTCAGTTGATGGTGGCCTTATCATCTCTCCCCTCAGCTCACCAATAGCATACAAGACCTCTCTAAAATACCTACTTACTGTTTCCATGGATCTCCTAAATGTTTGGTGGATTACTCTAAATCTCTGGTTGTGTCCCACAACATGGAGAAACATTGCTACTTGTTCCTCCACAGTACTGTTTATTGTGTCCCTTAGCAAGCTTCTATCCCTAAGCAGGCACAGGTTGAAAAAGGGAGCTCTACGCATACGCAACATGTTCACACATTCTATGTCATTACAATTAAAAATTTTGTTCAGGTTGGCTTGGCATTCCTCATCCATAGCACTCATTGGGGCATATGTAATCCGAGTCTGTGAATTATAGGCCACCCTGAGCCTACTCATGAAGTATGCATAGATGACAGACACAAAAGCAGCAGCTTTTATCACAAGCATGCGTCTCTGGTCGACAGGGTTCATCTATTACACAATGCAAAGCATGTCTCAGCAAAACAACAAATCATTTTGAGCATTCAACAAGTGGGTCAGGAAAAAAAACTGCATCATCGCCTAATGCACAAGTGCTCACATATAGGTAAATCAATGTAATAAGAATGCATCATTGGATAAGGACATGTGCTCAGTTTTCATTTTTATAACTTAATATCATCGGCCAAGAACATGTGCTCACTGTTGAAAATAAATAAGCATTCATCATCGGCTAAGAACATGTGCTCACTGTTGAAAGTAAATAAGCATTCATCATCGGCTAAGAACATGTGCTCACTGTTGAAAGTAAATAAGCATTCATCATCGGCTAAGAACATGTGCTCAGTTTCCAGAGTAAGTAAGCAACCATCATCGGCTAATGACAAAGGCTCACTGGAAAAAATCGTTACCGCTAGCTCCTTCAGTAAACAGTCCGAGGGCTTTCAAGAGTTCAACGGGTAAGCCAAGATAAAGGCAGATCTGCACATGAGGGAGAGGGATTACTATCAAAACATACAAGATCCAATCGGGAGAAACAACAACAGACCGAAACCCTAAAAGATAAAACTTGCCTTCTTACCTCCAACGAAATCACTAGCACAGATCCGACCCTACAAATGTTCAAAGCATTAGGACCCCAAAAAAACCGATGGAGAAAGGGAGCAACACCAGATCTGCGACGGATTACAGGTTACCTGCTCTCTTTGCCACGAAACCCCGACGAATCGAACCTCAAACCTGCGGAAAATGAAGAGAGGGAGAAGCGAAAGGTCAACCACCGATTGAATCGAGCCTCAAACACCGTGGATCTGGAGCACAAGTAAGAGAAGATGCATCACCTGCTACCACCACTCAGATCTGGACGAGCAGGAAGAGGAGGACACGAGGAAGCGGGAGAGCTCACAGCGGAGAGGGAGAGGGCGAGTGCGACGGAGAGAATGGGGAGAGGGGCGGCGGCGGTGAAGATATAGCGCGGATGGAAGGCGCGAAAGGGGCGGCGGTAACCCTAGCTTCCCGCGCGCGCCCCCGCATCTCCCGCCTGCACACGAGGAGCCATTTTTCTGGGCACCGAGAGCGCGCTCGCGTCCCGCACGAGCCAGGCCGCCAAGAAACGGAATCCATTTTCGTTTCTCGGCAGCCAGGCTCGGGGGGTTGTGTTGCACGCCGAGGGCCAGGCTCAGGTACGAATACAGGCATCCAATCACTTCGACGTTGTATCCCGAGGGCCAGGCCGAGCCATATGCGGGGAAGCAAACGCGCCCTTAGTGACGCATGCAGCAAGCGTATGAGCATAACGACCGGAGGGCAAGCATGCGCACCCTTTTATAGGCCTATCACTGTCTTGTTAGCTAGCGTAGTTACTCTCATCAGTCCATTGCATGAGCGAAAAGCAACACTAAATACCAAATCTTTTCTTGTTACTGCCACTTTGATTTCTAGTTCTTATCTAGCTTTGTTGGAGCTCATCAACATAAGCTTTTAGGTTGAACTAGTTGGTGCATGCAACTCAATATGATGTTAGAGCCAGAGGTCTCGAGTTCGAATCCTGGCGGGTGCGATTAAAATAAAATAATTGCAACCCACTCCAATCTCCACGTATGCGGCCTAAGGAACCTACACCTAAAGGAACCTGCACGTGACACACACTACCTTTAGGAACTTGACTCCACGTTTGGGAATGAGAAGCACTGGGATTTATGTTCTCTGTCTATCAGGTGAATAGTGCCAATTGTTGGAAGCTATCCACGCTCTTCGTCCACCATTGCAGCCGCCTTTGGTTTGCAGTCTACCTATAGGTTTCGCCATTCTCGCTACGACGGCAAGGAAAATACTAGAGAGCCAAAATGAACATACTAGAGTGCCCTGAGAGATCTCTCGGTTCAGTGCAAGGATCAAACGAAGCATGGTTGTCAACATGCATCCAAAGATTCGAGCTGGCATGCTATTACAACGACATGATCACATCGACATTTTGTTCATGATGTGGATTCTTCAAGAAAAAAGAATATGAAGCATAAAGATATTGCCAATAGTCCATGGCTGGCATATATTTTTTATATCTTTGTATAAAAACATTCCATTTAATTTGTTTTATTATGTTTTCCCCTATCTATAGCACTTACAATAATGCATATGCTGACGAAGAAATAAAGTATGAGTCCCAAGAAAAAAAATCAATGTGAAATAACCACCATATCCCTATTAAATAACATGATGTACAACTATCTTTCAAAACATTTACTTAGGGGCATGGAGTAGAAACAATGCAATAACTACATTATTAGTATTCATAGTTGACAAAAATTCGCTGCAGCCAAAAACTAACAAGAAAATGATATTTGGCAGACCAATCGCCAAGTAAAATCTGCCAAGGATAGAGTGCCAAGGAGATACCATTTACTTGGTGGCTGGCCACCAAGAAAACTAAGGCGGCGGTTAATTTGTCATGCAGCCAATGCATGAAAATGTTCAAACCACAAAGGAAATTATAATCCTAGCGGACTAGAACCGTCAAATTAATTATAACTACTTGCAATATCGGCTTCAGCATCCTCTACCGAGGATGCATCAAACCATATTTTTTTAATACGGAATTGGATTTGAATAGAAAAAATTAATAAAAAAGGGATTCGGATACATCCACTTTAGTACCCATATTAAAATAGGATACAGATGCAGTATTGACTTTTTAGTGGATAGAGATACTGAAATTTCTGATTTCTCCTAACATTCATATTCATCCCTAACATCTGCGATCTTGGTTCCACCTAGTGGCCTGGTTCCTAGGTGGTCGCACATCTCGCCCTGGCCAATAGCTAGGCCTAAGCAGGAGATCGTGCATGACCAACCCCACTCTAATGGGTAAACCCACCGCAAATCAAGTCCAACCGACAAGTGACCAATGCAACCCAAGTCCACTCTAATGCAATACTAATTGAATCATTCCCCAACCCCAACCCAACCCACAGAATTGACAAACCCACAAAATGCTTGCTAGTGTAGAGAGGTTATGTCAAAATTTTCGCTTCCAAATTTTTGTACAAGCTTGTGGGACCCACCTAATGCATCTAGTTTGGAAATTTACATAAATGGTAGCTGAAACAAGTTTTTGCTAATGGTAAAAAGGGAGAGTTGGATATAATCATTGCTACCCGATCATATTTCTCTTGAGTTGAAAGAAAAGATAGGAAATCCCTCTTTTCCGATATATCATGCCAATAAAAAATATTTCTCAACAAATAAAATCATCCATGGCAACTGCTAATCAATTTTGTAAAAAAAATTACATTATGAAAGCAAGTCGGAAAGTTCAAATACCAAACTTTTACATAACACGTCTAGTCCTAAAATTTGCACAAATGAGCTCTTCAACAACTCAAATCACCCACATTAATAACTTTCAAATCAATCTCGCCAAAGTTTTATAGTGTCCACAAGGAATATTATTTTTGTATTCCTTTGCACCGGTGCGCTGGAAAAAGGCCCAAGTGCTTGGAATTGCACTTCTCACACCACTGTACCTCCTAACACCACCTAAACCCAACAATTGACCTGCATCCTTACTGAACTTGCTCTTACTATGCTTAATTTCTTGTTCTGATCGTGTTCCCTGCTGCTCCCGTCATTCTGTATTTCAAATACATAGTACCACTGAGTGACGGTACTTGCTTTAGTTGCCTCTTAATTTTCATCCCAAAAAAGGAAAGGTTCCCAAGACAATAATGCAAGCAAAGATAATATCTATGAATTTAGAAAAGTCAAAACGACCTACAATTTGGAACGGAGGGTGTATACAGCAAATCACAAGTTCGGACGCAAGCTAGATAACGTCTTTTATCATAAATTAACCAAACATGAACTTGTCAATCATTTGTACGCAAGCTGGATAGCATCTTTTACCATAAATTATCCAGACATGAAGTAACAACGTTTGAACGCAAGCTAGCTTTCTGTGTTTATCATAATTTATAAATACGGAGTACATATATTAATTCGAGGTCACCTTCAAGCGTTGAATGGACGATCTGCTATGACCGAGCTTTCTTCTAGAACTCATGAACTCAAAAAATGTGAAATTCCCGTACCGTGCAGGCCTTTCTGCTGTCACCAGCTCCGGGAGAGGCCCAAAACGGTCTGAATCGCCACGCTTGGCAGGATTGAAGAAGAGTGCAATGGAGACCCTTGCATCTTGTTTAGATTTGATGACCACCCTGTGCTCCACGCTCTTGAATTCATCATTTGAAACCACCTGCCAATCATCGCGTGTGGGCATAGTAAATGTAATCCGACGTCCTTGGCCGTGTTTAGTTGGGGAATTTGGGAGGTGCCAAATTACTGTAGCACACTGTAGCACACTGTAGCGTTTCGTTTGTATTTGTGAATTATTGTCCAAATATTGACTAATTAGGCTCAAAAGATTCGTCTCGCAAAGTACAACAAAACTGTGCAATTAGTTTTTAATTTCATCTACATTTAGTACTCCATGCATGTACCGCAAGTTTGATGTGATGGGGAATCTTCTTTTTGCATAGTATCAAAGTTGGGAGTTGGGAGTAACTAAACATGGCCAATTGTCTCATTGCCAATTTGCCAGACAAACACCAAGATGCGTACCTTGAGCAAGTCGCCGATGTTGACGAGAAGCGCACCGGCCACCGGCACCACATCGACCCAGACGCCTCCTCCGTCACCCCCACCCCCATCTCCGTCGTGGTATCTCACCTGTAGCCCGCCGACGCTATCCTGCACCAGCACCGTGAACACGCCGGGGTCCGTGTGCTCGAGGCTGCCCACCACCCTCGCCGGCTCCGGGCACGGCGGGTAGTAGTGGCACGCCATGAGCCACCCTCTCACCCGCAGCTCCTGCTCCAGCCGCCCCGCCCCGACGCCGAGCGCCTCGGACAGCAGCCAGGCCATTTCCTCCCCGAAACCCTTCAGCAGCCGCTGGTACACCCGCAGCGCGTCCCGGCACCAAGCGGGCAGGTTGCCGAGCTCGGGCTCCCCCGGACCGAAGCGGACACGGAGCGAGTCGCGCCATGGCAGGACCGGAGCGTCGACGACGCCCTGTTGTTGTTGCGTGATGGGGATGGTGGAGTAGGCGACGGACCCGACGGGGTGGAGGGAGTAGAACGCCGAGCGCGCGGCGAGGGGCTGCTCGTGGAAGGCCCTGACGGCGGCGATGGCGGAGGCCACGATGCCGGCCGGGACGCGATGGTTGGTGACGTGGAAGAAGCCGCGCGAACGTGCTGCGGCGCGGACGAGGGCGACGGTGTCCGAGCGCGGGAGGGAGAGGTCGACGACTGGGACCGTGAAGGACGACGACGGGGTCGCCGGAGCCTGCGGGGTTGGCATGGTGGATGTGGTGAAGAGCGGCGGCACGGCCGCGGCGGCGACGCCGGACTCCACGAGGCCGCGGACGCCGGCGCGGAACTCGTGGAACCTGGCCAGCGCGGCCTCGGCGTCGTAGTCGTGAGCGGCGGCCATCTTCGTCTTCTGTTTGGTGCTGCTTCTGCCTTCTGGTAAGTACGCCTTCTTCGCATTTTGGCTTCCACCATCATTTTACTTCTTCTTGTTATTATTACTATATACCACATTATGAAAAAACAAAGATCAGATAGAACGCGATCATCATTGAATAACCACCGAACAATATGTTTTTACAAATGCTATGCGTGACGACCGCATGGACATGTCGGGGTTGACCAAATTGTTCACTCTAGTATCACCAAATTGTTTCACTCTAGTATCACATTTTGTTGCCTGCGAGCATCATCAGCGGGAAGCTCACAGCGAGAGATGGAGCCGCTCTTGTCCCCACACCCCCCGCGCCCTGCACCCACCCCAACGCCGGCGACCCGCATCCCCACGCCGGAGACACCTCCACCCGAATCCTCACCACCGCCCAGAATCCCTACCCAGCTCCCTATCCGCCTCCTTGACCAAGTTGACTTCTCCTTCTCCTCTAGCCCAGACCGCTCCAACGGCGATCTTAGTTGCATTAGGGGGGAATCTTTCCCCGTCCAGCATACGGACAGCGGGAGGCCAACCTACAAGGCGGCGCTACTCTCCACCTCGCCAACTCCTCCCGTGATTCCGACGGAAGAAGGAAGCGGACAACATCCCCAGCATCTGCAGGTCAGTTCCACCAGCCACCGAATCGGGAAGGGTCTGCTATGTGTAGCGACTGCATGGACGTGTCAGGGTTGACCAAATTGTTCACCTAGTATCACATCTCGTTGCCCACGAGCATCATCAACGGGAAGCTCACGGTGAGAGATGGAGCCGCTCTCGCCCCCATGCACCCCGCGCCCCGCACCCACCCCAACGCCGGCGACCAGCACCCCCACGCCGGAGACCAGCTACCTCCACCAGAATCCTCACCACTGCCAAGAATCCCCACCTAGCTCTCCATCCGCCTCCTTGGACCAAGTTGACTTCTCCTTCTCCCCTAGCCCAGACCACTCCAACGGGGATCTTGGTTGTGTCAGAGGGGAGTCTTCCCTAGTCCAGCATACGGACAGTGGGAGGCCAACCTACAAGGCGGCGCTGCTCTCCACCTCGCCAACTCCGCCAGTGATTCCAACGGAAGAAGGAAGCGGACAGCATCTCCGGCACCTGCAGGTCAGTTCCACTAGCCACCGAACTGGGAAGGGTCCGCTCCATCCTGCTCCGCCTACTACTACCTCGGGCAAGCCGCAGCTCAAATCCGTGGTGGTCGCCCCAAAAGGGCAACTCCACCAAGAAGCCTTTCCGCCGGAGCCTAGGAAGCCAGTCCATCTGCGCGTGAAATTTCTGTCCCCGAGCGCTGCTGCCCCTCCACCACGCCCGACTGGCAACGCCAGCCATGAGTGGCAGGAAGCTTGCAGCAAGCATGCTCACAGGGAGGCCACAAGACTCCAGCATGCCGTTGGTCGTGGCCGGCTCAGCGCAAAGAGCAGACTGGCATGGCCTACCTCTGGCAACCTACGGGTCCCCATACACCAGCATTTGGGTCCCGCCCATGCTCCAGATTCGTTGTCTTCCCTCTTCAAATCCTACGCTGTCGGCCGTTGCTTCCGCTACCTTGCATCTGACCACAAAGTCCAACACTGCCGCGACCCCTTCAAGTGCATACTCTGATTCAAATCTGGCCACCGAGCTCGCACCTACAAAAGCCGCCACCACCAGCACCCACCACCACCCCTGCCACCTACACCACGCGAAGAGTTCCCCCCACTCCCAAGCAAAGCCGCAACCCCACGCACACCACCTCCACCCCCGCCCTTGCCGCCATGGAGTTCATCCCGGGTGAGCTGCACCGCCATCCTGATCTGGTGCGTGCTTGTGTGTTAGGGATACATCCCCAGTATCCTTAAGGAAGGAAGAAGGCGGACTCCTACTAGAATTCCCCTGTAATCCTGCTAGGACTCATACCATATAATCCTACTAGGACTCATCCTTGTAACTGACTAGTAATCCTGCCCCCTGGAGTATATAAAGGAGGGCAGGGGTACCTAGATCGGTAGTTTACACCAACAGAGGCCAAGACCTCATAGAACCATAACAGAGGACCAAATCCTCAATACCAAACAACACCCAAACGCAGGGTACAATATACAACACCCCAAACAGCACGTAGGGTATTATGCTACTCTGGAGGCCCAAACCTGTATAAATCCGTGTCTTGTGTCCTCACTTTTACCTTCGAGTTCCAGGTCCAGCGATCCCCCACCAACTAATCTACTATCTTGGGATACCCCTCGGTAGGTTGCCGGGTATAAAACACCAACACTGTGCTCCGTACACCGTGATGATAGGCTGCAGCAAGGAGGACCTCCGCCACAATGCTGTGGTGGTGGTTGTCATGGGCGACTGCGAGTCGCTCCCTTGTCCCTAGGTGATCGCTGCGTTCTGCCATTGGCTGAAGGTTCCCAGGGACATGATGTTTGTGACGTGGTACCACCCGGAGTGGTTCCTGGTGCATTTGAAGGAAGACGGCCTCCACGACAAGGTGTTGTCCCTTCCGGCCGGACTCAAGATCGGAGGTGATTCCATCAGGATCATGCCATGGACCGAGCTGTGGCACACGACGGCTTGCATGCTCAAGTACAAGCTGCGCATCTACATCAAGGGGGTGCCACTGTATGCCCACAAGCTCGAGACGGTGGCACCGCTTTTCGCCAAGGAGACATTGGTGGAGCGACTGGACTACCGCACCAAGAACGCAGCTGAGGCAGCTTGCTGTTGTGTCTAGCTGTGGGCCAAGAACCCCGCCAACTTCGCCAAGTCTGGAGTGCTGCAGCTAGAGGTGGTGTCCGACCACGATGAGGAAGTGTGGCACTTGAATAGGGGCAACGCCTCAGCACTCCGCCCGCGCCCTGTAGGTTCGGTGAACCTGCTATCGTACGACATCTTGCTCCATCTTGACCACATCATCGACTTCAACTCCTGTGCCCCTAGCGAGCCGTGGCCCAAGATGCATACCTTCCTTTGGCACTACGGTGTCAAGGACAGCGAGCGGCTCATCCCACGACCGTCAGTGCACAACCGCCTTGACCCTCACCAGCAGGATCGATCTTCGTCCGGTGGTGGTTGTTCCAGCGAGGAGGACACAGCCTCCTCGCATCAGCGGGGTGGATATCCTATGCGAGGTCGCTCCTCCAATGGTGATGGTGGGGCGGGCGACCGACGCACCCGGCAGCGAGCAGCGCCACCATATCCGCGGTGCGGTGTTGACGTACTCCCACAACCATGACGTCGCACTACGCTAAAGGTGGGTCCCTAGGACGTCACCACCAAGCCAGGGGCCCCAGTTGTCGAGTGTGCCTAAAGAGGTAATCCATCCAACTGAGACCCCTGCTGTAGCAGAGCTCCCTCCACCATTCCTGGTGGGCATAGAGGGGCTCCAGCTCAAGGGCCCGATGCTGCTGGAGGCCAGCCTACTGCTGTCGTCATCACCCCTGCCAACCCTGACCAAGCTTCCCCAGCTCAAGTCATCGGCGGGCCCCCCTGCTCATCGACAACTCCGGAATCTGGGCTACCTCACCGGCCCAACTGGTGGTAAGCCCGTCCCACTCCACACCTAACTTCGTAACTGGTCAGGATGGAGAGCTGTGGTTCAACAATGGGCTAAGCCCAATACCAAAGGACAACTTCAGCCCAATGGACGAATGGGAGCAAGAGTTCCTTAGGCTGCAAAATGGGTCTGTGCTGGATGAGGATGCCGAACAGGAGGCACTCCCAGGTGATCTCCTTGGCTCTCACACATGAGAGATAGAGCACCCAGATATTGATGTTGCGCCGGACCTACCAGCAGCACCGACACCTGTACAGGCACTGCCCATACCACCAGCAGCACCAGCACCTGTACCACTAGCGCAAGCAGAGGCACCACTCGATGCAGCACCTACTCCTATGGCACCCCCCGTGGCGGAACAGCCGCACATGGCCACACCATGGAGGAGAAACCGCCTAGCACAAAAGGCACAAAAGGCAGCTGAGAAGGCATCTGCGAAGCTTCCGGTGGAACGTGCACAGGGTATGCTCATGTCCAAGTGGGGCATCACTAAAGAGGCGGAACCACCCAAGGAGGCTCAAAAGAAGAAGTACATGAAGATGTATGATGGTCCGATACCACAGGCTGCAGTGGCGGTAGTAGATGAACTATTTGACATGGGCACGGAGAAGCCAGCCAACACTGGCCATCGCATAGGGAAGAGAACCAGGGTTTATTTTAATTTCATGTTCAAGCAAGTTGCAATCAGTATTTAAATATGCATTGTGCTACTGTTATGGGACTAGTGGTTGTGGGGTGGCTAGCAGGTAGGAGGATGTATATTGAGGTGTATGATCAAACCGGTTGGCAATGCACAACCA
Source organism: Setaria italica (assembly GCF_000263155.2). Taxonomy (NCBI): domain Eukaryota; kingdom Viridiplantae; phylum Streptophyta; class Magnoliopsida; order Poales; family Poaceae; genus Setaria; species Setaria italica. The sequence continues at coordinate 8,982,328 of NC_028458.1, read as the reverse complement.
CTATAAACGGCTTCAGTACAGACATAATGTCTGTCTGCCGGCCTAGGCCTAATGAAGTCGTCCTTCTGTTGCAATATGAATGACAAAAATTGCATTGTGTTGAACTGGAATATCCGAGGTCTGAATGCAGTGGCTAGACAGCAAATTGTAAGGGACATGATTCAAGATCACCATTGTACAATAGTATGTCTTCAGGAAACCAAGATGGCAATGGTTGATGATAGCATAATTGTGCAGATACTGGGACCTCAATTTGCCTACCCATTTGCATTCCTATCGGCACAAGGGACTTTTGGGGGTGTTATAATCGCTTGCTCCTAGGATTATTACAACATGCAGACAGTTTCAGTGGGCCAATTTTCAGTGTCAGCAACAATTTCAAATAGAGCAGACAATTCCTCATGGAGCCTTATTGGTGTCTATGGACCGCAGCATGACCATGACAAGTTACAGTTTCTAACTGAAATGCAATCACTAAAATAGCAGATGTTGCCGAATTAGGCCATAATGGGGATTTCAACCTTATTTATAGAGCTTCTAACAAAAAGCAATGACCGAATAAACTGGTGGCTAATGAATAGTTTCAAGTCAACGTTGGATAATCTTGAACTCAAGGAAATTCACCTCCATGGCAGGAAGTTCACTTGGTCTAGTGAAACTGAGAACCCAACCTTTACTAAAATTGATCACATCTTCTATTCAAGGGAATGGGAGCTAACTCACCAGAACTGTTATATGCAAGCCATCTCAACATCGGTTTCAGATCATTGGCCAATGCTGCTAACATGTTCTACCGGCTACACTTACTTGGTTATGCTAAAACAGTAGTGGAAGCTTGGACCAAGCCATTCTTATCCACGGATAAAATCAGAGTCCTCCATGTCAAGTTAGCAAGAGCAGGCAAAGCATTAAAATAGTGGAGTTGCACCATGGTTGATGCATGGAAACTGAGAAGAAATTGCACAAGAGGTAGTGTTGCGTTTAGATCAAGCATAGGAATAGCGGCAATTGTCTGATGAGGAATTGGCCTTGCGTAAAAGAGCCAAGCAGCAAATACTGGGTTTCGCTGCTATTCGACGAATCAAAATTAGGCAGTGATCAAGGCTTACTTGGATCCAGGCCAGGAATGCTAATACCAAATTGTTCCACCTGAGGGCAACATCACGGCGCAGGAAGAACCACATCCCTGCACTGAAAGTGCTTGGATGCACAATTACTACGCAGCAAGACAAAGCAGAAGCTCTCTTCAGCCACTACAACAGCCAACTGGGATCATGTTCACCTCACCCTCAGACTCTTATTTGGGATCATCTAGGCATTTAGGCAAATGACCTCCAGCATCTTGACGTGCACTTGACAGAGGAGGAGGTCCGGCGGGCTATCTTCGAATCACCATCAGAAAAATCACCGGGGCCGGATGGCTTCATCGACCTCTTCTACAAAACATGCTGGGATGTGATCAAGGAGGATCTCATGAATGCACTAAATCAGTTATACGACCTTAGGGGGCCAACACTGGAACTTGCTCAACTCAGCCAACATCGTGCTACTTCCCAAGAAGGATGGGTCCGAGTCAATTACAGATTACAGACCTTTCAGCTAATGCACAACGTCGCCAAGATTATGGGCAAAGTCCTAGCAAACGGATTAGCACCACACCTAGATGCCATTGTTTTGCGCAGCCAAAGTGCCTTCATTAAAGGTCCATGGTGCAATCAACCACTTCCACAGAACCAAGACACCTATGCTGTTTCTGAAGCTGGACATTGCCAAGGCCTTTGACAATGTTCGATGGGAGTACCTATTGGAAGTAATGGAACATCTTGGGTTCAGGCAGCGATAGCGCGACATCATCTCCATGATCTGGTCCACCACATCGTCACACATAATCCTCAATGGTGAGGTAGGGCAACCGATCAAGCATCGCCAAGGCCTTCGTCAGGGTGACCCTCTATCACCCATGCTTTTCATCCAAGCCATGGATCCCATTCAGCGAATACTCGAGAAAGCTACAGAGCAAGGAATCCTTCAACCAATCGGAGTAGATCCAATCAAATTCCGAACAAGCCTTTATGCAAATGATGCCACACTTTTCCTTAGACCCTCTACCCAAGACATGACCAACTTGCAACAACTGCTCAAGTGCTTTAGGGAAGCTACAAGTTTATTTACCAATATGCAAAAGTCTGATATGTTCTCTATCCAATGTGAAGATAGTGACCTCACAAAAATCCATTCAGCCTTCTCGGGGCAAGTCAGCCACTTCCCATGCCACTATCTGGGACTACCACTGTGGATTGGCCGTACAAGAAGGGCAGATGAGCACATACTAATTGACAAGATTGGCGTCAGGTTACCCGGTTGGAAGGGTCGGTTGCTGAATAAAGCGGGGCGTTTAATAATAGTCACCTCAGTTCTTTCCTCAATTCCAACATACTACATGACTGTGTTCCCTCTTTCCAAATGGGCAATCAAGCGCATAGACCGTCTGCGACGAAGCTTCCTATGGCGCGGGGATGACACTACAAAAGGAGGTCACTGCCAAGTTAACAGGCCAAGGATAAGCCATCCTAAACGGCTAGGGGGACTTGGAATTCTAGAACTCAACAACTTCGGCTAGGCCCTTAGATTATGTTGGTTGTGGTTCCAATGGACTGGTCGAAACAGATCGTGCTTGGCGTTCCCAGCTACCTATACCCAACATGAACAAGAGTTATTCAAAGCCTGCACAAACATCACCATGGGCAATGGTTAGAGCACAAAATTCTGGAAGGATCGATGGCTACATGGTCAAGCTCCACAAGACATTGCTCCACTCTACTTCAAGCTGGCCTGGAGAAAGAACATAACGGTGGCGGATAGCATTCCTGAGAAAAAATGGATGAGGGGTCTCAAGAGAATCTCCACACCGAATGAGCTCAGGCACTTCATCAATCTGTGGCATCTTTTGCAATCGATACAACTCAACTCCACACCTGATTAGATCCAATGGCATTTCACATCTGATGGCAAGTACTCCTCCCGATCGGCATACCAGGCGCAGTTCTTCGGCTCTCACCTTGACTACCAATGGGACCGAGTATGGAAAATGAAGGTGGAAAACAAATGCAAGTTCTTTCTTTGGCTTCTCCTTCAACACAATCTACTCACAGCAGATCGAATTATCAAGAGGGGAGGCCAGGCGAACCCGATCTGTCAGTTGTGCAGGACATGAAATGATCCATGATACACATGGTGGCCAGATGTTCATATTCATAGGCGGTTTGGAACCAAATTACCCAAATAACAGGGAAACAAAACCCCAATCCAATAACCACAGGGATGAATCTGCAGACTTGGTGGTCTGCTCTCATGGGAAGCAATACGGTGAACATGTCAGTTGAAAGAATGCGCATCATCACTTATACGACATGGAACATATGGAAAGAAAGATGCCGACGCATCTATGATAACAAGGCCATCCCACCAGTATAGCTTGCGACACTTATTCAGCATGACATTGAGGCGCTGAGAATGGCGCACGACGAGATCGAGTAGTCTCCTAGGTTTTTTGCTGTTTGGTTGGGTTTTAGACTCTGGAACGGCTGTATTTTCTCTTTGTAGCTTTCTGAATGCCTAGCATATCGCCTAAGCATGTGTACATACTTCATTTGCTTCATCTACTTCAATGAAAAAGCAGGGCACCTGCCATTGCCCTAAAAAAAATCGTTCACCCTAATATTAAGATGTAGTAGGAGCTGACAAACTGAATCCTAATTTTCTTTTTGGGAGTGTCTATTTATCTATCGACAGATTTTTAGGGGTAAAAGTTATCGAATTTTATGATGTTGCATATGGTGTTCTCTGATGTTGCATATGTTGTTCTCTGATGTTGCAGATGTTATTCTACCATGTTGCATATGATTGAAACATGAAATACTATGCAACATGCGAGAACAATACATTGAAATATAGTAAATAGCATATGCAACATCAGGAGAATCCGCCACATTTTCTCCCTTAAAATCACGAAATATTTTGAAATATCGAAGAATAATGTTTGCAACATAAAAAATCTAACAGATTTTTCTCTAAAAATATGTCGACAGATAAATAGAAATTAGGCGAACAAACTGAATCCTGGTTGGCTAGGTGACAAACGCGCTAGCCAATCTCAGAGAGATTCTACCATTTTGTTTATTCTTTAGTATAGAAAAATAGAGTGAAGTGCATATTTGAAATTAGAACTTTGGCTGTTTTATATTAGTTGCTCGCTTGCTCCATATGACCATCCACACGATCAGAATTATATATGTTATAAAGCTCTCTATTGCACTCTTGAAATGCTGACAATATGATCGATAAACGTTTCCATATGTGACCCCCAAGGGTGCAAGAGAAGGCAATATGCACTAATGGAACCAAATTACTGTTAGATGAATTGTCTTCGTTTAGGTCTTTGTTTGCTGTCCCAGCTTTTATATACATGGTATATACGGCATCCAGGCAGTCACGCACATACGGGCCCCACGGCCACGTACCCGACGCGCCCGCCCGTCGCTGACACACGGGCCCAGCGACCGCGCCGTGCAGCTTTCGCTGTATTCCCTTCCCATTTCTTTCGTGTTCTCCACTCCCCTCGTGGCCAAATTGCCCATCCATCCGATCCCAATCGCTAATCCATCGATCAATCTCGGCCACAGCACCGTACCCACGCCGCACAGGCGGCCGGCGGCGGAGGGCGGGCGTTGTACACGCGGGCGCGAGGTCGTGCGGCGGCGCGGCCGTGCGGGGCAAGCGAGCGGCCGGCCGTGAGGGACTGTGGCCGTGGGAGAGTCCGGTTCGGTCCTGCCGCCCCTCCGCTTCCGCTCCATCAAGATCGTCGACGGGTTTTGCTGGTCGCCGGTCTTCTCCCCATTGGCCAATCTCTTCCTCACGCGGTCACGCCTGTTCCTCGACCGGGCCCAGGAACTCGCATCACCCGCGTGCCCTCCGATTCAGCAGTCGGCACAGGAGCCCAATTCGGTCTCCTGCCCTGCTGATTTTCGCCAGATTGCTGCTGGTTGCCTGCTGTTGCCGTTGCCGCCTTGCCGGTTCACTTCTCCGGCCGCCTTTGTGCTCGATCTCCTGCCCGACGTCCACCCCACAAACCATAGCCCGTGATGGCCTTTGGCGCTTCAGCTCCCCCGGAGGATAGCGTTGGTGGCCATGACGATGGCGACGGTGGCGTGGACGATGCCGCAGCCCCTTCGGAGGATAGTGATGGTGGTCAGGATGATCGTGGAACGGCCTCGGAGGATGATAGTGACGATGACATTCTGCCATATGGCCAACGCGCGGTGCAGGTGTTCGCCATCCGTGCCAACTTCCCTATCAGCACTATCAACGGCTACGACTGGCAACAAGGCCGCTGCATCTACAGGCGACTCGAGGAGGGAATACAAGAGGTATATATACTATCTACCTTCTTTTATATCAACTATATATAATTAATTTCATCTTATATATGCCAGCTTCATGTCTCATCTATACTTACTGTAAATTAAAAACTCTTCACATTTATGCTCTTGCACATGACATGATGGCATGGTCGATCTGGTCCCCGTTGGACCCCTAAGTATTCTCATGGCTTACGGTTACTTCGGCGTGGAAGTTTTCCCTTCCACTACTGCAGCCAGCTTGGAGAGGTCTAGCACGTTTGGTGCTCCCATCAAAGAGAGTTGGGATGTTCTCGAGGATGAGGAACTCGTGGAATACACACAAACCATCTGCAGAGATCCTGGGCGCAAGTTGGAGCTCACCTACTTGGTGATTCCCAGTGCCATTGAGGCCACGGTTCAGGTCAGGTTGAAGCTCAAAGACCTCGGTTCTAGAAGCCGCGCCGTGTATGGTAAGATCAAGGCGAGCGCCACTGACTATGGGAACAAAAGCGTCCACCTCTTCAGTTGTGCACGAGGGAGGAGTTGGTCCGTTCCCTCTGGCTCCACATCGATCCTTCCGCTCAGTCCAAGATTGCCTTGCCGTATCGTCGGCAGCTCGAGCTGCACATAGAGGTGGACCTGACAGTAATCACAATCTCTGACAACCAAGAAGAGGAGGACAAGAGTTTGAAATTCACCGGTTTAAAATTTACCCATGGAATTAGGATTCAAGAAAGAGTAGTTGACGGCGATCAAGTTGAAGTGAGCATCACCTGGTACCCGGAAATTTGTTGATACTCAGCACCCACAGAACTGAAACGCTAAGAGGAGTATGATATAGAGTAAAATGTAAGGTCGGTCCTTAAACTTGTCCGACTGTGTCACTTATGTCCCTTTAATCTCAAAATGCATATTTGGCTAACTAAACTTGGGTCTGGGTGTCATTTAGTCCCTATACTCTTAGAATGCAGATCTAACCCCCTAAACTTAGCTTCGGGTGTCATCTAGGTCCATATACTCTCCAAAAGCTTTGTCATCTTAATTAAATTGATTAAAACTTTTTTACATAGATACAATTTAATTATAGCCAAATAAAGTGAATTTCAGCTCAACATGTCTGGAGAATATTGATGTGTTGAATCCAGAAAGATTGATAATCTTTTACTTTGGAGGCAATATCTTAACTTGCTAGGTGTGTATGATATGTGTGCTCTATTATTCTTGAAAGATTGTCCAAATTTGAATAACTCGTAGCCACTTACTAAACTAAAATTAAGGGTTTATAAAATAAATTATTGGATGAATATTAGGAGAAGCTAAAGGGTTTAAAAATGTGCTAATTAAAGTAACGGCTTACACGAAAGCATAAAATTTGATCTTATCATGTTCTATTAGTGGGATGGCATTGCATTTCAAGGGTTTAGGGATCTATATGACACTCGAAGCCAAGTTTAGGAAGTAAGATATGCATTTTGAGAGTACAAGGATCTAGGTAACACCCGAGTCCAAGTTTAGGAAGTTAGATATGCATTTTGAGAGTATGTGGATCTAAGTGACACAGCCTGACAAGTTTAAGGACGACCATGCACTTTACTCTATGATATAATTAAAGGGGTGCAGTGGTAGTCGCAGCTCCAAATAAACCTGGAACCGTGTGTATGGTTGCCAAATCATGCTATGTAGCTATTTCCTTTTTGTTTAAGCAATTCATGTCGTTCAGCGAGTGGGTATCATAAATGCAAATGAAATTTGGTTTGCCATGTAACGATATACTCACAAGTTGTCAAGCCTGGGCGCCAACAACTACTCCCTCGGTTCCTGTCTATAAGACGTTCACGCAGATCAATATCCAAAGTTTAAGATCTTTGATTAATAATTTAGCCAACAAAATTTTTATTTTGTAATAGAAATTTGATATGGTTGAATTTGTAATTAAATATACTCTCTAATGATTATAAGTTTATAACCATAACCAATACAATATAAGATAAATGAATGGTCAAAATCTAATTTGATAGATCATGCATGTCATGCCACGTCTTATTTATAAGAACGGAGGGAGTAGTACCAATTTGATTTGCCGAAAACACTAAATGCATACGTTTTGAGCTTGTTCTCCGATCAAATCGAGACGCAATAATTTTTACACGGATGGGTACTGCTTGCAACTAAGGAACGGTACAAACAGATTCCATCTACGAACGGGGAACTGCAAACGAGAAGATCTAGCATTGGGGAGTTCGTGTTGTTTCTGAAACGCAACCTATAGACACCACACGGGCCACGCGGCTGGAGAGGATCAACGAGGATGCGGACGTCGAGCACCCGGCCAGACCACGGCAGAGTCGCGTGGTAGCCGCAGTGATGGGATCAGAATTCATGCGCCTGGTCGTGCCGCGGTGGCATGGAATCCCGGGACCGGGATGGGATTACAATTCTATTGATCTATTCTCACATCTAATCATGTGAAAATTTTGATGGTTTGATCTTTTCCCAGATCAAGAGAGAAGGTAGTCTTGGTTGGAGTTGTTAAGCGCTCTCAGATGCATTTGTTCCTTGCAATTTGATACACTGTTGGTTAGGTTACTAGACGTGCAATATTCCCTTGTGTGATACGGCTGTTTCCTACTAGGGGTACTCCTTTCACATCCAAAAGTAATTTTTTATACTGTAGTAACATGTTCATTGCAACACAAACTGAATGCGCTATCTTTTCTCAAATATTGCCATTTTGCACCATAACTCATCTGCTACCTACTGTTCATAAGTGCACCTTTCTCCAGGTTCTTCTGTTCCTTATATATAAGGAGCAAGAAGGCAGTGGAAGCAGAACAAACTCGGCAAGACTTTAGAAAACCATAGGAGGTGAAATTTTGGGACCAAACCTGAATATTGCCATCATCTTTCTCGTTTACTCTAGTGTCCTTCATCCCGTACAGATGGGTGCCAATACTGGACCTTAGTTTCATTCTTGTCCACATTCCACTCCACATAGGGAATTTGACAAGTATGAGAACGGGAGGCATCGGGATTCATCCTCCTCCTGTGATTTATTCAGTTTCAATTGATGGAAACCACCCTGCTTCTTCCTTGTAAGGATTTGTTTCGTGGGGAAGAAACCAGTCAGCTTGCTCAGCGGACAGTTGAGTTCATAATAACAGATGCAGGTGAATGGCAGGGCCATCAACGAGACAAGCGCATACAACAACAGTGTTAAAAGAAGCCACCATGTTCGTCGAAAGGGTCTAGAAATTCCCACGTTAATCGTAAAAAAGAGAAAGATTTGCACCGTCAGATTTTATGAAGATCTAACGGTCTCAATAATAAGAAAAAGCTCTGCCAAAATTCAGAGCTATAATTAATAAAACATATATTAAATTTAGTATATATTAAACTTCAAACTCTGTGTCTGTATATGCTCCTGTAGCATATACGGAGATATAGAGTCCACACGTGTATTAAATTATTCCATGTATCCATGTCAAATTTAGTATGTTACATGGAAGTATAAACTCCCCTATAATTTTCAGAGTCCACGTGAGAACCCATATCTCAATCTGAAGCTTACCATATGTATTAAAGTATTCCATGTTCGGTAACATATACGTATATGGGTACTTGGAAAAGCATCTGACACCACGATTAATCGTAAGAAGCCACCATATTTTAAGTTTATCGATTCTGATTTGATTTCTAAAAAATCCCTAACATACATGTTTCATTATTTGCTTTCCACGTTACATGCATAACCATACAACACTCATGCTAGCTACTCACAACATGCATCTGTCAAGATTTTCAAAATAAAACGCTTTCCAATCCATGTAAACTGATCCTCTAGGCTAGGACTAAATATGAGAGGATAAACAGACGGCGTCAGTGCGGATACTGTCACGATGCTCGGTGAACTCCAGAAGGTGCGATGACTTGACGACGCTTTGCTACAGCCAGCGAGGAGCTGGTGTCCATGGAGCATTTTTGGAAAGCAAAAGCATCATGTCTAAAAAAATGGGTTGGACGAACGAGACGATCAGCTGGTTAAGTGGTGAATGAACAAGAGACAGGTGGTTGCTGGTCAGTTTTCTGCCCAGGTGTGAGCGATGTAGCAATCCAAAGAAGACATGTGGAGAGAGGAAGAAGAAGAAGAGATGATGTGGACTACACAGGTGAACTACAGAAGTGGTGAAACAATCCACATTTGCAATGAAAACGTCCACGTTAGCAAAACCATTAGGTAAAACCAGTTCAGGAGTGAATTGTCCAATATTTGACTGTTCAGGGTAGTAAACTCGGACAAGTTTTTGTTCAGATGGTTATATGGATAAAGTGAATTGTTGAGGGGAGTACAAAGAACTTCTTCCTTCCAATATATAGATCATGGACTCTTACATTCTTCAAGAAGAAGCTTGCAGGGGGTTTCCATACATTCTAAGTTATATTTTCAAATGTAGGATTTTTTGGGTATTTTTTTAGACAAAAAAGAATTGAATGGTTTACCTTGAACAAAAAAGTAGAGTAAACCTTGAACATAACTAGTTCACTGAAAAAGCATGTGCACGCGCTCCCTCTGCTACTGATTGTTGAAGTAGCTCGTGCTTGCAGTTATTAGCAAGTAGCAGCAGCACAGTAAGTGAAATGTGAATGATACCCTCATCGTTTAGCCAGTTGATTCTCATATGTTTGGAAAAAAATTGAGTCCAAGCCTGGAACTCCCAGGTTTTCCTTTCATTGTCCAAAGTGCACCACCCTTAGGAGCCTAACCTCACATGTGGCTCTCCAATTTTGATCCTGCACTGCCAGAGGCGTACGCAATATCGATGCGCTTTTGTAATGTACTACAGCCGTACATCCGTACATGAATATAAGACGTTTAGGACGACCTAGTTAGTTTATTTTTGAACGAGTTAAGTTGTGTACTACTGCTATTCCACGGGTCCTTGTAAGGTTGCATTACAGACACCTGCATGCTTTGGTTATATATACACATCCCTGGGAAAGTGCACAGAGATTAGCGCAAGAAAACGTATGGGAGTGCATCGAACTATCAGCTAGCTATCCTTCCTATAAACCAGCTACTGCGGCTTTTGTTCCTACTTTCTCTTGATCAGTTCAATCACTGCTGACTCGCGATGGATAATGACTAACGAGTCTACCTTGAGAGGTGCTGAGGACACTAGTGGAATTCTCGTATTTTCTAGCTAATGCATAGAGGAATTCATCGTGTCGAGTGAGGTAACTGAAGCTGCTTTTAGCTTCTAAGGCCCCGTTTGGGAGAGCTTATTTCGACTTCGGCTTCACCTGTTTTACACAAAATGAGATACTGTAGCGTGAAATTATTTTGTAAGCCGAGGCTAAAATAAACTAGAAGTCAGGTGAAGCCACTATTTTTGGCTTCCCTGGTTTTAGCTTCACTGGTGAAGCTATTTTGGAAGAAGCCTTCCCAAATGGCCCCTAAGTGTTGAGCGAGATTGATCTGTGTGGCTCCCGAGCAATCTATCTCTGGTAGCTTGCTGGCTGAAATTTTTTCTTAAGCACTCAATCCCTGCTCACAATCCATAAGCAGTCTACCTAAAGGTGCCGAGGACAGTAGTGGAAATGGGATGCATATAGGAATACATTTGGTCAATCCATATTGTTTTCGTAGCCTCAAAATTTTGAGCGAGGATTTGTGGCGCCCCTGAAATCACCATTATTAGCAGCTTCTGTCTGGGAGAAATCTTTGCCTGGTTTAAATTGCCCACGGTACTCCTCACTCGAGAATCATGACCTAAAGAGATGTTGTAGTTCCCGGCTGAAGAAAAGAATTTTGGTGATGAGCTAACTTTAGAGTTACTCATCATCATCTGACTGCACTAGTGACTAATTTACTGATGTATGGAATAAATTGTTCATCCTCTCACATTTTGAACAGAAGTAACATCATTTTGATTGAATAGCATGCATGTTGCTGCCAGATGTTCGAAGTACTTTTTTGAAACTAAATGTTCGAAGTACTCCTTGATGCCTTTGCTTAGGTAAGTCACAACAACAAAGATTTTTATGCTGCTCTGACTATTGAGCAATATGGAAATAACATCAAGCGAATCTGGTATGATGGGTGGTTAGAAATGGGTGTAATAAGGTTCGGAAGGACTTGCTTCCTCATAGGCTCAATCTCAAAGCTAACATGTATAGTTCTTTCTGTCCAGGTTGATGATTAGCCAAAACTCATTCTAGCAGATTGAACCTGAGATATTACTGCTGGAACCTCTTGAAATCAATTTTAAGATTTTCTTACCTAAACTTCTGACAAACTACGGACTCAGTGAGAGTGTGTGGTTGTGAATTGATCTAGCTCAAGAAGATTTGTTGGCCACCCCGAAGAGCGCCAAGCTTTGTTGTAGAATTGAGATCTGTGCTCTTCTATTATTCATGCCAAAACCTTGGTCCAGCCAAGCTGGGGCTTATTTAATAGCCAGCCTATGGTTCCAACAAAGTGATGGCACGGGTGCGGTGATTATTCACATAAATATTAAGACGTTTTCATTAGAGACTCCTGAATTCAAATTAAAAATTTAAATAATCACGAAAAAAGAGGGGAAAATGAAGTTGGTGACCAGCTTAATGGGCTGCCGAGGGATCATGACCGCAGCCCAAGCAAGAGGAAAATGTTTTGATGATCACTAATTACTGTGTGATGAAAGGATTACAAGATTTTGATGCTCTCGTACAAAAAAAAAATCTAATTCCGGAATGCTTGTGGAGAACCCACATGCAATTGCATTGGCACCACGGATGATGTAACTATATATGCAAAAATAGGGCATGGTTACTTTTTCTACTCTATCCGGTGTCTAGGTTAAATTCCCACTTCCAAGTTCACCTACTCTACCACGAAATAATTAACTATGGTTCGTGCTTCTTATGGTTCAGAGGCTAGAATTATTTCATTTATCTAAAGTTCCAAAGTCGCATAGCTATCTATAGGCATGAACCCTACATATATAGCTTGAGAAAGTGTCTAATAAGATGAAGGTGGTAGGACCTCTTGACGAATGGAGAAGAAACCGACAGAAAAAACACTCAACAAACAATTCCCAATTTGTAACAACATACATATATAAGTAGTTTGCTGATGTGTTGTAGAGGAGATCAAATGGAAATGGGAGGCGTGCAGGAAGTCATCACGGCTAATCATTCCCAAATTGCTTCACAGTCTCACAGATTCACCAGCGAGGTTTGTTACAATTGGTACGGTGTTCAGCAACAAATGATTGTCTCTGCCACTGAAGCCGACATATCAGGGACAGCATCAACATTCAACAGCATCGCGGTGATTTTTCTTTTCCTAGAAGTAAGGCCAACGATACTCCAAACATCTCCAAAGGGTTAAGTAGGTTGTGATTAGAAACTAATGCACGCAAAGAACTGAATAAGGTCCAGACTTACATTGGTAGAGTAACTTTGTGAAAAAAAGTTGATGCCGTGTATATACTCATATTTTAAAATACATTATTATGATATTATATAAATTAAATATTGGTAGAGTAACTTTTTTTCAAAACCTTGTCATAAAGAAACGAGATACATGCTGGAAAAAATGGAGTATGTAAACCAAGCAGTAAAAATCTTGAATAGTCCCATAACAGCAATTCACCTTACTCTGTTCCAAGACATTAAACTCTGGAAGATACATCGCATCCTTTTCATTCATTACCATTTCAACAATCAACTATTTGAAAGGGGCAGAGTAGGGACAGTGCAGTCTGAAGCCCTCACTTTGAAAGGCAAGAACAGTTGGCATGGGTGCACGGCTCCTGGATCAAAAACTGAATTACACTACTAGGGAAAACGTCATTACTACCGGTTGGAAACCCCTTTAGTACCGGTTTCGCAACAGAAATAACCGGTACTAAATAGTATTAAAAAATTAAAAAAAAGAAAGAAATCCCCGCCCGCCCCCTCCCGCCGCCCGCCTCCGCCTCTCCACCCGCCCGCTGCCCCGCATCCACCTCCACAAGCCGCTCGACCCCACCGCCCCGTCACCCTCCTCTCGCTGTCGTTGCCACTCCGCCCGCCCCCTCTCGCCGTCCGCCTCCGCCCGACCCTGCCTGCCTCCGCCCCTCGCCCTCCTCCTGCTGTCGCCGCCACTCCACCCCGCCGCCCTCTGCCCCGTCGCCCTCCACCCGCCGCCGCCGCCGCCTCACCTCGCCCCGCCGGTGAGGGGCGAGCGGAGGGGGGAGGGTTGGGGAGGGGAGGCAGAGGTGAGGGAGATAGAGAGGATAAGAAGAAGGAGAGGAAGAGGAGAGGGGAGGCAGAGGAGAGGAAAGTGTGAGGGAGATAGAATTGAAGGAGCGGTAGCAGGGGTTGAGGATAAGGTGGCGGGTACCACCCTGTACTAAAGGTTACCCTTTAGGTTCCACCTAGTACTAATGTGCCTTAGGGCCTTTAGTACCGGGTGGAGCCTCCACCCGGTACTTACCCGATACTAAACGGGGTCACGGGGGCTCCTCGAGGACTATCTGTTAGGCCCGGTACTAATACTCACATTAGTACCAGGTCAAAATGCAATCAGTACTGAGCCTCGGGACGAAAGCTCATTTTTCTAGTAGTGTTAGTAGGTAAGTATGTTGATGTGAACTCAAAATATCTAGAGGAAGCAAGGGAAGAAGATGAACAATAGATATGGAATGGTAATCATAGATGCGACTGCTGTAATCCATTTAGTTAATCCATTTAGTTTGGAATGTTTCATTCTCGACCGAGTTCTCAATCGTTGGTTGGTGTCATTCTGTGCAACAGGTATCTAACTTTGGAGATGGGAACGCGGGGCATCAGGAATTCATCTCGGTTAGTCAAAAAAAAAATAGCCTTCTTAGTTTTTGCTTCAAAGGAGTTGATATTTAATTATAAACAATCTTCTTTTAGTGTTAGTGCTTCCTAGTTAAGCAGAAAAGGGTAACTACCAGTCTTGAAGATCGATGCAGAATCCTTACTTTACCATTTCTTTGTTTGCCAAAGTGGTTATTCAATACTTGATGTAAAAAGATTCAAAACAAGTCTTTGCTCCACTTTTGCAGCTCATCGTTCAGCTGAACACGAGCAAGTAGGATAACTGAATCGAGGATGCATGATCATCTCGTGCTAGAGCACAGTTTGGTGCATGATTCTTCTGCCTACCGGTTTGATTGCAGAAATGTAGGTACTTCTCGAACTTACAGCTACCAAACAAATGCTCTTTTTATCTTTCGCAACAACTTTCTTTGCAAACAAATGCTCTTTTTTATCTTTCGCAACAACTTTCTTTGCAAATATTTTCATGACAATGTTACTCGTATATATTATTGGAGTATCAATAACAACAGTCAAAACCGGTTTCCTTTTCTTATTGGTAGTCACTTGTATACTCTAAGCACTTTAGAGACAAGTGTTTCGGAGTTCTTCTGCCAAATTCCATTATTTGGACTAGAATACTAGATATCTAGAGTTGCACAGCAAGTATATAAAGCAAGCAGAAAATCTTGAATAGGTCCCACAATAGCAACTAACCTGAGTTTGCTATCAAGACATTAAAACTCTGAAGATACATCAAATCGTTTTCATTCATTACCATTTGAACAACCATCTATAGGAACAGCTGCGGTCAGTCAGTCCTCACATTGAAAGGCAGAACTGTTAGCGCTACTCCTGGACCAAACACTGAATAAGTAGGGTGATACGAACTCAAAAAGATCTACAGGAAGCAAGGGAAGAAGAAAGGCCATGGGTATGGAATTCTAATCACAGATGAAGATGCTGTGATCCATTTAGTTTGGAATGTTTCATTCTCCACTGAGTTCTCAATCGTTGTTTGGTTTCATCGTGGGCAATGGGAGTATCTAATTATGGTGATGGGAACGCGGGGCGTCAGGAATCCATCGTGGTTAGTAAAAAAAAATTAACCTTTTCGTTTTTAGCTTTAAAGAAGTTGCTATAGTATTTTCTATTTTGTTTAGTGGTAGTGCTTTCTATTTAAGCAGAAAAGGGTAACTTTAACTAGCATTCTTGAAGATCGATTGAGCGACTCTTATTTTACCCATTCTTTTCTGCCAGAGTGCTTACTTGATACTGATGTAAAATTCAAAACAAGTCTTCACTCCACTTTGCAGCTCATGATGCACATCATCATCTCGCAGCACACTACATCAAGGTGCATGGTCCTTCTTCCTGATGGATCGATTGCAGAAAGGTAAGCACTTCTCGTATTTACAGCAGCCTAACAATGGTTTTTATTTTATTTTTTCGCGACAACTTTTTTTTTGCAAATATTTTCATGACAATGTTGCTCGTATATATTACTATTGGATTATCAATAACAGTAGCGAGATCGTCGGTTTCCCTTTCATATTGACACTCTAGTTCATCATGCACTTTATCTTATTCCTATATGTTCTTTTTTAATCAGTGTGCTATTGAACTAATTATTTTCTTTCATTTCGATGGGTTCCTAACATGGCCAGACTTATGCGGCGGCGCCGAACCCAGTTTGCTCAGTTGAACGTACTCCATCAACCTGCGGATTGGCCCGGCACCTCAAGCAACAGAGTACTGCAAAGCCTAATTTCTGATAAACCTTTCGAGTCGATCAGCCTAGTGCAGTCTAGAACATCACAGACTGACGATTGGTTGCAAGCCAACAACACCTAGATGATCTCACATTCCTCTGCAACTAGAAGCATCAGATAAGAATGACTAGGGACAATCTACTTGCTGAGATGTCTTAAACAAAAGCACTTAACAGTCTACTACGCGCTTTGTTTGCGGGTCAAGTGGAAACGCTGCAAACTGACGGCAGCGTCGCGACGTGATGGTTCCTTGCGTGACCGCCTACGCACGGCACAGTCTGCTAACTCGCAGCAGCTGCGGGGAAGTTTCCGTATCCCTTCAGAGCAAACGCCCCACCTCACCAATCAGCAGCGCTACGCCGCTACCCGTCCCGACCGAAACTACCCAGATTCTAGGATCTTACGCGTGGGCCCCGCGCCCTCCCCTAATTTTATGCTGCCCGCGGGGCAGGTCATCAGCCACCACCGTGTAGTTTATTCGCCTCGTCTCCCCCGTCGGTCGCCGCGCCGTCGAGTGGAAGGAATTTCTCCGAGTCCGTCGCCCCCTCCCTCCCCTTCGCTCGCAGGTAATGGTGCTCCCCCATCGGATTCCGCGCCGGATTCCTCCGTGATTTAGGGCTTAGGTTGCGGCGCTCCTGATTTGTGGATGTGGTGTTCGTGGCTCTGATTCGATGGGCGGATTCTGCCGCTAGGTCTTATGGATGCTCTCGATTTGGGGGGTTGGGATTCGTGGCGATTTGGGGTGGGTCAAGCATGGGGCCGCGGTTTGGTTGCTAGTTTGATTGATCTATTGGCGTAGGTCAGTGATATTGGAGGGGGGAGAATTGGGATTTCCCTCGGAGAAGAGGTTGGAATCTGCTCCGAAAAGGTTGACGAATTTTGGCCTGGGCGGGCGGTCGAGATGGAATTCGATTGGCTCCTGGTTGTAATTCCATGTTCTTCAGAGTTTTGCGTGAAGGTTCATACCAATCTCGTGGGAGTTCGATTTTCCCCCCTTTAAACACAAGCCCTGTTTAGGATCGGTTAGAACCATTTTGAATTCGTCAGGTTGCGCATCTAGAAGATGATCTCGTGTCAGAAATACATCTTTAGATTTCGGGAGAGTTTCTGATCATGGTAATTGATATGTCGTCTATATCATAACTATTTGGGCAATCTTTGTTGCTGCTATACTTATGGGTCTGTGGCTTAATTCTACTTAGGACCATGAGAAATTTACCCTTCCACTAAACATGGGCCCTTTTGGTGGCTTTCACTGTGCTAAGTAGAAAAATGGGGTGCTGTTTGTAGTTATGTGTAATAATTTCTTACTTGTTGGTTGTACTAGGATTAATATCTTCAGTCATTTTTATGAATTTTATTGGTAGCCATGTTCTTCATCCTGTAATCCTTGGGAATTGCAGCTTAATTCGTTCCGACTATAAGCAAGATGTCAGCAAATGTTGGTGAATCAACGAGTGCTGGCAGCAGCGGCGACGCAGCTGGGGGGAGTTTTGAGTGCAACATATGCTTTGAGCTGCCACAAGAGCCAATAGTGACGCTTTGCGGCCATCTCTTCTGCTGGCCATGCCTTTACCGGTGGTTGCACATCCATGCACACTCACCAGAGTGCCCGGTGTGCAAGGCCCTTGTCGAGGAAGACAAGCTTGTTCCCCTTTATGGACGAGGCAAGGACCGTGTTGACCCAAGATCAAAGAACATGCCTGAATCTGACATTCCTCACCGCCCGACTGGCCAGAGGCCTGCCACAGCCCCACAGGCTGATACTAACAACAACAACAACAACTTCCCCAATGCCAATGGGAACCCATGGTTCATGGGCACAGGAGTCCCATTGGCGAATGCACGGTGGGGGAACTATGCATTCTCGGCTGCTTTTGGGGGCCTGTTCCCTATGCTTAGCTTCCAAGTCCATGGATTTCCAGATGCTGCTGCTTATGCGCAGCCTCCTGGGTTCCACTATGGGTACGGCCATGGGCATGGCTTCCATGGTGGGCATATGGGACACACCCATGGCGTCCACAGGCAAGCACCATTGGGGCAACAGCAGCAGGCAGACATCTACCTGAAGGCCCTGCTCCTCACAGTTGGAGTTTTAGTGATTGCAAGCCTCCTTGCATTTTGAAGCTGTCGACAACATCCACCTGGAGGCCCTGCTCATCATGGTTGGAATTCTAGGGGATGCAAGCATGTCTTTGACAACTTTACATTGTGATGGACTTAAGAATTGTCTTATATCAGTGTTGAATCTGTATTATAGCTTGGTGCTGAATGTTGCGTAAGTTATTCGTGTATTTGCATGAAGTGTCCATAGAATATGTATTTAGCTCTAGATACGTATTAACGTTTTACTACACCCTATATAGTATTAGGAGGAACCTGGTGCAATTATTATTGCTTAGTTTTGATGATTTTTGGAGGTGAACGTGATGTACAATTGTTTGGAAGTCATCTCCCCGCATTGCATTTGTAATCTGTACCCATTTAGACTGGACATGGATAGCACCAGACAGAATATATGAGAAATAGTGTTTTGTGTGTCTGAACTCTCGTATTTCCATCAATTGTTCATGTTTAGCAATGAATCTATAAGCCGCACATATTTATTCCACAAATAATAGCCTCGATAATCTTTTGTGCAACTTGGAAAGAGGTTTAAATTTCTTGAGTTGAGCCATACTTTGATTCCATAATCATATAATAATTATAACTATTTAGTGCGTAGCTACGAGAATCAGATGTTTAATATACGTGACAGGATCATTACTGCCCAGATTTGATGCTTTCTTGTAGTGAATGATGTTTTGTATAATTGTAGCTGGGAAGTCATCTCCCAGTTGCCTCTGTATTCTTTACCCATTTCAGAAGGATGGCACGATACAGAATATATTAGAATCAGTGTATCTGAACCTGATTATACATGACTCGCTCATTTTCATCAATTGACAGTCCATACTTAAAACACACCATCTTACTGGTCTTAAAGGTGAACAGGTTTAGGAGCTACAGACTGCAATGCCTAGAACTAGAGGAACAGACTGCATAATAACAGGCAGAACTGGCCTTCTGGAGTGCTAAGTGTCAATGAAATATATGGTTTTTAAGGATCGAAAATTGATAGCAGTAACTGCAAATAATAGTTTGCTCTTCTTTTGCAAGTTGTGTAACCATGATAGACTCGCTGTTACTTCAGATTCTAAAGATCTGCATGGGGACACCTGCTGCCAATTCGGGCTGCTTCTGAGGCTGCAACCTCTTTGGCCTAGAAACAGTACGCTTTTTTCAGCGCAAGGATCCTAATCAGCTGTTACCGAAATCTGAATCGAGCTTCCTGCCTAAGCCATCGGTTTGACCTGTTGAATTGTTTGTATAATACACGATGGTCCACTCACACAGTCACCCTGCACCCAGCCAGTTTGACCTCCTGGGCTTCAGGTGGATGGAATCAGTGCTCCAACACTTGTCCACTGAAAACGTGCAGAGAAAGAGATGAACCATGTGCTGTTCGCTTGTTGCCTTCAACTTGCGCGGATCCACCAACTGGACGAGATCGAAAATGCAGTTGGAATTGGGCGATGGTCCAGGGACCCAAAACGGGATGGATAGTGAACCATGAGGGGCTCGACAAAAGCCACAGAGCAAGCAAGCCCTTTGGTGCTGTTCAATGTTTGGTCAGTTGCGCTGACCTTGCTGCCCGAGCCGAGAAAATATGCGCTATCCATATATGATATGACCGTATCGCAACCGGGGCCGTCAACCCGACAGGACGCGCTGTGGCGACTTGCCGGATCGACCCGCCTTTCCGCCGTCGAAAAGCCCCGCCGCGTTTGCACTTCCGGACAGCGCACCTGTCGAGAAAAGCGAGGCCGATCGGCGGAGCCGGATGAGATGGCGATGGGGATTGGGACTGGATCGGCCAAGTTGCGGCGGAACGGAACGGAAAAGGAGATCGAGGAAGAAGCTTCATGGAAAGCCAAAGGCCCGGAGCGGAATGCAGCGCAGAGGCCGGAAGTGGGGTGGGCGAATGATTAGTGGAGCCGCCACCGCTTCCGCCTGACTGCTGCTGCGAGCCTGCGACCGCCTGCAATCCGAGGCCACCGTCGCGGAGACGTGGACGACCGGATCGGAGAGATGCCGCTGGTGCTGCGGTACCCGCTGCTGCCTCTGGAAGTCCGGAGCCGTAGCCGATTCTTTCAACCCAGAACCAAGGCCGCTGGCCACACGGTCGTCGGCTCGTCGTGTCTATGGCGTGGCAGTCAGTCTGACGGCATGCAATGCCAATCTGGTGGTTGATGAGTCGCGCTTGTCAACTGCTGTTACAATGCTCTACAACAACAGCTTTTGAGCGGTGTTGATGGGTGCGTTGGTCGTAGTCCACAGCGCTAGCTGTAAGCCTGTAACCCTGCGACGACCTGCTGAACGGCGGCTGGCTCCGGAATTCGACGGTCGTTTTCTTGCGCGTCTCGTGTTCTAGAGTCCCAGTAGAGTTCGTGCGTGCAGTGGATGGATAATCTGCAGGGCGGCTGTGGGGTTTGCACCTAACCGCTGCTGCCTAAAAGTTGACAGCCGGTTTACCCGTCTGAGACCGGCTGACCTTCTCGTCAAAGTCCTGTTCGAAGTTGCCCTTCGTCAGTCGGTCACACTTGTCGTCGCCCTCGCTGGCGCAGCAGGAAATGGAATGCTAGCAGGCTAGGCTAGCAGCCGTGGGGGAGACAACGCTGTGGGATCGCGACGCGAGCACGGCACGATCACATGGAAGTTTGGCGCGCCACTGCCACGCGGCTGACGAACCCGTTGGCAGTTTGGCATTGCCCCTGTTATGTTACGTTCGTGAGTGAGCGCGGAACAGAGCACATGGGATGGAAATGTATCGAGCCGAATAGCCGAGCATCTATCTGCTTGCGTTCTCACTTCTCACGTTGAGCCGAACTAAGACCATTGCCAGTAGACCAAACAAACACTCCCCGTGCTAGCATTATGCTACTAGAACCCTTTTTCATTTTAGTTTAGTTGTATTATTTTTTTTGTAAACATGAGGTATTTTTCCTGTCTCGTTAAATGTTTTATCGCTGGCTCAAGAATTGTCTCGAAAAATACACGCCTCGTAAAAAAATGTAAAATACGTTCTCAAGATCTAGTACCTTGCACTGAGCTAAAGATCGTATCCTGCTGAATCGACAAATGTCAGAAAGGAATTCAAATCGAATATTTTGAACATGAATAACAGATCAGCTGATCAGGTGCTACTGCTGCTGCTGCCACATTCTTTACTAAGGCACAGCACGCCCTCACAAGTATAATTACCATTTCCGAACAAGAGAGGCTCGAACAATGCGGCACCTCGATCGATTACTTAAAAGGTCCGTGTTAGGTACTCTGATCGTACATAGTATCCCACAATTTTAGAGATTTTGATTTCATTTTTTTACTGATGATCACAAGGAACATTTGACTTCATTTTCTTTTCGCTTCTTTCCTCTCTTTTTTTTCACTTGGAGAATCATTACAGGTACAGTGGATTTTTAAGTGGCAACAGAGATACGGAATTATTGACTTGCTGCATCTGAAAGTTTGCATTGACCCTCCCTACGTGCAGGGCGTACTGTTCCTACACGTGAAAATGCCCCTGCATCCTGCTTAATGCATTTTACTAGGATATTTTCGTCCTTTTTAGGAGTGTTTGGATACGATACGTTAAACTTTAGCAGGGTCACATCGGATGTTCGGATGCTAATTAGGACTAAACATGAGCTAATTACAAAACTAATTGCACAGATGGAGTCTAATTCGCGAGACGAATCTATTAAGACTAATTAATCCATCATTAGCACATGGTTACTATAGCACCACATTGTCAAATCACGGACTAATTAGACTTAATAGATTCGTCTCGCAAATTAGACTCCATCTGTGCAATTAATTTTGTAATTAGACTATTTTTAATACTCTTAATTAGTATCCAAACATCTAATGTGACCGGTGCTAAAGTTTAGCATGAGGTATCAAACACCCCCTTATAGCGTGAGATCTGTAGGGTTTTCCAAGGGCCTGCTGCTTCCTTCTACTCTGTAGCTTCACAATAACTGAAGATGCTGCTCATGTGCTGTCTCTCAGGCTCAGCTCAGCACATCCCGTCTCCTCCAGCTCTGCTGCATGGTGCCATGGTGTATGTCGGTGCATCTCCCTGTGACCTGTCCAGCCCAATCAGTCTGATCGGTGTTACTTGATGCCTAGGTGGCCAATGACGAGTGATGGATGCTTCTGAATTCTGATATGCCATACATGCAGATTGACTAGGTAAATATTGCCGCATTAGCGTGAGGGTTCTAACTTTCCTTCGTGATCTCTAACTGTAAACTCCGTTCACTAACCTTGACAGGCACACTTTTATCGCAATTTTGCAATTGATCACATTGCCCCTTTGGGTAGGCCATAGCGATTCATTTTCCAGCAGTGTCAATTGTCAAATATTACAATGCTTCTGGAGCTAAGATATACATGTGGCGTCCCTTGTTTTGAACCATTCCAGTGTAAACACATGGAAAGCTATAGGCTATGCGGGGTCCCTTGTTTAGAACTATTTCAGTGTATACACACATTGAAAGCTGTAGGGATATGTGGTGTCCCTTGTTTAGAACTACTATTTCAGCGTAAAGTGTAAACACGTCGAAAACTATAGGATATGCGGTGGCCCATGCTTTGTTCCCTATGGAATGTAGAGGGCAGTGGTGTCCCCTGCTGGAACCGACTGCCTCCATGTGCTCATAGGTTCACCTTTGAATTCAAATGATAAAAGAGAAGATCATACTTGAATTGTAGCAGTGGTAGTACTATTGGACAGCGGGCACACCGACACTCGCCAGTGATTCTCCTTGCCAATTTTCGCAGGGGAGGGTAGCAAATGGAAGTTTTGGGGCGGCGCACTCGCTGGCATCGGAAAACGCCGCGAGCTCCGCTCTGCATTCCCCCGATCCGAAGCTGATTTTTGAGATCGCCACCCACTCGATTCGCCTCGCGCGTGGACCTCGAAAAGGCCCTCGCGGTTCCAGTCTCGCAGGGGCAGGGGCGCAGGGCAGCCTGTGCTCGGTGCTCCACCCCTGCGATCGCATCTCATCGAGCGTGCGCGGAGCACCGAGATCGAAGCGAGCGCAGTGAGGTGCCGAGCTGGAGCAGGAATGCAAGATGCCTCGTCGGGCGGCATGCTACCACGTTCACGTTCTTCGGAGGGCCCACAGGAGCCACGGGGACCCCACCTGCTTCCTGCAGCTGCGGTGAAGGAACGAACAATCGTATACTCCCGTCCAAAAAAATCAACTCTCGCGTTTTGAGGAGTCAAGCAGTTTCGAGTTTAACTAAATTTATAAAAAATATTAACATTCACATCTTCAAATAGATTTAGTATGAAAATATATTATACAATGAATCTATTGATATTTATTTTATGCTATAAATGTTAGTACTATTTTGTATAAATTTAATTAAATTTAAAATTAGTTAATTTTTTGGGGAAGGAAGAGTTGCTTTTTTTTTTTAGGATGGAGGTAGTATCTCCTTGCCGACAAAAACAAGGCGCCATTATTAAAAAAACAAGACGCCATTTAAATCCAGCTGTGCACGACGACAGAGTCAGAGATGCCTGACTCCTTTGAGCAATTTCAGCGAAGTGGGCATCACATGTGTGTGAGTACAAGTTCAGGAAATCGGCGGCGGATTATTCAAAATATAATCACAAGTTTGATGGCTTCGATGTCCTTTTAGTGCCGGGTTTCACTATGGTCATGCTACGTTGCAATCTAATAAAAGATAAAAGGTAAATAAAGCACGTTTTTTTGCCACACTAACTGCTTGATTGGATGGTCTCGATGTCTTTTTAGGCAAGTCTCGGTGCACAGTTTTATTGTACAGTTATCTAGATTGAAAACTAGATAACTGTGCCAAATGAGTGTTATGGGGATGAAATTTGTCTCTCATGTGATGAAACTTCCTCTATTAATTACTTTGCCAAGTTAGTAATTTTACTGAGGTGGCATTGAATTTAATGATATGAAACTCCCCGTTAAGACTGGCCTTAACGCTCTGCTTTCGCTACAATCGTGTTTATGTTGCAATCCACGAGCTATAAAGATTAGAAAAAGGTAAATAAAGCACGATTTTTGCGACCCTAACTACTAAGACATTGGCTCAAAGAATACCACAGACTAAGTATTAGTAGGCTGCTTGGTTCCCAGTCATGGAATACCGTGCCAAAGTGCGGCGGCGCCACAACCTATGATGGGCAAAATTCACGTCTCACAAAAACTGTTGCAAATGCTTGTGGCGTACTGTGCTGACCAAACACCCCCTAGCATTGTTTCCCCCCCCGAAATAAATTAATCAAATAATTTTGGCTCACCATGTCACCCAACGAGGGCCACGCAATTCTAATGGATAGGAGTATATCATGGATCCTCCACTATGTTAATCCCAATCCGCTGAGCTTGAGCTTTAAGATGATTTTGATAGCCAACTTACATATATACACATCATTAAAAGAACGTAGTGGCAGTGTGGCACAGTACCATCAATCATTTTCCCCCAATCTCCGTAATCTCTGTTCCAATAAAGCGCACTGCCCACCCTACCTATTTACCTCACCCAAACAAACAGAAAGACCCCATGTGATAAACAAGTGGAAGCCTTCAGCTAACAAAATCACTCAAGATTCGCTTTATTTACCACACTTGCAATTATTTTCACGCGCTAGCAGTGCCTACAAGTCGCCCAATGCAACCTCACCGTCACGCCACACGCAAACTAGCTGTAACTTTGGAAAGATTACCCCAATATTTAATAACTACTACCGCTACACGTTAATCACATCGCATTCTTCTCCCTTGACACGTTCAAATCAACTTCGAACACGCTTTGCTCACGCAAGTTTCGGTGGAAGTTTCGCGAAGAGTTTCATATGTATTAAATTTCATGCCACATCAGCAATTTTGTTGATATGGCAAAATCTTTACGAGAAGAGAGAAGGATGAATTTCATCATATATGAGAAGAGTTTCATCCCATAACACTCAACAATTATAACAATTATAGTTAGTTACCAGTCTCGGTAACAATATAATAAAACTCTACATTGAGACCGGTCTCCGCCAGCCAGCCAGTCAGTCGTAGCCCCGCAAGCCTTTGACCCAGGTTTGACACCTCCACGCGTTCTCACTTCTCACCCGTATATAAACACGGGGGCGCGCTCACACGGACTCAGCCTCCCACAGGGCAACCCACACACACACGCTTCGCCGAGATGTCGCCTTCTCCTCCGCTCCTGCTGCTCCTCTGCGCCGTCGGCGCCACGGCCGCCGCCGTGCCGAGGTACCGCGAGGCGCCGCACTTCACCAACTCGGCGGCGGCGCAGTGCCCCCCGCCGCTCCCGCCGTCGAACGCGGACGCGGCGTGCTCGCCGCACGCCGCGGTGCACGTGGCCATGACGCTGGACGCGTCGTACCTCCGGGGCACCATGGCGGCCGTGCTCTCCGTGCTTCGCCACGCCTCCTGCCCGGAGTCCATCTACTTCCACTTCATCGCCTCCGCGACGGCCACGAAGGCGACGGCGGAGGAGCTGAGGGCCACGGTGCGCGCGTCGTTCCCGTCGCTGGCGTTCCGGGTGTACCCGTTCGCCGACGAGGCCCGCGTGGCGGGGCTCATCTCCACCTCCATCCGCGGCGCGCTCGACCGCCCGCTCAACTACGCGCGGTCCTACCTCGCCTCCACGCTGCCGCCCTGCGTGCGCCGCGTCGTCTACCTCGACTCCGACATCGTGCTCACCGACGACATCGCGTCCCTCGCCGCGACGCCGCTCCCGGGGGAGGAGACGGCCGTGGCGGCGCCCGAATACTGCGGCGCAAACTTCACCGCCTACTTCACGCCGGGGTTCTGGGCGTCTCCCGCGCTCTCCTCCACCTTCGCCGGCCGCCGCGCCTGCTACTTCAACACGGGCGTCATGGTGCTCGACCTCGCGCGGTGGCGCCGCGCGGGGTACACCGCGCAGATCGAGGAGTGGATGGAGCTCCAGAAGCGGGTGCGCATCTACGAGCTGGGCTCGCTGCCGCCGTTCCTGCTAGTGTTCGCCGGCCGCATCGCGTCGGTGGACCACCGGTGGAACCAGCACGGCCTCGGTGGCGACAACTACCGTGGGCTCTGCCGGGGGCTCCACGCCGGCGCCGTTAGCCTGCTGCACTGGAGCGGCAAGGGGAAGCCCTGGGACCGGCTGGACGCCGGGCGGCCGTGCCCGCTCGACGCCGTCTGGGCCAAGTACGACCTGCTCCGGCCGGCCGCCGGCATCGAGAGCTCGTGAGGATACGGCGCTCGATCGAGCGCTGGTTTTTTTGATCGATTTAGACATTAGAAAGCATGTGCTCTTCGTTCTTTTGTTGATCTAGATATTGATAGATAATCAGAGTGTTCATGTGAACTGTACATAGTGCTGCTTAAGTTTAATAATAGAGACTGATTAGCCATTTTGATCTTCAAAATTTGTGCCTTTTTAGTCAATGATGCATGGATCAGAATATTTTTTCAGTTTTTTTTGTTTCAAGTGGGGAAAATGAATAGAGCACTTCTTCAATTTTAATTTAATCTAAACGCGTCAGTATCTATGTGGCCAACTCTAGATTTCAGAGACGCGCGCAAAGTGCCCGTGTGAGCTGTGGACGGTACTCTTGAAATTAACTAATATGCTTTGATATTGCTAACTTTGGCTTTTCTTTCTTGGCTAGAAAACTTTGGCTTTTCTTTCATGGGGCGGTATTCCTCGAAGTTAATTTAAGTTCCCCCAAATTTTTTTTGCTTTTATTGCCTCTGATTAGAAATTCAGAGGCATCTTTCACATAGCTGCCACCTTACACAGGCTGTCCAATTATGGTTCCCTGCCAATATATCTCATACTAAATCATTGAGCTGCTTTAGCATATTCCCCCATGTTAAAAATAGCCCGAATCAGTAAAGTAACAAACAAAAATACCGTCCACTCTTTGACAACAGTTTTTCGTAATTTTTTAAGAAAAAAAAGAAAGATATAGGCAAACTTTTCTTGCTTAACTTTAGGCTAGTTTCAACGGCGCCAGGAAAGAAAGCTGCTTCGGAACGCTTTGGGCCCCGCATACCTGTAGGCGTCGCGTAGAGTTGGCGAGAATCCTACAAGCAAGCGCAGCGCGCCGCGGCATCGCTGGACCCCGGCCGGGCTGAGCGGGCGCATCCGGTGGTTCGGCCTCCACTTTGGGTAGCCGCGCACCGAGCTTTTTCTCTGCTGATGATCCGGTCGTTATTCACGGTGTCAGTTTCAACTCCACTTACCCCTTCCTCTCTCGTCATTTTCAAATTTTGTTTGAGAGAAGAACTTTGTTTTCTCGTCATCGTCTGGACGTCAGCGTCCAACGACCTCTTCTACTTTTTTTAAAAAGGAAATGTTTCAGGCTTCACATAGCCGTTTTACGAGTTTTACAACATTCTCAGCTCAAAAGTTATGAAAAAAGAAAAATATGTACGTATATGAAGGGAATAAATCAAAAGTAAAGTCTATTATTGCTTCTCCATCCATTTTTTACGAAGATATCCAAAGTGACAATCTCCAACACTTTGCTTGCTGAACATATAGTTTCCCTTGATTCTTCATGCTACAATAGAGACCAAAATCGCAACCAATATGCTCCCTAAAAATAGCCTGCTAAACCGTTTTTTCTCCAAACCCAAATCGCGTACACCAAATAGCTCACATAAAAGCTGAGACCCCACGATAATCAATAATATTTCTTTCTTTCCTCTACCTGTTAACCAGTTTCGAAGCATATGAGATACTCCCTCCGGTATTGATTTTAAGGTCGTTCTGGAGATTGTTGCGATTTCAAAATAGAGGTCGTTCATCAGTGTTTCCGTCCATTGTGGACTATTCTGCCCTTGCGTGTGCTTGCTCCCGAGGCTGGACTCGCTAACTCTCGAGGTAGCAATTAAACTGCACGCGCAGCCCTCTTGTCTTCCCTGCTCCTCTCTGAACGGACGCACGAGCCATCCTGAACCCTTCAACTGACACGCCCGTGCCCTCCCGTCTTCAAACGCCTACACGTCTTCCCCGACGAGATCCCCGCGCTGGCGATGGCGGAGGGCGGCGAGGAGCCCGCGCGTGGCAGCGACCCTGACAGCGGCACGTTGTCCGCAGCGTCGATCCGGAAGAAGGCCATCGAGGTGGGGTCGCACGTGGACACGCTGCAGACCGGCGTGATGGTCGCGCCGCCGCACCACCGTGAGCGCCAGAGGCACCACCACCACCTCTCTCGCTCGCTGCACGCCGTTGCTCATCGTCCAACAGTCATTGAAGCCATGGATGGGAGCTCGCAGGTCATCGCGCTGGAGAAGGACGACGATCACTCCATGGATGTGCTCATCGTCCCTGATTCCGAAGGCAAAGACGACGACTTGTGTTTGTGCAATCGTTGTGGTGAAGTACACGGTGTGCAAGACATTGAAGTATGCCGCCGCGTTCGCAGGGAGCAAAGCAGGTGCTCTCGATGTCGTCTCGTCCATAGAGACTACGACCTCACGGCATGGATCATTGACGGCTTCGACAAATTTGATTGTGAGCTATACATTCCCAATGTCAATGAGCTTCAAATGGACGGCGAGACAATCATTTTACCAGACCATGTCCAGAAGAGGGTGCATGAATTCAGTCCAAAGATGCAAGAGTTAAAGAAACAAGAGGTAAACAAGACTAATACATAGGGTAAGTACAGAAATTGTTACATGTCTCATGAACTAACCCTAGTCATTCCCTAGTTCTAATCTTCTTCTCCTAATTGTTTGCTGCAGCAAGAATTGCCTTTGCTCGGTCAACTATGGATGCCTCACAAGGAATTTGCAATGGAAGCTGACCTAGTGTCTCTTAGTCTTTCTTTGTTTATGTGAGGGATTTTATATTTATTCGCTCCAGCAACCTTCATAGCTTCCTTCATAACTAGATGCAATGTGAGCCAAATTCTATTAGCCTTCTCTGGACAATACTCATTGAAAGCCTATTTCAGTTATGAAAAAAATGTTAGAATGAGTATGGAACTGATATGAAATATTATTGCATGAATGTACTAGTAGTTTACCTCTTGCACAATAGGGACAAGTTCTTGGACTGGTCTTGCTGATTTCCTATATTGAATGGCTTGAATTGCACGAAAGAAGCCCAAATCTAATATATTAAAGTCCGGAGAATTCGGAGGTTGACAAATAAGTCTAATATCAAATCCATCTTGCCTAGCAGCTTCACAAAATAAATGATCATTAACCTCTAAATGAGATGGTGCATTGTCCTGAACAATGTAGATCAGTTTGTGAATATCCTCCATTGGCCAATTTTTCTCTAATAGCCGGCAGCACCCTCTCACTCATGAACTCCCTAATCACATCTCTTGTGACGTGAGCAATTGGTTTAACTTCCCATGTTCCAGCTTCCCGATTCACGCTCCTCCTCTTAGCTTGTTCATAAGTCACAAGAAGGAATGATCCAATTTTTCCATCAAAAATACAAACTCCATTATGAAACCTTGGTCGAGCTGATACAACCAAAAACATTAGGCGTGGAATGTAGTTCTTACTTTTACTAGAACGATGTGGATCATCTTCCTCAGGCAGCAAGTAATGTTTTGCAGAATTTTGTGTAAGGAAAAACCACTTTTCATCGATGAATACATGATCAAATAAATCTTTGAAACATGGATCATTAGGTGTGCTGTCCGGATCAAGCATATCAACACACCATTGCAACCTTGCCTTCTTGTTTGCTTCGGTTAGGTAAGGTTTGATGCTGTTTGAATGGTGCCTAAGAAGTCCTTTACGCATGCACCGAATCAACTTTGCCTTGCCAACATGGAGGCGCCTACTCACAGTTTCTAAAGTCATTCTTTCATTGAGAGGAATATTGCGTAAAGGTTCCAAATCAATAGGAGTTTCCTTACGGCCTGAACGACCTCTCTTTCTACTTGTTACATTGATCACAATGCCTTGAGCTAGTGACTCTTTTCCTCTCTTCCAAATCTTCTGAACAGTACGAATATGCAAACCAAATTGAGATGCAACCTCTCTTGTTACTCCCTTCCCTAACCTCCCATTGTTACTACTTGCCAATAAAGTTTGGTAAATTAGTTTCCTAACTTTATCAGTAGCATCTTTCTTTCTACTAGCACCTAGAAGTTTAAAATAAAAATGTGTGAACATGACATTCAACACAGCTACAAGTTCAAAAAACACAAATAAAAGTTGAAGAAACAAAACCTAGCTCCGGTGCCTCCATCTCTAATCCATCACTGCCATCACTTGTTTCATCAATCAAGTCCATAACATGATTGCCATTGAAGTTAAGATTAAATCCACCTACAAGACATAATTTTAGCCCATAATCCTATTGGGGTGCTTCAAAATTATGATAAAAAGATGATAACAAACTGACCGTATTGGGGTGCCTCAAAATCGATGGCACCATATTCATCTAGTGGCAAGTTCAAATCGATGAAACCATCATCTTGTGCCTCCATGGTTAAATCAAATCCTATTAAAAAACTAAGAACTGATGACATAATAAAAGGATAGTTGCAGGGGAGCTGAAGAAAGAAGAAGAAATAGAGCATTATCGATGCTGTTTTCCAAAGCCAGAGGATCAAGGCTCATTACCGATGTCATTTGCGTGCTAGGTTCATTTGGGTGCAAGGTGTCCTGTTAGGCTGTTGCGCACTTAAATAGACTGTTCAGGAGGCAACTGAGGCGACGGACCGGCACTCACAGGTGCCATGCAAAAGAAAAAAAGTGCGCCAATGCAACCAGCACGAGGGAACCAAAGAAAAAGGAGCGCCATGCAACAAAAAAAAGCGCCAATGCAACCAGCGCGAGGGAACGGGAAAAAAAAGAGCGCCATGCAAAAATGCCAAAAACCAGCGCAACTCAAGAATTGAACCCACGACCTCAAGACTCTAGAACACATGCGATAGCCACTCAGGTGGAGAAAGGTTGTTGTATTTAAATGAATCCGAGGCATATTTAATAATGGCAAAC
This sequence comes from Setaria italica, assembly GCF_000263155.2. Classification (NCBI taxonomy): domain Eukaryota; kingdom Viridiplantae; phylum Streptophyta; class Magnoliopsida; order Poales; family Poaceae; genus Setaria; species Setaria italica. The sequence continues at coordinate 8,951,275 of NC_028458.1, read as the reverse complement.
ATGGAAGAATAGATCCAAATTAATCACACCTTGGTATGCTAAACCTTGTCCTAAACGACCTTAAAATCAAAACCGGAGGGAGTACTGATTTAGGTGGAGTTAACCCAGTAGCTACATGAACAATCCTCCAAATAGATTTAGCATGCTGGCAGTCAAAAAAGAGATGTTTGATTATTACAATTGCAGAAACAACATTTTTGACTCACTGACCATCTTCGCTTTGCTAAATTGTCCTTCGTTAAAATTACACCTCGCCGGAGGTATCAAAGGAAAATCTTTATTTTTAGCAGAATCTTCAGCTTCCATATGAATTTATTGATGAAGGGAGTACCCTGGTTTAAAAGATATTGATACATAGATCGTACTGTAAAATAGTCGTGACTATGTACGTCCCAGGTAAAAATGTCCCCTCCCATTAGAAAGCCAAAAAATAGCAATTTTTGCTACTAAATTATACCAAGCTACTAGTTTATCCCCAACTAATGCTCTTCGAAAAGAGATAATCAACAACATTTGATTTATCACATTTGCCACTGTTTCATAGGGATTATGGACAATATTATACAATCCAGAAAATTTCTCTTTCAAAGGTTTAGAGCTCACCTAAGTGTCCTCCCAAAATCCGGTTTGTGACCCATCTTTTATCTTTGAACCTAGATATTTATTCCTGACTTAGGTTTGCTAGTTGCCATCTTCGTTAAGTAATTTAAACAACCATTTGCTGAGAAGGCATCTATTTTTAATCTAGAAGTTTGTTATTCCCAAACCGCCTTGATCTTTGGGATGACACAAGATATTCTATTTGGCTAAGCGGTATTTTAATTTATCATTATTACCTTGCCAGAAGAATTCGGATGGATAAAAGTCCAGCCTTTTAACTTTTAGGAATTTCAAAGAAGGACATCATGAACATGGGAATGCTACTTAGAACTTAATTCAATAAAGTCAGCCGTTTGCCATAAGATAAATGTTTGACTTCCCAAGTACTTAATTTGTTCTTAAATCTTTCCTCAATTACACTCCAATCTGCATTATAGAGTTTATGGTGGTGCATTGGGATACCTAATTACCTGAAAGGGTATGGCCTAAGGGCACAACCAAACAAATCAATATATTCTTGCTCATACTGTTTAGCCTCTCCATAACAAAAGATCTGATTCTCATGGAAATTAATTTTTAATCATGATAATTGTTCAAAGACACGGAGCAATAGCTTCATATTTTTAGCTTACTCCAAATTATGATCCATGAACAAAATTGTATCATCTGTATATTGTAAAATAGACAATCCATCTTCCACAAGGCGAGGTATCACCCCATTAATTTGCCCATCCTCCTTTGCCCTCTTGATTAAAATAGAGAGCATGTCTGCCATAATGTTAAAAAGATAGGCAATATGGGGTCTCCTTGTTTGAGGCTATCTTTTTTTGGAAGTAGTGTCCAATGTTATCATTAATTTTGATGCCCACACTTCCTCCTACAATAAAATTTTCAATCCATGTACACCACTGCTGGCAGAATCACTTCATGCGGAGTGTTTGTTGTAGAAATGACCATTTTACCTTATCATAGGGCTTTTCAATGTCAATTTTGAGAATCACGCCATTAAGTTTTTTATGTGGAGTTCATGAATAGTTTCGTGTAATATCACTGTTCCTTCCCTAATGTTCCGACCTGGCATGAATGTTGTTTGAGAAGGTCGAACCACTTTGCTAGCAACTCCTATGAGTCTATTTGTAGCAACCTTTGTGAATATTGTAAAGCTCACATTGAGCAGATAAATTGGTTCGTATTGTTGTATTTTCTTTGCCTTTTTATTTTAAGACCTCTTCTACTTGGAATGGCGCTCCACACAGTCCACACTGCAGAGTTGGAACCTGTGCTGCGAAGGACTCGGTCGAACGGCTATCAGCTTTGTCAGCGCGATTTTTTTTTTTTTGAGAGGAAGGTATGTCAGCGCGAATGGATCTATGTCCCTTTTTTGAAGTGGTATTCGGATTTCCAGTAATTTGCCAGGGCCCCATGAAAACCCAAAATAGGCCGGCTGTTTAGCAGTGAACTCGTTCGCAAAAGGCCCATGAGCTCATAAGCCAAGGCGTTTGCAAGCCCAAGTTCCACTCCCTCGTCGGCTCGTCCGGCGTCCCTCGTCCGCAACGCGACAACGGCGAGGTGAGGGGAGATTTTTCTTCCGCGTCGAGTCACGCTGCCCACCGCCATTCACGCGTCGCCGAGCTCACTCTCCCCCGAATCTCCCTTCCTACGATCGTATCCCAGCCGATAATATCTTCCCGGCGATCGGAAATATCTCGCGTCGCCGTTCCCCTCATGTCCTTTCTCGCTTTGGCCACCCGTCCCCTATCCCCTTCCGCGCGAGACCCCTATAATAAGAAAAATCAGCCACTCCACTCCGCACCTGCACTCGGCGCTCGCGTCGCTCCTCCGGTCCTCTCCCGCCGATCGACAACGTCCCGAGCCGCCGTTCCTCCGAGGTGAGAGAGATCTGGCGCAGTGTTTGGGCTCGATTCTGCAGCGGGTGGGATTTTGTTTGTATTAGTTGCGCTTGCGACACTAGTAGATGCTCCCTCCGTCCGAAAAACAATGCAACTCTCGTTTCCCGAGGTGGTCAACTAATTTTAAATTTGATCAAATTTATACAAATAGTACATACAAAATAAAGTAATATATTTTTATATTAAATTTATTTGGTGATGTGAATGTTAGTAATTTTTTTTTATAAATTTAGTTAAATTTGAAACTATTTGACTTCTCGAGAAACGAGAGTTGCATTTTATTGAGACAGAGGGAGTAGATAATCATGCGGGTAGACGGCAGTTCTCTTCAGTTTGTTGCGTCTCCTTCGTGCAACATTGATATTTCAGTTGTTTTCAGAAAATTTACCGTATAGCAATAGTTTACTCTAGTGGAAACATATAGTTCGGGTTTGTGAATAGGCGCAGAGGTAAATAGTCACACAAATGAACAATTCCAAAACTCAAGTATACACCCTTGTAACCGTCTTAAACAATGGAAATGTACTGTTGCTGAAACCAGATAGAATTAGTTAATGAATAGTCTCTGAGACGGTGGGTGCATGGGACAAGCATATAGCATCAGTTTGGTTGGCTTCAAACCTGCAAGCTAGAGAAATTTATTCAATTGCTAGATGACCCATTCTTTTGCTGTCATGTTTTGATGCCCTCTGCTAGCCTTGCTGTCAGGTCAAATTTCTAATATCATTACATATTTGAAGCACAAAAAAAAGTAGAGAACCTTCCGTGGGCTTTCGTGGACGTAAGACTGTGCTTTTCTGCATTGGCAAATAGAAGCTGTGTATTTTTCCAGCCTATCTTAGTGCGCTGTGTGCGGTCACTAATTCAGTAATTCTTACCTTGATCAGGAAATGGCTGCACTTCAACCCTCATTTTCGTCAACAATGGCTCTGAAGAGTAGCTGCAGTGGGCTGAAGTTCCCAAAAACTGCACTTCTACCTTGTTTTGGTGGCATTTCACGTCAAGACATTCAAGACAGGAATGCTAGCCTCACTTATTTAATCCCCAAGGTTGCTTCAGTGACTGACCAATCAACATCAGAGCCATCAAAACCCAGGCAAAGCAAGCACACAGTCGACCCTACTGCTCCAGAATTTCTGCCACTCCCATCATTTGAAGAATGCTTTCCAAGGAGTACCAAAGAATCAAGGTATGGTTTCCTTTCTCGTTTGACCTTGTGACTATTCTTGGACGTGCTAACATGCTAATAGCTTATATTTGTTATGGCTTATGCGTTTCAGTGAAATCGTTCACGAGGAATCTGGTCATGTCCTCAAGGTTCCATTCCGGAGAGTCCATTTGACTGGAGATCAGAAGCACTTTGATACATATGACACCAGTGGTCCTCAAAATATAAGCCCAAGGATTGGTAACTCCCTGGCCTTATGCTTTGTTTTTGTGTCTTGGATTGCTCTGACATTCTGGTTACTTATGTATGTTTACATATCTTTAAATTTATATGACCATGTTTACTGTTGCTTTTTTAAAAAGCTCAATTGGACTAATTAGTCTAATTTTCATAAAAAGAAGGGCGGACCTGGCGCAGTGGTAAAACTCTCCACTTGTGGCCCGGAGGTCCTGGGTTCGAACCAGCCTCTTTGCAGAATTTTAAAAGAATTTTGCAAGGGTAAGGCTGTCTAGGAATTCCCTTCCCCAGACCCCACCTTGTGTGGGAGCTTTCGCACTGGGTACGCCCTTTAGTCTAATTTTCATAAAAAAGGGCAAGAATATGAAATGTTATATGTCCTGCAAACCGTGATAAACGAATTTCCTTATAAAACTAACTGTGATAGTATAAAACAGCAAACGAGGCATTGACAAACCATAATAACTTAGAAGTGCTCACATCACCGTGTTGCTGGGCTATTTTTCTCTTTGTCTATGCAATGTTTTTCTTTATATTTAATATAGTTTGATAACAGAAGGGCTCTGTCCTGCTGTTTTCCCTCAAAAGAAGTTCCATTGCTCCCTAGCATACAATTTAACACATTAAGCTGTTTATAATATTCAAAAATAATTTGCAGGACTCCCAAAGATAAGGAAGGAATGGATTGATAGGAGGGAGAAGATGGGTAGTCCTCGTTACACACAAATGTATTATGCTAAACATGGAATCATAACAGAGGAGATGTTATACTGTGCCAAGCGCGAGAACCTTAGTCCTGAATTTGTTCGGACAGAAGTTGCCCGTGGACGGGCCATAATTCCTTCCAACAAGAGGCACCTGGAATTGGAACCCATGATTGTTGGTAGAAACTTTCTTGTGAAGGTGAATGCAAATATTGGGAACTCAGCTGTTCTGAGCTCCATCGAGGATGAAGTTCACAAGCTCCAGTGGGCCACAATGTGGGGAGCTGATACTGTCATGGATCTCTCAACAGGGAGACATATCCATGAGACCCGGGAATGGATTATTCGTAACTCTCCGGTTCCTATTGGGACCGTTCCTATTTACCAAGCACTTGAGAAAGTAAATGGTATTGCTGAAAATCTGAGCTGGGAAATCTTTAGGGATACCTTGATTGAACAAGCTGAGCAGGGTGTTGATTACTTCACAATCCATGCTGGTGTCCTGCTTCGTTACATTCCTCTTACAGCAAAGAGAATGACTGGCATAGTTTCACGTGGTGGCTCAATTCATGCAAAATGGTGCTTAACTTATCACAAGGAGAACTTTGCTTATGAACACTGGGATGAAATTCTTGACATATGCAATCAATATGATGTGGCATTATCAATTGGTGATGGTTTGAGGCCCGGTTCTATTTATGACGCAAATGATAGTGCTCAGTTTGCAGAACTGCTGACTCAAGGTGAACTAACACGTCGAGCATGGGCGAAAGATGTGCAGGTGAGAATAAAAAACCTGTTCTGAACATAAACATGGTTTAACTTCAAAATGCATAAGGTAAATGATTAGTTGGAAATGGTAGCGCCTGTGCAGATCTGGTCAGAAAAGTATTCTATATTGTAACTTGTGAGGATCTATACTCAAAACTTGTTGGATTTGAAAAATGCGAGTTTGACAGAAAGGAAAACAGTGAATCAAGCTATCCTTTTGCAATACAACTAAATATGATTGCTGGATCAACAGATTGCATATCAAACATAAAATATGCCACTCCTAATACCATCTAGCTGTTTAACATCTAATCAGTGATCTGCTCTTATTTCCAGTGCAGTTAAGTTTACCTAGGAATTTTCTGTTAAATCGACTAATATATAACAAAGTACTAGATGATTCAAAGTTTCAAATTGCTGATTTGTAGACCATGGTTTGTATATAACTCAATAGTTGAAACTTTGGGGCAAACTTCCTGATATCTATCAACTTTTAGGTGATGAATGAAGGTCCAGGGCACATCCCAATGCATAAAATTCCTGAAAACATGGAAAAACAGCTGGAGTGGTGTAATGAAGCACCTTTCTATACGTTGGGTCCACTGACAACTGATATCGCACCTGGTTATGACCACATCACCTCAGCCATTGGTGCGGCCAACATTGGAGCTCTTGGCACTGCACTTCTTTGTTATGTTACACCAAAGGAGCACCTTGGGTTGCCTAATCGTGATGATGTTAAGACAGGTGTGATATCCTACAAAATTGCTGCTCATGCTGCTGATTTGGCAAAGGGTCATCCCTACGCACAAGCTTGGGATGATGCCCTTAGCAAGGCAAGGTTTGAGTTTAGATGGCTCGACCAATTTGCTCTATCTCTGGATCCAGTAACCGCCATGGCTTTCCATGATGAAACATTGCCATCTGAGGGTGCCAAAGTAGCTCATTTCTGCTCAATGTGTGGGCCCAAGTTTTGTTCGATGAAAATCACAGAGGATATTAGAAAATATGCAGATGAACATGGTTACGGAACAGTAGAGGAAGCTGTGAAGGAAGGAATGAATGCTATGAGTGCTGAATTTTTGGCTGCAAGGAAAACAATCAGTGGGGAACAGCATGGTGAAGCTGGAGGGGAGATCTACGTACCAGAAAGCTATGCAGCTCAAAAATAAGGTTAGCCTCTTTTGTATTGTTTAAAGTTTTCCTTCAGATACACATGAAGCTTATGTTCTGAAGATGTATGGTCTCTCAAGAAACGTGCGTTAATCTGTCATAGAGGAATCATGTGATAAATTGTTCTGTATTTTAAACCATTTTCACATTAACAAGCTAGTATATAAATGAACCCTAGCCGACTTGATACTTCAGTATTCATACATGCTAGTCAGTTAGCAGGGATATGGCTATTACATCATTTGATTTGCAGAAGAGATAGTGCTTTAGAAATTAGAAGTACTCTTGACTCTTCAATCCTTTAATCATGCCGGTAATCCTTTAAATGCGAATGTTACACAAAACTAAGCATACTGTCATGAATTTGAGCCATGGATCTTTCTCTTTTTTTTTCTGATGCATTGTTAACCATGGATGCTGATCTCATGTAGGACGCACTGCTTCCACCTTAAAAAAGTATTTATATTATGCGATTTTATTTGTAGTTTTACGAACTTTGCCAAACTATTAGTTTATTAGGCTTTGCATTTGTGTAGTTGTGAATACTGAAGCTTGTTTACTCAAAATTGCAATATTTGTGTAGATCTCCTCGGAGCCTTCCAAGTGAAGCAGATTTGCTGGCTGGAGCCTTCGTCAGCAGCAATTGTACCATCTTATGTTAGGAGATGGTAAGCAGAATGTGAATAAAGCTGGCGTTGCTTACCTTCAGTTTGTGAATGCCATTATGGATTGTAATAAAAGGAAACTCTATTCTGTGCCCCTTTGGATTCTGTTTCTCCCTCAAGTATTCATCGTATTGTTATGGGATTGTTATTTATGAAAGTTGCACCAGGGGTGCCTGCATTCTCAACAATGTGAAGGCTTCTTGGCCTTGACTGTTGTGAGATGGGCTGAGAAAGTCCCTTTGAACCTGAACAGGATAATGCCTGCGAAGGGAGTGTGCATTTCTTTTTTCTTGTTTTTCAGGAACCTGTCAGCCTTCTGGTGGAAATTGAGGTACCAACTGTCCGTGCACATAAAGAGCTCAGTAGATGGGTCCGCCTGTGTCTTACATCTGAGGTAACATGGTTCCATTCCATGATCCTTTTGCATGATTTCATCAACCAGCTGTGTTACCGTTCCCATAGAGAGTAAAGTGTGCCTCATCATGACACTCAACCCATCAATACACCCATGAAATTTTGTGAAGAATTTGCTATCCCTACATAATCTATTTCGACATCTGTCTAACTACATTTATTTACATTAGGCGTATAGAGCAAGATATTTAGAACTGCTACAGATTGTTTTTTTAGCTGCATTCTGCCCCTTGAGGGTGGAAGTACCAACCAGAATTGCAATTAACTTGATCCTACCATCGTATTGTAGCCGTCTACTGAGATAGGAGTTATTTCTGTAAACAAACTTCTGCCCTTCTCATCAGGATGGTCAGATAGTGTTATCCAAAATTTCACAAAATCTTTTTAACAAAGAATATTGTAAATATCTCATGTGAACAGTTTCAAATTCCGCATTATGCATGATTGTTTACAACTGTATGTGAAAGCAGAGGCAGGATCTTAAAACATCAATAAATTCAAAATAGAAATAGATTGCAAGTCATTGCATTGGTGGAGAATAATTTTATCAGTTTTACTTTCTATGGAGTGCATGTTTCTCATGTATCACTGCCTGCTTCACTTTTTACACTGAATTAGTGAATTATACCTACGTTCATATAATCCAACTGCCCTGGCTGCCGTGAGATGCCAAGAAAAATGTTTTGGGAAAGTAAACATTTCTTTTGTGGCTGGAAATTTGTGCTCGTTGTGGTACCACCATACCAATGAAACTATGCTCATTTACAAATTGAAGATGAACTCTGATTGTGCTTCTACAATGGAGTTTCAAATCATTCAGAGATGAGCTGGGCAAAGGCACCCTGTTACTGTACTGTGATATTGGTGCTCAAGTTCTCATGCCATCCCTTATAAGGGCTTCCCTAGCAAATTTGAGATGTTAACTGTTATTATAAACTTACATTCTGATTTATGTGGAACTCTGTCTGACATCTGAATGTTCCCCCGAGTATAAGTTTCGTTACGGAACAAGGATACATGCTGCTTTTCTGGTCGCTATATATGCCTTCGGTACCGTTTTGTGTGCTAGTCCCTGAAGTCAACAAGATTGACGTCCCGTTGTTGACTGGAGGTAGTAATATTTTGCTTTATTGTTTCCGAATACGAAATAAAAGGAAAGGTAAATAGGAACAGCTTTGTGAACTCTTGCTCGACATAAATGGAGGCTTCTTGCAAAAGTATTTGGCGTTTCCAAGCTTCTATAATTTCAGGGTATCACTTCTGATCAGGGACTGTATCGCTTGTGCGCATTAGCCAACTGTTAAGAAATTACATATTTTTCCTTCCATTCTTGACACAGTTTATGTGCCTTTCATCTGAGCATCCAGTGTGCTGATCCACAGTTGTTAATGTGCTGGCTGTTTTATACTGCCACACGTAGATAGCTTGATGATGTGTAGAAAGCCAGAAAGCAATAGCTTCACAGTGACACTGCCATCGCTTCATTATGCTCTCGGTAGCTAGACGCGTCACGGGCTTAAGATAATCAGATACTTTTGGTCCGATTACTGACATCTTCGTTTACTTAACACCACCGGGTTTTTTTTCTATAGCAATTTTTTTTTGACGGGTCACCGGGGACGAAGAGTCCCCCCTGAATTATATTACCACATATGCTGGCAAGCCGGTGATGGTACAACATTTGCGCGGTTACGGTGGCTTCAAGAGCCAGGATGGAAGTAGAAGGGGACGGGGTAGATACAACACCAGAGTACAACAGAGGAACGGGAGGAACACAACTCGCAGACAAAACATGTCACAATCGAAAGACAACCATTAATCACCGATTTGCGCCTCCACCGAACAACGTACTTGCCGGTTACACTATGACCATTGCATCTTGCCCCACCCCTCGTAGCTATGCTGTCCCGCTGCTGCCCTCCATCTGAGTGACTGCGCAGCAGGAAGGGGACTTAGAGCGGCGAAAGGACGCGCAAGCCAAAGCTTACCGGAAAACGACGACCTCCCTTGGAGCTGACGGCGCCACCTCCAGCACATCCGAGCTCCATGTACCACCATTCAACGCCGCTTAAGGGGAGGAATCCTTGAGGAGGAATGGCAGAAGCGGTGGATACACCACCCGACATTTGATTTTCTGACACCATCAATAAGGAGAGCATCGACGAAATAGAGGCCCCAGGAGAGGACGCTCACCGAATCACGCCGGCGGCAAACAGCCAATGACAGCCTCGCCAACGAACAGTAAGAAGGAGGAAGGCATAAGAACACCAAGCAGAACGAACCAGCTTTGCGGCATGGCGGACGACAGTAGTTCGGGATGGGCGATCTCGTCATCACCTCCAAGGAGGACCACGGCGCCTGAGGGCGTCGTCGGTGACAGCACCGGCCAAAGCCGGGCTAGGATTTCTCCTGACCGAACCATCCCAACCAGCGTCGCTCCAACCAGCGCAAGCGCGGCCATACCAACATGTGGGTGGGAACGCCTCGAAACAACACCTCCATGGAGGAAACGGCACCTGTAGGTGTTGCTGTTGTCGGCAACGGCATAATGCCGGGCTAGGATTTCTCCCGGCGAGTTCCCGACCCGTCGGCGCAGCGCAGGCACCGAGAATGACGGGGAGCCTTCGCTGCCCTTGATCTATAGCAATTTTGACCATTTTGTTCCTACGAAAGGTCTTTATATAATCCAAAATCTATATAATACCAATAAAGTGACTCACCTTTTTGCTTTTGTTATAAGACTGTTCAAACCAATCATGCTCTGCTGCCTAGTGTGGTATTGTTCAGGCCTTCAGGGTGCGCAACTGCGCATCTCCAAACCTTGAACGCTGGAAGCCACTGTTTTATGATCAACGCACCAGGTTTATGACAGCTTTAGCTTTTTTATAAAAAAAATAACTTGTCCAAACCAATCGTGTTAAACTTAAATTTAGAGGGCTTTGATTGTCGGCTCCCGAAGACACATATGGTCGTGATCCACGAGGCACGGAGTACGATTTTGCCAACATTTTGTCGATCATCAATGGGTGCCAACGTGACAAGCTATATGTTGTCGTGCTCGGTAGCCAGCCATAACTGACCACAACTGGAAAAGTTGTGGTAGTCGCAGGTTAGACACCAACCAAGCACAGCTTATGTTTTTTGTGGCGTTGCTGTATGTGAGGCGTGGCGAGGCATGGCTGGGAAACAAGCACGCTGCATGGCCGAACAACTTTTCAGGGATCAAACGTGCATTTGACAAGGTTGCAATCCAATTATCAAAATAACTTATTGTGAAAAAGGTTTATTATGATTGGTAAGGCATCGGTTCAAATTAACCCTTACTTCTCCAAGCCCCTTGTGCTGCTGTTACACCCTCGCTACCTTATTTGTATCTCAAAACCTATTAGGCGATTGTAAAAACAACATTTTGTTTCTGATCCTAACCGAAAGTTAGCCATTCAATAACTTAACTATAACAAACCTAATGTTTTTCTTCTTCACGGATTATCTTCTTCAACCTCAAAGTCCCCTTCTTTTACATGTGCTATGATGCTAATAATATACGCCATCCTACTCTAGAGTATCAGACAGTCTTCCACTGTCGACTGTGCTTCAGCTTCGCCCACCGGTAGTTTTGTACTACCTGCAGTCAATAACATCTATATCGTCTTGCCACACCGCTCTCTTGTGTCCGTCTCCTCTGCCAGGATATCATCGGCCTGTTCGGCTGGACTTATAAGCCGGCTGAAAAGTTGAAACAGCTGATTTGTTGTGTGAGAAAAATACTGTTTGGTGGCTGATAAGCCGGCTGATAAGCTGAAGCGAACAGAGCCCATGCTTTTTGAGAGCTTTCTCTAAACCGATGAACAACAACCCCTCTGTGTTGCTGATGTTGATGTTATGCATTGATTAAAGGTATAGCAAATTTTAGGAAATTTAAATACTAAAAGAATCACAATCCTTTATTTAAAACACTCTAGGTAGTAGCAAGCCGAGCTGCATAACTAGTTACTGCACCTTCGCTTGCTGCAAGCAGAAAGAGCCTCTAGTTTAAGCAGTGAGGGTATCTGAGCAGCACAAATCAGGTTCGGATTTCAATCCCCCAATTTAAAATTGCTTCAAAATCTTATTTAGGGGGAAAAATTATCTCCAACAGCTCACCTATCTTTCCTGTAAAAATACGCTAAAAACATCTCCATTACCCGTATAAATGCAGAAAACGGATCCTTCCCCAATCCCGAAATTTCCTGCAGCTTATGGCCACGGGCGGCCACAGCTCACGGCGCTGGACGTACGATTCATGGTTGTTCTTCCCTGTCGCGCAGGTTCCTGGTGAACGACGTGCCGATCCGGCGGTACGAGAGGAAGACGGAGGCCACGTTCCCGGACCGGGAGATGTGGGCGTACGGCTCCATCTGGGACGCCTCCGACTGGGTCACCGACGGCGGCCGCTACCGCGCCGACTACCGCTACCAGCCGTTCGTCTCGCGGTTCGCCGACCTCAAGATCGGCGGGTGCGCCGAGGACGCACCGCCCCACGGACGCCGACCCGTGCCGGCGTCGCCGTCGGGGGCGGCGCTCAGCCCGCAGCAGGAGGCCGCCATGCGGTGGGCGCAGCGGAACTCCATGGTGTACTACTACTGCCTCGACTCGTCCAGGGACCACGCGCTCTACCACGAGTGCTGAAACCACTGCACTGAGGGTCGTTGCAATATGCGATTGCAACTCCCAATCCAAACCAAACGCGTAGAAGAAGGTGCCGATCTGGTCCTTAGCCTGGAACTTGTAGGTGTAGTTGGCCGCCGGCGGGATGGCGCAGTTGGTCCCCACCACGCTGTCCTGCCACGAGTTCTTGCGCTGCTTGATGCCGTTCTTTTTTTTTTGAAACATTTTGATGCCGTTCCAGGTGAGGAGGAAGGAACATGTAGCCTTCTTCTTTCTCGCGGCCGAGGTGGTCTCTATTCTCTGCTCTAGGATTGGAGAAGCTCATGGTCACGTTCTGTTTCGGTTCTTCTTTAGTTGGAGGTAGAAGAAGAAAGAATGAGACGGGGAGAGAGTAGGGAGGTGTCAGGCTGGGTCCAATTACGATGACGTGAGCTGTTTTGAAATATTAAGAACTAGTTATTAACGATCTGCTGTGGATTGATATATTTTTGAGTACATAATTTCAGAAAAGAACTTTTCTAAGTTGCCCATCACAAAAGCCGGGATTTGAAGATTTTCTACCTGTGATCGAGGTCGTTCGGAGAGGTAGCGCTGCCGTAGAAAGTAGCAGGGCTAGTACGTGCGTGACTGTTGGCGAGAACGGCGGCAGCCTCCTCTCCGTACGGTAACAAAGCTCCATGTACCCATACCATTTGCACGTCCCAAATCCCCACCCAATCCCGGAGTTTCCGCCACCATGCAAGAGCCACGGCCACGGATGCCGCGTAGCAATGCCATACCCACGAGCTCCCCCGGATCCATCGCAACCGTCCACACCGAAACGTGTCGAGCGATCTCGTCTTCAGGGCATTCCCACCCCCTTCCCCCCCCTCCATAAAGGCACAGCCGCGCCACTCCTTGGGCTTCCCCTCGAAGCTACCGCCTCACTCCAAAACCGTACCCTCCCGTCCCGTCCCATCCCATCCGCCGCTTCTGCAGTGCTCCGGTCTGCGGCCGCCATGCCGAGTGGGAGGCGTCGCCGCGGCGGCGGCGGGGGGCGGGGATCGTTCGCGGGGCGCGGAGGCGGAGTTCAGGGCGGGTCGGGACGCGGGGGCGGAGGCGGAGGTGGGGCTGGGCGCGGGGAGTACGACCAGCAGCGGCTGAGCGCGGAGGCCATAAGCGACATCGCCTCCGGCTTAGGGATGGAATGCACCATCAGTACGTTCCGATACGGCTGCTCCGCTCCGATCATCTTTTCATCTCTCGCTTTGCATTCCGGGTTTTGCTCTCGGTTGTTGTCTCTAATGGTGGCTGCCGCCTGCCGGTGGCGTTCGTAGACTATGGACCTGACCTCCAGATGTCGCCTCAGATCAAGTTCCTCATGGCGTGCGACAGTGGCAACATCCGCCGCATCAAGGGTGAGATCTCCCGATTCCTCTCTCTCCGCTCCGGTTCTGAAGTGGGCTTAGCACTTTATGGGGGGGTTTTGGCCTTAGTTGGCTTGTGCTTCGGCGCGTGCGCTTGTGTTTTCCCCCCCAGTGTGAACTGTGTGTACTAGGGGATCTAGCCATCTAGGAATGGTGCGGGTGTTCTGAATTTAGTTGGGTTTCATTGTTCACGGTATGATATGATGTGCGGTTTGATTCCTGTATGTCAAGTATTCCCTGGGTTAGGAACGCGTAGTTTGGCCTCTATCCTGTACTTTTGGGGGAGGAGGGGGAGGAGAGTATGCAATAGGTCAGCCCAAGTTGGGGCTGTGCGCGCACCCATATCCTTCTATTCTAGTTTGAACAGTGTACCAGGGTAAATGCTGCCAGTGAATGCGAATGCGCTTTCATTTGACTGTGAAATGAGTCTATTTTCTTTGAAATCAGTTTTGCTTCACTGTCCGTGGCGTGATCTGCATTCCTGTATTTCAAGAAGGGGCCTGGGTTAGGTGACCAATTTTGTTTTGATTTATCTCGTACGTTGGGAGCCTTGAGTATGGACTATTTTTCCTGGTTTGTAATTGGCTGTTTGGCATATGATTCTACACTTTGTTTGGCCCATTTATTTTGGGATTTTAAACTTCTGGATTCGGTTAAACTCTTGAAGTGTTGGCCTTTTGGGTTGAGGCACTGATTTCACCATTTTGCCTGGTTATTTGATTTGAAGCTATGCAATAATTACTTTCCAGACCTTAATCAAGATTTTTTAGAAGTTGCATTTACTGATTTCCTTTTGGAAATTTTCTATTTGAAGCACTGGTGGAAAGCTTGGATAAGGATGACAGAGAATCGCTTGCCTCTGCAAGAATGGAGGGATTGGGGGCACTGCATGCAGCAGCGATGAAGGGTAAAGTTGAGGTTTGCAGGTACTTGGTGGAGGTGCTGAAGTTTGACATCAATTCGGTTTCTAGCCCTGAGTTGGGTATGTGTTTCTCTTGTGCTACGATAGATGCTTCCATTTTTCTCCTAGTTCAAATTCCGGGTTTATGCAATGTAAGCTTTGATGTATTCTAAATCGTTATTGGAGTTTGAATTGCTAGCACATACTTTCAAGAGGTGTTTATTTGGTTTCCCTTGCCTATGTTGTTACTGTCTCAATTTTTGCATGGAGTAAACTGTTTTACTGCTTAGATTTTCTTGTGTCTAAATAATAACCAACCACTCTTAATCATAATTTTTCTTCTGGGAAATATGATTCCCATATACATGAATTGTTACTGTTTTGTGAATGGTGTTATATACTACGGTATCAACAGTAGAACTTGTTCACAGCTCCATATGCACCTCCAAAGTGGTATTTCTGTGTGATCACCATAGCTAATGTTTCATCTGCTAAGCATGTGTCATAGAAATAACTTATGTGAAATGCCCTTGAGCTGAAATGTTTGAAGACTGTCTGCGTTTGTTAAAACTGTAATTGCAGTATGTTGTGGTGGGTGAAGTAGAGATGTTAATGATCACTAAATTGGTAAATTGTCTGCTTATAATGCTCTTGGCAGGTATGACACCTTTGATTTCAGCTGTCTCAGAAGGGCAAGTTGCTGCTGTCAGGTATCTTCTTGACAAAGGTGCAGATCCAAATAAGCAAGATCATGAAGGCTATGCTCCTCTGCATGATGCCGCAAAAGGAGGTATACCTTTCTGCACTTACCTAGACTTCTAAACATGTTCTTCATGTTTTCTACTTATCTTGAAGCACATTAGGTACTGTATTTCTCTTTACTGTCTAAGTGCTGTTTGACATGGTTACGGAGATGATCACTACCTTTTGTTTATGCCTAATGATGGTGCTTCTAATGAACGTAGGGTGTGATACTACAACTGTGATGTTGTCCTTGTTAATCCCCTTGAAACATATTCCTTGTTAATAAAGAAGAATGTGCAACCCTCTATTTGTCCATATGGCAACTTCATATCTGCGTTCTTCTGTTTGATGCTTAAATTCACCCAGGTGGTTTGCACTGACATGAATGGTATATTCGTATCCATGACTTGACAGAAAATATGTTGTCCATGAATCATACATAACATAGAGTATACTATATAGTTGCAGCTAATTAAAAAGCATATTACCAAATGAAATAATAATGTGCTAAACTTGACATATTCCTCACTGCAATTCTGATAATGCATTTCCATTTATTTGTAGGATTTGATGAAATTGGACGATTGCTGCTAACTGGAGGAGCTATTGTTGATATATCATCTTCTGAAGGGACACCGTTACATGCTGCTGCTGCCTTTGGAAAGATTGGCATCATGCAGATTTTACTCGAGCATCATGCAGATGTAATGACAAATTTAATTATTCCTTTACCTGTGCTTTATGTGAAAATAATTGTAGAAGAACCTAATTGATAATAGCAACAGCTTGCCCCTTCTAAGCAAAGTTGGTGAGAGCATTCTGTCAAAGGAAGACAAAGTTGATGAGAGCAACTTGAACATTTTGGTAGAAATGGGTTTGGTTTTCTGCTTGTGATTTCAAAATGTAGGTGGTCTTAGTTTCGCCACAAGTCAGGCTTCTTTAACTTCGACCAGGTTTATAAAAAAATGAACTAACATGTACAACATTAAATTAGTTTTCATCAAATCCACCATGCCATGTATCTTTTTATTGTACCTATTAAGTATTGTAGATGTCAATATAATATTTTTTTCTATAAATTTTGTCAGTTAGAGAGAGTTGACTTAGGACAAAACTAAAACGATGAGGGAGTACTACATTAAACCTTTACTTTCTACTCCCTATCCTAAAATGTAAGCATATTAATCTTGACTAAGTTTATATACAAAAGAGTATCAACATCTATCACATCAAAGAAGTATACTATGAAAATGTATCTCATAATGCTTAGTCAAAATGAAGATGGTTTGATTTAGGACAACACTATAAATGCATTTTGGGACGAAGTGCCTAAGATTCCACTACCACTATATAATGTCTATAGGACAATGGCATCATGTGGTAATTGGTTAATAATCTGGTATAATTTTAGGTTTAGGAATTCATAAAAATATTTGTCTAGATTGTGCTTTAATTCAAGTAAACACCAAACATAGTGCTCCTGACTTTAGTAACATCAGATTATGGTGTTCTTACATAGGAAGTGACTTTTCAAGAAAAAAAATTGCAGGTGAACAAGGTCTCAGCAAGGGGCTGTACGCCCCTGGCTGAAACTCTTCTTGCCACTCCGGAAAGACTGGATGAATCAACTCGCTTGAAGTGCCTGAAACTCCTTGTTAAGGTCTGTATCTCATTGTCGATGTCATTTGTATGTTTAGCGAGGGGACTCCCATGTGGAAAGAATTTCCTTTTCTTTAGAGTATTTGTATGGGCAACAATGTCAACATGATTTTATATTACATCATCTATTCACAGGCTGGTGCTGATTTGAATTCTAGACACCCACAAACTCCATTGGTGATAGGAACTTTGAAGGGCTTAACAGAATGTGTTGAATGCTTGTTGGAGGCTGGAGCAGATGCCAATATTCCTGCTCATGATGTGAGTTCTTATTCCTGATTGTGCTTGGCTGTTGCCTTGGAGCTTGCTAAGGCTCCTTATCATCATAATGCTACTGTTGTTTGTTTATCAAGATTAATGGTATCTTTAACACTGATTTTGTCAACTTTTGGACGTTTTTGATTTATAATATGAACCTTATCTACATAAATTCCAGGCTAGTTTTGCTCCCTTTTTTGTGTGAAAGTTACATGCAGAATTCATATCGTTTGCATTAAATCCCTTGCTAGGCAAGAATAGGTTTCTGCTGTTATTTTATTTTGTTGTTTTGTTATATGCAGGTTGGTAGCAAACCAATTGAAATTGCTGCAGAGTCTGGAAGAAGAAAGCTTGTGGAGATCCTATTTCCTTTCACTTCACCTATTCAAGCTGTACCAAACTGGAGTATCGAAGGAATAATTGCTCATGCAAAATCAATTAACTCGAAGGACAAGGTAGCCTAACTTGAAGGTTTTCTTATGTATGCTTTTCATTTCCAGATTCATCCTACCTGCCAGATAGCAACACAGCATGCGTTCTTGTGTAACATAAATAAAGCTAAATACAACAACAACAACAACAACAACATAGCCTTTCAAATAAAGCTAAATAATAAACAATGTAAATTCTATTAATATGTTGCCATGCTTATGTAAATGTTTTTTCTATGAATTTGTTGTTATGTGCAAGGCCAATGAGAGATAGTGAAGAAATTCAATCTGTCCAGGAATGAAGAATTATTAATAACCAAAGTTTCTTTTGGGGAAGAACTTGAAGGAATCTTCTGTTCCCCACAAAAAAAAAGTAAAACTTTTCATTCAACGAAGCACAAACGGTGAATTGGGAGCAAAAAATTGAATGCCTGTTAGCCGTTCAGGCTTACCACTTTTTTCTTTCTTTCTCTTGTAAAACTTTAAACTGTTCAAAACTTCAATGTAGTGCCAGAACTTAGCTATGGAAATATTTTGTGAAATGTGCTCAAATTGTTGCACTTATAAACATGCTTTCTATGCTGAGGTTGAATGTGTACACGCCAAATTTCACATCCTAGTCTACACTCTCATACATGGTAAATGTACTTTTTTTTTATCTGTAGGTTAATCAAGGTGATAACAAAGATAGCAAGGTTGATCAGAAATTACATGATGAAAAAGCTATCAAGCAGGATGCTGCTTCATCTAAATCTTATCCAGAGGTATCTCCTGGCCATATGTTCCTATTGGAAATTGGTATTTTATTTTGACCTTCTCTGACCTTTTCTGATTTCGGATAAGGCAAGTGATAATAAAGATAGAAAGGCCCAGCTAAAATTACAAGGTGGAAAAGCAGTTGAGGGGAAGGACTATGCCGGTGCACTAAAGTTCTATAGTGAGGTGCATGTCATATCCTCCTATTGGAAGCCTCTGCCTATTTTGAACTAAAACGAAATTCTGAAGTTACCAAATCAATGACCCCCATCCATTGGTTCACTGGATGCTTCTGTCTGATTTTTTTACTGATATCTTTTGCAAGAGTTAAAGCATTTGTTGTCCAAAAGCTGATGTTTCACGTGTAGTTTTTATCTGTTTACTTCCAGAACTCCTGTAACCGATATACAGTATGCAGCTGCATTGGATGGATAATAAAGCATCGAGTATCGTTTGAGTGTATCTTTCCTTCTGTGCACCGAGTTCTTGCCAGTATTTTGTTTCACATTAAATCGTTGATTATCATTTTTTGTGTCTTGTCACAATCATTCTGCTTGGCACCCAACTTCCAGGTTGTAACCGTGTTTTGGTTCAGTTACTTTCCAAGCATCAGCATACTATGATTTACACCAACCAATTATGTTTGTCTAGTCTAGCTTTGGTTCAGTTACTTTCCAAGCATCAGCATACTATGATTTACACCAACCAATTATGTTTGTCTAGTCTAGCTCCGGAACCACATGCTCTTACCTCTTTTTTTATGCAGGCAATTAACCTGGATCCTAAAGATGCTGTCCTGTATTCCAATAGGAGCTTCTGCCATGTAAAACTTGGTGAAGCACATGAAGCTTTCCGAGATGCTAATACTTGTATTAGACTGCGGCCTGGGTGGACAAAAGGTTACTATCGTAAAGGTGCTGCCCTCATGTATCTCAAGGTCAGATAAAATCACAAGTTCCTTTGCTATCATTATCCTTTCCACGGCATGTGGATAATATGCTCATGTTCCCTTAGGAGTACAAACAAGCATGTGACGTGTTCATGGCTGGAATTAAACTGGATCCTACAAATGAGGAGATGGAGCAAGCGTTCTGGTGTGTATTGCCCTCCATTTTGCATGATTTTTCACATAATTCTTTCTTGCCGGATGGCTTGTAATTTACATATCGAAACATTGATTCCACCTTGAATGGTTCCTGACTACTGCCAGTGACGTTTTTCAGGGAGGCAGCGGAAGCAATGAAGAAGGAACATTCGGCTGAGAAGAGGGTCAACTCTGTCGATTAGGGTTTGGTCAAGTTGTGCTGGGTTCAGTTCTTTTGGACTTATTGTTTTGTATATATCTGAAGACGAACTCTCGAATAGTTGCATGATGATGTATGCAACATTTGTAGGGGGTAAGTTCTAGACTTCTAGTTCTAAAACGTTTAGTTAGACTTGGTGCCACTTATCATGAAACGCCAGTCAATCTTGTTTTGGACAGGTTTTCTTTTGCTCTCCTAGTGTGGCATCGTGACTATATATGCTACTTGTCCAATGTTCCCCTTTTGTATGCACACCATGGCTTGCCGGGACCGAGTTCCCGTGCAGTGGCTAGCCACCGCACGTTAAGCAGTCGGCAGTTGTGAGGGGAGTCCCCGTTGTCTACTGTAGCAATGCTGTACATCACAGTTCGTGTTGGTACTGTTCACCTGGATCGATTACTGTATCGTTCAATCGGGATCCTCCATCAGCTAAATGGACGGCCACTATAGCACGCAGTCCTTACCTTGCAGTTGCTGAAAGCAATTGCACTGGATCTGCGTCCGGCTTGCCGAGGATGCCTACCACTGTGGGAGCCTTTGTATGGCTCTTCCGTTTTCTCCTTTTGGGCCTTGTTTAGTTGGCCAAATTGGGAGGTGCCAAATTACTGTGCTGGCACTGTAGCACACTGTAGCGTTTCGTTTGTATTTGTGAATTATTGTCCAAACATTGACTAATTAGGCTCAAAAGATTCGTCTCGCAAAGTACAACAAAACTGTGCAATTAGTTTTAAATTTCATCTACATTTAGTACTCCATGCATGTACCGCAAGTTTGATGTGACGGGAAATCTTCTTTTTGCATAGTGCCAAAGTTGGGAGTTGAGGGTGAACTAAACATGGCCTTGGTTCTGTAAGCTCCATTTGAACAGTCTTAGAATGTGATTTGGACTCTGGAACCAAGAATTTCAAAAAAAAAATACTGATAACCTTTGTTTTTTTTTATGAAGAAGAAAGCTTAGTTTTTTTTCCCTGTGTGGTCTTGCAAGGGCAGGCAGTGAGCTAAAACGAAAATGGATGATAGCCAACAGTAACTTGACGATGAACAGGGGTGGATGAAGGGAAGCAGCCCCCGCTTCGATCCTGACGACCCTCTCAATCACGGCGTTGACCAGCTTACATCGAAGGCGTCCCTGAACGGCTGAACCTGCCGACGGTGGCCTTCGGGATCCCTGTACACGATGCCGGGATCATCCGGATCACGTGATCCTTACCTCATCGCCGCTGCCGCTGCCGCTTCCGCTTCCGCTTCCGCTGGGCCGAACTGCCGGAGCACGCCCTCCGCACGCACGCACCGAGCTGTTGCGCACCCTGTCCCGCGGCGGCGCGGCCCCAGCACGGACGCCAAGTGCTTGGCGTGGTCGGACGGCAGGTACCCAGTGCCACCGGTACCGCATGTACACGAAGCCTCCCAGGCGGGCAGAAGGCCGCGCTCTTTGCTTGAAGTGGCGCGTGACGCGAGTCACCCACTCACCCTCCATCGTCGGACCGCCGTGCGCGGTGCGCCGACGAACGCCAATAAGCAATAGCGGGCGATAAGGAAGTGGTCCCGCGCCTCCGTGCTGACCGTGCACCGCACCCCCAACGCACGGAGCCAGTTGGGTAATCCCGGGCGAGTGCGTCATGCGCGCGCTGACTAGACCCCTACAAGGAGGCGTTGTCTCCGAACTGTATGTATAAGACGGCCATACTGCATACCGCAACCAATCTGGTGGAAGATGACCTTGACTCCTCGAGGTTGAGTTTTTTTTTTTTTTGAGGTTCCTCGAGGTTGAGTTGTATCACCGATCTCTTGACGCTCAACGATGTCCCCAACGCTAACCTGGGAACTCTCGCGGTCGCGGCGACCAGCACCGAGCGCGGGCGCACGCGGGGGGCGTGAAGGCGAGGAGCATCCACACGACGCCGCACGTCGGGATGGCGAGCGGCAGGAACTATCTAGCAGCCCTCAGCACCGGCGACGCATGCGCGCTCCCCGTGGCGCCTCACCGAACACGCAACTAGCCAGCCGCTTCAAAAGGAACACTCGCTTCAGGATTAGTGGTGCTGGAGAGTGAAGATCATGCTTGGATTATTAGTGATTGCTTCTGAATCACATCATTTTGGTCAGCAACGGATGACATACGGCGGGTCGTGGAAGCAAAGGTACGTTCGGCTGGATTTATAAGCCGACTGAAAAGCTGAAACGGTTGATTTGTTGTAAGAGAAAAATACTGTTAAGTGGTTGATAAGCTGAAGCGAATAAAGCTATAGATCGAGGAAAGCACAGGGAACTAGGTCTAGGGATAGGATCGTAGGATTGCCGTCCGTGCCAGCCCGGCAGTGTACGCGTACCATTTTAATATTCAAACTGCGATCCGATCCCGAAGCCTCCGCTCGCACAAAGAGATTCT
>NC_028458.1:8920012-8929038 GCF_000263155.2 Setaria italica | reverse complement strand
TCCATTTTCCTAGTATTCTCCTTTGCCCCGTGTAGTGGGCTGGTGGACTCTGCACCAAGAGGTAGAGGGGCAATTAAAATCGCCTCACGTAAAGACTAATAATAATCTCTGAAGAGTTGCACAGATAGAATGACTCTATTTCTGGCAAAGGAATAGGAAATATGCTTGGGAGAAAGTGGATTGGTGAAGGAATGATACCCCTAGCTAGGTGCTACTCTGAAATTGACGCGGATGACTAAAATTGATGGGATCCCCGTGAGTTTCACTACCACGCGTGTGTTTGGAGGGGAGGTTTATAATTAAGGTTTAACCAGTTGCCCGAGATCGATGCCGATCATTTGGGGGGGGGGGGGGGGGGGGGGGTTAAGCGTGTCCACATTTGTTCATTTGTGGGGGGCGTGGAGAAGGGTAATTCACTTGGCGATCTCATGCGTTCGTGGTGTGAATTGTGGTCTGGTACTTGTCTGGGACACAAACCACAACTGGTTTCCTGTTTTCTACTTATTAATTTAAGATTTTTGTGCATGTACGTCGAGTTATCCTATTGTTTCCATGCTCCGCTGCTTTTATAAATGGCAACCTCTTAAGCTATGTATTGTTTGGCAATGTTATGCTGTGAGCTGTGAATTTGGTAAGTGTGAACCTTTTCCTGGTTCCATGAGAGCTTTGGTCTTGTGTTACATATTCATCTCTTTGAAAATATGGAGTATAGTTTTGAGAAGTTTTTTTCCTTTCTGGTTTGTTTGGGCCCTGTAGAGTTTCTTGACAGAATTACTGAGGAGTCTGACAAGGAGGAGAAACTGGGGCCACTGCATGATGCTGCAGGGAAGGGCAAAATGGATACATGTCAGCACTTGGTGGAGAATCTTGGGTTTGATGTCAATATTCCTGCTAATGATGGCTCGGGTATGTGTTTCCTCAGGTTCTAAGTTAATTAGACGTTCGCTGGTTCTGTAATGTGGTTGTTTCGTGTGATGCGCATCTTAACTGATAGTGTGAATTGTTTAACCTATAATTTCTAATCTAGATGCTCGAGTTTATCTTACCTTATGCTTTGTCATGCAATGTTGTCATGCTATTCATAATGTAAGATTATTATTTTCAAGTATGCACCAAAAGTACCATTAGTTTCTACCGTTACTGTACTAATGTTTAAACTGCAATGTGCCGTTGCTGGTATTGTTTGGTCTAGTTACTGGTCCTCTTCTGTAGGCATATTCTCCATTATTTTGGTTGTTTCTGTAATTACATGGACCACGCTAATTGGATTCATCTTATGTTAAGAATATGTTTCTGAGTGATACAATATTGCAAAATGGTTTCTCTATGTGATTCTGCTTTTACTATCCCAGGAAAGGCATGTTTTTAAGTTACTAATAGGAAGGCCCAGTATGAGATGAAAATAGTTTTGTGAATTGTTGCTTCGCATGTGCTGAAATTTTAACTGTGGGATAGTATGATGCATTGGTGGGGTTTTTATTCCTTCTCTTTTTCTATGGTAGTACGTAGAGATGTCAAAGATATTACTAAATTTCCTTTTTTGTAACACACATGGCAGGTAAGACTCCTTTGGCTTGTTCAGTGTCGTGCGGCCAAGTTATTGCTGTGAGATATCTTCTTCATAAAGGTGCTGATCTTAATAAGCAAGATGTCACGGGATTTGCTCCTCTGCACTATGCTGCCAAACGAGGTTACCCTTTCTGTGCATGCCTGCATTTCTGCTCGCACTTATCATGTTTCTTTTTGATTGATCACTGCATAATGCATAGAACTGCTATCTCGTTATAAACTTCTAATGATGATAAGCCATACAGTTCCTGTGTGCTAATGGCATGAATTAGAGCTCCTGCAGATTGTGGGCTGATAGTATCTAAGAGATGGCTGCATAAGTTTGTTACTGTAACACTATTGCCTGTTTCTTTTGTCCAGGGTACGATGGAATAGCACGTCTGTTGCTATCTAGAGGAGCTAATGTTGATGTGAATTCTTCTGAAGGGACACCACTACATGTTGCTGCTGCGCACGGGAAGTTTGGTGTCATGCAAATTTTGTTAGAGCACCATGCAGATGTGAGTATTAATACAAACTTCTCTATATTTGCTACACTAGACTTCATTTCCTTTAGTCTTCTATATATGTTCCTGATTTTGACTTTCAGCTTTGCTCCAGCTGCACTTTTTGTGGAGACTTAATATTTTAGTGACCATATCCTGAACTAGGATGAAATGTTCACTGTTTATATTTGATACACTAAACTTCATTTTCATTATGTATTCTTCTATATGTTTGACTTTGACTTTCTGTGCCTCCATGTTTAGTTATACATCCTATATTTCTACCTGCCACTGGTTCAAAATCATGCTCATTGAATCACTTGTTATCAACAACTTTATGCTGCTTTTTAGAGGGTTTCCTTGGTATAACTTTGCGGCTGTTTGTTTTGCGCAATGTGCCCTCCCGAGGGTTACCAAATGGACCGATGACCTTGAAATTTTATCTTTATTCGAAAATTGTCCTACCTTAGGAATTCCTATGAAAGATATATTTCCATTTTAGATTTCAAGTAGTAACTATCTATTGCTTTGACATTGGATATCTCACTAATCTGTATAATTCATTTTGCAGCCAGATAGAGTTTCACCAGATCATTGTACACCCCTGGCTGAAGTTCTCTGTGCTGCTAATGAAAAAGTTAATGAATCTGGTTGCTTAAAGTGCATGAATCTCCTAGTCAAGGTGGTAACAATTTGCTTTAATTATATCTTGAAATATTCCTTTATTGAATTCAGTATTTTTTATGAGCTGTGCTAACAACAGGCTGGTGCTGATTTGAATTCTACGGATCCTGATACTCCATTAGTTATAGCAACTAGCAAAGGATTAACTGGGTGTGTTGATTACTTATTGGAGGTTGGTGCTGATGCAAACATTCGAAGCAAAGATGTGAGCTTTTATCTCTTGCTAATTGTTTTTCTTACTTGTTGTTATACGCCTAAACTCAATGCTCTTAGTAGATTAACTGATAATTAATTACGTTGACTGATTTCTGACAATTAATTCTTTTGTGAATAATTTGGATTCATGTTGGAAGTAATATGGATCATGAGCTGTAAGTTCCAAGGCTTTTGTTGTCAGTTCTTTTACTGGAAACTCTTTCATGAATTTTGCCTTATGCATGCCACTAATGAAATGGGTGATGGGGAATGGACTAGGCATGATGTAGATGTAAAGGGATAACATTTTCCAACTCGAAGAGACACAATGACGTGGGCTGTGGCAAGTAGAACACCTATAGGAAGTATCACCTACAGACATGTACGTGCATTAGGCACGTAAGCAAAGAGATGGTAAATTTTCACGTTGTGTAGGAGAAAGATCATATGCCACTGATCAATGGTCTATGTAGTTATATTATATACTTTTGATTTTACTTGTAAGGTTGTTCACTGCATTTTTCTGCTGTCCTGGGTCATGCAGAATTCTTTGCGCTCGCTGGTTTGGTCGTTTAAAAGTGGTGTGTGGCGCATTGCATAACTTTTTGTTAAAATTCTGAGGTGCGTGAGTGTGTTTGCATCAGAACTTCCCTCCTGACCTTTATACTTTTTTTCCCTCCATAATGAAAACACACGCAGGTCTGCGTTGTTTGAGAAAAAAACTGTGCATTTTAATCTCTTTATTTTCCTCATTTGGTTGAGGATTTGAGGAAACACTTCATCTGTCTGAGAATTCTAACTAGTTGTGTAATAGGATTTCTTTTGTTCTATATATTGCCAATATAAGGTATTACCTTTTGTTCTTTTGTTACATAACAGGGTGGCAGAAGGCCTATAGAAATTGCTGCAAAGTCTGGAAGAAGAGGTCTTGTGGAGAGTTTACTTCCTTTCACTTCGCCCATTCGAACTGTTTCTGACTGGAGTGTTGAAGGAATCATTGCTTATGCAAGATCAAGACCCACGGAAGACAAGGTAAGAATGGGATCCTGTGTTCTCAGTCATCTAGACATTTTCTTTAAATATCCTTTTTCTGTATGAATTAACCTATTTTGCATGTATATCATTCTTTGATCCCTGGTTATTTCGAAGAAAAGATGGATATAAAAAGAATTCGGCCATGGGGAGAAGATGACCCCCTGGCTCTCCCTCCCTCTTTAACTGGTAGGTTATTTAGAAGAAAAGAATGGAATGTAAAAGGAACTCAACCAGGGGGAGAAGATGACCCCCCCCCCCAAACCCCCTGGCTTTGCCATAAACAGAGGGGAGTACTAACCCCTTTATGGAGGTAGTCGTAGTAACACGACACGACCTGCGAGAGCACCTAGGTTTGAGTCTGGGTTGGCGGCCTCTCAACCACAATACGGTTTACAGATGGGTCGACTAGCATCATGTTAACCTCTGCTTGCAAGGTGGAAAGGGGCATCTGTTCCAGATTTTATTTCATGGCATTATTGTTGGGAGTCAACTTTGTTAGGTTTTAGGGGGTGGACTTTTTTTTCCATTGCATGCAGCACATCGTTGTGCTTATTGCCGCATCACCCCATCTATCATCTCCTGCCAGGCGCTGGTTCCTTCCCTTTTGCCGGTGCTGGTGGGTCAGAAAGAGAGAGGGTTGATGGATGAGAGAGTAGAGTGCCATAGGAATGGAGATTTTTTAGGTGTTCGGGTTACAAAGTAAAGCATGCTTGTTTCCTGAGGCAGCATGGTTAGCAAAACATGCATTCCTGCACCCATGTGCAACAAAAAACACTTCTCAAATGCTCTACAAATAGGTGTTTGTGATATTCCTAAGTTATAACATGATGGTGAATCCGGTGCTTGTTTGGTGTTTCTATATTTGTTTATTGCTAAATGATAGTGACCTGTTTGTGACTCACCTAAACTACTACAGTTTCAGCTTATAAATAGTCATTTGTTTGCAGATTTATTCATCATTCTCTTAACTTAGTTGTGTTATAGTATTTTAGTCAATTTTAGTAGCATGTGTGATTTGTTTTGATGTGTCTTTAGTAAAATAGTGGCCTCGAATGAAGGGGCAACTATCTGTGCATTGCAATTTTAATAACAAGTGCTAAGATTGTCACTAGAAAGTCTGAAGAATGTGGTTAGACTTCGCTACTTTGAATGATTCTTTGACTTCCTGTAAAGTTGCTTGGTCAAAACTATTTTTAGTTACTTGATTCTTATAGCTGTGATAGCCTTTTAAGTTTTAACAATCACCTTGAATCAGGGACAGGAATCTGATGAGGATAGCAACATTCAGCAGAATTTACGCGATGAAAGTGCGGTCAGGGAGGATGCTGGTGCATCAAGGGCCTGCACCAAGGTATGCCTAGCACGTATATTTTTATTGGAAAATTGTTTTAGCAGTGGCATGCTACTAAATTTTTTGTTTCATCAGTTGGTTAGGTAATGATAGTTTATTTCTTTTACATTGCCACATGTTCCCTTTATGGATTAGGATAAATTAAGTGATGAAGATAGAAAGGCTCAGCTGAAATTACATGGTGCGAAAGCAGTTTCACGAATGGACTATACTGGTGCTTCAAAATTCTACACTGAGGTATATCATCATGCATTATATCTTTCTAAAAGCACTTCTAATTACACATTACATTGCGCAAACCACACGAATAAGTAAATAATAATACATTGATATCGGTATCCAACTTTTATTGCGTTTTTTATTTCTTATTATCATTACTTGTTTCAAAGACATGAGGTTGTAAACTACCATTACTTTATGGACGTTCGATAATTTGATAAATCAACATGTTGACTTCAGTGGTTTAACTGGTCCGCTTTTTCTTGGATAGAAATGATGGCGCTTATGTTTCATGTAAAAGTGTGTGTTTTTTAACGAACCGCACAGTACAATGTTAGTTTCTATTGATTAGAAGGAAAAATACAAGAACATAGTCCTGGGAGGCTATAATGAGGAAAATGGGGAAAAAAAAGGACGACTACCAACAACTATCTGCCACTATCAATGGCTACCAACTGTTTTTTTAATTCTTACATCAAGCATGAATATTCTGCTCAGATGGTCAGATTTTTACTCATAATAGATCATACTGTGATGGATATTAACAAAAGTGATTTGTCCTTGTTTGATTCTAGAATGACATATTGTGCTCTCATGATTTGGTTTCATCAGGCAATCATGTTGGACCCTGCTGATGCAACATTATATTCAAATCGGAGCTTCTGCCATCTGAAAATTGGTGAAAAAAAGGATGCTCTTGTCGATGCTAATGCTTGCATAAGCCTGCGGCCTGAGTGGCCAAAGGGTTACTACCGTAAAGGAGCTGCCCACATGTCCCTCAAGGTCAGATAATGCTACAACTTGCTAGCCCTGTGTTGCTTTGGGCACCAGACACCATACCTCCCTGTATATCATCTGCTCCAATTTTTTGTCCTTAGGAGTACAAAGAAGCACGTGATGCATTCATGGATGGGTTGAAACTGGATCCTTCAAATTTGGACATACAAAATGCTTACTGGTATTATTCTATCTCTTCCCTTTCATAGTGTAATCACTATTAAAAATTTGCTTGAAATGGTGTTTGGCATTTTCTACACTAGGCTTGCGGTAATCAAATGAAATATGTTCCATTAATCTTCGTATTTCTATGAACGTTCTTTTGCACAAAAATTATCATATTTTTTATTGTAAATCAAAAGATAGTCTTTAGAACAAATTGTACTTCTCACTTTCAAGGTTTCTTAAAGCCAAATCCTTCATATCTCTGAATAATTATGCTGACATTTTCAGGGAGGCTGATGAGGCAATGATCAAGAAACATTCTGCTGGACAAAGTATCTGGCCATTTGCGTAGGGCTTGGGCTGAGTTACCTGCTGGTTTCAGATGTCTCTTTTTGGAGTGGACGGAAGTTTCTTTTGTTCATCACAAATTTATGTATATCATCAGGAGAAAGTAGTACGCTCTTATGGTTCCTTGCTAACCTCTGAAATGGCAGTTTCTGTTGGTCGGACATAGAGAGGGATTTCTAAACAGTACCTGAACCTGCGCTTTTTGCCGTAACTTAAGAAACCATATTTGGCTTTTCTGTAAGCACCTTTCTGCTTGTGTGTTTGAAAAATTGTTTGCATTTATCGTCATGAACTCATGATCATTGCGGGAGTACTGCTGTTGCAGATGATTTAGCTAGCATGATGCTCTGATAATTCACTTGCATAAAGCATTATGCTTGGGATGCAGCCATAGTATAGGATTTGTATCAGCTTTCATTGCGATAGTTAAAATGGTACTCCCTCCGTCCCCAAAAGAATGCAATTCTGGAACAGTGTCATGATTTACTGTGTCAAGTTTGACCTATTATAGATGAAATAGTATAAATATATAATATCAAATAAGCATCATTAGATTAATTACCAAATGTATTTTCATAATAAATTAATTTGGAGCCATAAATGTGAATACTATTTACTACAAATCTGGTCAAACGTGAAGCACTTTAACTGGCACGCATACCATAGTTGCATCCTTTTCAGGACAGAGGGAGTACAATTTCATTCTGAGAGATCTGATTGTAGATCAGAAGTGGACCTGAAGTGCTTGAAGTAATGTTCCTGTGCTTACCTATCATTTTTGACATTATGATTTATGAGGGCTACCAGCGTTATCCATTGGGGAACACAAACTATTGGTATGGTTTGTTCCAAAATTTTAAGACACTAGTTTGAAACGTACTGTCATGTAAATTTCATGTTAGTTTCAAATAACAGGTTTCCATGTAAACAGCAAGTTTGTAGAATCCCAGACATGTTTGATGTTTGCAAAGTTGCAAATATCTGAACACGGTTTTTTTTACCAATTAATTGTGTTGGCTAAGCCAGTGCCAAAACCCCCTAAACCCAAATCATAGCCTCCGTCGCCACACGAAAAGTCGGAAAGGCTAGAATGGATCCGCTGCAGCCGTCGTCGAGTAGCAGCGTGGACAAGTACGACTTCTACGCTGGTGTCCAGTGGACTGTTTGTACAGTCAATTCAAAATACCCAACAGTTTGATATTCCCTCAAAGGTCTTGTTTGGGAAGCAGGGACTTTAGCTCCCTCAAATGGAGTGCTAAACTTTAGCGCTGTGGGATGTTTGGATGGAGGGTTAAACTTTAGCACTTTGGTTGCCAAAAGACTCTTTTACTCCTCATTTACCTCCTCTCCTCTACCCCTCCTCTACTTCTTCCTTCTCAACTCACGACATTGCTCTGCTCGGATATGGTGCTATCAGCAAGCCTGAAGTACTTCCTGCGGCAGTGCAAGGATGGTGGCCGTGGAAATTGGTGAAAAACAAAAAAAAATCCCAAGCAATAGGTGATGAGCACGCCAGGCTCCACCTGCGCCACCCACTCCTTCGCGTCGTCTTCCCTGTCTTCCTGCGGCGGCGCGGGCGTGGCGGGCGGGGATCAAGGCAGCGCCGAAGCAGCCGCACCACAGCCGTGATGAGCTCGTCGGAGGTGGTTATGACGGGACGCAGCGGGGTCGGGCGGAGGCGGTGGGGCTCGACGGAGGCCGCGGGGCCAGCCGGAGGCGGCGGTGCCGGTGGAGGCCATGGGGCTGGCCGGAGGCCGCGGGGTCGGGCGGATGCAACGGTGCTGGGCGGATGGAGTGGGGTCGGCCGGATTTGGATTACCCGAGGAGTAAAAATGATCCCGTATTCAGTGAAGACATGGAAATAAGTGCTAGCGAAAGGATAAAGCATGACATGGGCTTCAACATAGCTGGAACACGAAAATCATTGCCTAGTTCTATGCTACTCTTTACTTTGGATATGTTGAAAGTGAGAGGGCTATGTTTTGGATGACAGAGGATGAAAAACATCATATCACCTATTCAGCCTTTGCCACTTTGTTCAAAGTTAGAGATGGTGAAGATCTTCCAAAGCATCATAATGATGGTGTTCTTGAGATTTAAAAAATGCACTTCATGTATCCTATGCATAGGATAGGAGATTGGGGGAAGGTCAAGAGTCTTTACACCTACTATGCCATTCTTAACTGGCTACTTAGGAA
>NC_028458.1:8814898-8919478 GCF_000263155.2 Setaria italica | reverse complement strand
CACCTCCCAATCCTTTAGCCCCTCCAAGGGGTGCTAAAATGAGCTAAAGGGGCCCCTATCAAAAATTTCCCTGGTTGCCCCCCCTCTCCTCCCTCTCACTCCTCCCCGCCAGACCCCACCGCCATCCTCCTCCGCCCGGCACCTCGCCGCCTCCGCCCAGAACCTCACCGCCTCCGCCCAGAACCTCACCGCCTCCACCCGGCCTCGCCGATTCCGCCCGGCACCTCGCCGCCTCCGCCCGGTCTCACCGCCTCCGCCCGGCCTCACCACCTCCGCCCGGCACCTCGCCGCCTCCACCCGGCCTCGCCGCCTCCACCCGGCCTCGCCGACTCCGCCCGGTCTCACCGCCTCCACCCGGCACTCCGTTGCCACCGCCACCGCCGCCGTGTGGATCTACCTCACCGCGGTCCTCGCTGTTGCCGCGGCCGCAGGGCTCTGGCGCCTAAAGCTGTCGCCACCTCAAAGCCTCTGGAGCTGGATCCGACCCCGCGGATGAGGCATCGACTGCCCTGTCCTGCGTGTCGGAGCCGGCCTAAGTGCGCCTTCGCCCAAGGAGCGAGAGGATGAAGCGGAGGAGCACGACGACCGGGAGGATGAAGTGGAGGAGTGTAACACCCCGTGTTAATGGAAGCTTAAGAATGTCAATAAGGAGTTAATGATGATCTTTGGAGCAAAGGGAAGGTAGTTTGACTCAAAGTCAAATTCGAGCTGAATTCGACCGAATTTGCAATTTGGAGTTTCAAATTTGGATAAATTTGGCAAAAATATAAAGTTGAGGCTTGAGGGTATTTAGAACTCAAAGGAGTGAAGCTAGAAACTAATTCGAGTCTTAAACCCCTCAAGAATATGACCGAAGAAGGAATCAACGGAGTTACTATTCCCCGTCTGAAAAATACGCGAATCAGAAAATCATAATGAGTACCCAACTTTGAAATCAGTTTATGCATAATTTTTCATATGAGTGGGCAAATGTTTTTGAACATTAGTGGAATATGGTCCTTGGAGAAGCTAAGTGAGATGTTGTTGGCCAGAGAAAGTGGAGGACTCAAATGTAAAATGAAATTCAAAATCGGCGAATAAGCAGATTTCAGCCTAGTTGCTGAAATAATATTTTTAAGTCTGAAAACAGCAGTGGATGGCCATGTTTAGAGCAAATTTCAGAGAAATCTAGTGTAAAGGGTATCTGAGTTCTTGTGCAAAATGGAATTTTTGTTAGTTATAGAACACAGATGGATGAGGGTTGAACCATATAGAACAAGTTTGAGCTACTCAAATCGAGCCAAAAGGAGGGCAAATGGTCCTGTTATAATGCCTGACGAAACTGAATCAGAAGATTCAGATACAGTTCAGTTGTGCCCGAACTTGGGGCTTAAAAATTTCGGTCCTAGAGTGATTATCTTGGTATGGGACCAATCTAGCAATGGAAGAGTGATGATTCCTTTATAAGTTTGCTTAAAAGACATTTGGACCTTGGGATTTGAAATCAATCGATTTTGAGGTCTAGACTTCAGAGGAAAGGAAAGAGGAAAGAAGGAAGGGGGGAGGCGAGCAGGGACAGAGCCGTGCCGCTACAGGCACTCTCGCCCGCCGGCCAGCACGACGCGCCGGGCCACGTCCGTGCCCATGCAAGCCTACAAGCTAGCCGAGGTGGCACCCATGCGCACGGTAAAAATTTTGTATATTGACTGCTCCCACCGTTGCGCTTATCCCTTTTACCGTCACTCTGTTTTTCACCGTCACGAGCAGAGCACGGCCGAGCTACTGTCGCCGGCCGATTCCACCGTTCCACCGCCTCCCGCATCGATTTCTCCCGCCCAAATCCCCACCAGCACCTCGCCAACACCCACGCCTCTCCATTTTTCCAGTTCCCCGCCGGCGAGCTCCAAATTGCTGCCGTTTCTGTCCGCCCACCGCCATCGTCCTTCTCACGATGAGCCCCTCCATGCCGCCATCCTCTCTTCGTTTGGTAAGTTTTCGGTGAGTCTTTGGGTCGCTTGGGAGCCGTAGGAGAAGCCGAGGGCCGTGTGTGTGCCGTCGCCATGCTTGGCCACGGCCGCCCGCCGGCCAGACCGCCCGCCGCCGTGGAGAGGCCGGCTCAGGCCATCTCCCGGGGGGCCGCCGCCGCCCACGGGTGCGTCGTGGCCTGGGGATGCCTCCCCGGCGCGGCCCCATCGCTGGCAAGGCGCCAGCCGATGAGCCCCCCCCCCCCCCTGTCGCGCCCTGCCTTTGGGCGCAGGGAAGAAGAAGACCCCTGGCGCCGAGGGCCCACGCGCTAGGGAAAGAAAGGAGAGAGAGAAGGGGGCTGGCGGGTAGAAAGGAGGGGGAGAGAGGGGCCGGTCCAAGGGGCCTAGTGCTTGAGAGAGGGGGTAGAAAGGAGGGTAGTGAGAAAAGTTTGACTGGGGTTTTTGAATAATCATAGGTTTTTCCTTTTGAAGATAAATAGTTTAAATCCGGTTATCACCATTTAATTCACGGGAAATTCTAGAAATGTCTAAAAATAGTGAAACCAATTTTATTAGGATTTTTTATTTTCCTTTATGCATTAAAATTTTTAAATCTTAGGAAAAATAATAAAATTTAGGTATTTATTTAATGCCTTTTGATTAAGGTATTTAAATAAATGCTTAACTTTTATTAAATGCATAAAATTTTGATTAATGTTTCCTATTCACAAATTATTATTAAATTATAGGAATTAAGTTTTGAGATTAGAAAATATTTATAATGCTTTCCAAAATAAAAGAAAAGGGCTTAAGGTAGGTTAGTAAAGAGATTAAAAATGGGGGTTAGTTTAGTGTTGGCTTGCAACTTTATCACGAAGTTAGGTTGTATAGTTATTTGTTGGCTTGCAAATTTATCATGAAGGAAAGTTGTATAGTCATGTGTTCAAAAATTTACATCTCTAACTCCTGCATGTACTAAATCGTAGGCACTGAAGCTCCAGAAGGGGAATTCTTGGAATTATCTGAAGAACCTTCGGAGTTTGAGGAGATTGTTGAGTTGATCCCCTGTGAAGAAGGACCGTCAGACGACACTAACCTTTTTACAGATGAAGGCAAGCCCCAGTGCATCTATGCCTACCTACTTTGGAGTTATTATTTCATGTGTCCAATTATTGGTTATTTTCGTTATGAATGTATTAAGTCTAGGAATTGATTGAAACCTACTCTTGTGCATGATCCTACCTTGTTTAGAGGACATCTTTGCCACTTGTTCACCAGTTAGTAACTACCCTATGCTTAGCAATGCTTAGATGCTTTCAAGCAACTTGATTGCGTAACTCTAAGGTAAATTTTGGTCATACATACTGGTCAAGGAAAATAGCCTGGAAATTTGAAATGCAGACAGAAGCTAGAGATGGTAGTTCTGTCTGCCAAGTTAATTTGATTAAGGTCCGATCGTTGTCTTAACCTTCGATCAAGTGAGTTTTACCTGGTTGCTTACTGGTATGGGACCAGTAAAACCCGGTAGGTTGGTTGGCTCTCTAATCGGGAATATTTCGTACCCATGCTTGACGTGCTGGAGAATGGCAGGGGCGTAACCTGAAACTCACATGGAGATCAGGCCAGACGTGGGGTCCCATGTGGGGGTGCGTCCCTGGGTTCGGGTAGTCATATTCCAAATTTTGGGTGCGGCTAATCGAAGGTCGTTATGTGCAACCTGGACAGTTGTACATAGCTGGTGGTCGGGTATCTCCTGCAGGATGTAAATTGATCCGGATCGCCGCAATTCTCGGTTATGAATGCACTTGATCACCGTTAAGCATCGTAGTGTAATCCAGTTGAATACAATGTTTTTCCTAAAATTAAATATGTTGTATGACTTAGTTCCACCGGTTGCTAAAATATTTTTCTTCATCTAGACTGGTCAGGTAACAAACACAATCTGAAATAAAAGATAAAACTAAGGTTTCACTTATAGTAAGCTCTTTCGGCAAAAATGTGAATCAGCCAGTACACTAAACAGTTATCATTCAGTTTTAGAAAAATATCTATATTGGTTAGTCGGGTTAGTCTTGCTGAGTATCCCGTACTCAGGGGAATCCTTCATTGCTATTTCAGAACCCTAGCAGGAGTCCGCCGAGGGAGAAGCCCCGAAGAACTAGGGTATTTTTACGAGTCTCATCATACCCTAGAAATAAAACTCTGTTGTTTAACTTTTGCCTGGACTAGTTTATGTTTTAAACTCTTAGAACTGCTCTAACCTGCATTGTTAAGTTTGTTTCAAACTATGGTTTGTAATAATTCGCACCTCGATATGTATGTAAAAATATAATATTTGTTGATACCTTCCCATGGTGGAAGTGATCCTAATGTATGGCGATGGATCACATCGTGGATATTTCGAGGAGTCCTAAAGACACTCAACGGACTACCGGACTTATACTGTTTTAAGTGCGTTTCGAATAATTGCTGTTCTGACAGTGATTAGGCGCACTTAAACCAGTTTAAGTTGGGCGGTTCCGCCACAAGGAGCATGACGGCGATGACGCATGCGTGTGTCGGACTTGATTGGAGACGATGACGGGCCCTTTCGAATGGAGAGTTTGCACTAAGTCAAAGGAGGGAGGGGAGGAGGGGTAAAAGATAGGAGAGAAAACAGGGGTAAATAAGTCTTTTGTCAACATAGGTGCTAAAGTTTAGTCCTCCACCCAAACACCTCAAAGGACTAAAGTTAAACTTTAGCCCCTTCCTTCCAAACAGGACCTAAAGGATTGGGGGACTAAGCTTTAGCATCCCTTTTAGCCAAATTTTAGTCCCCCCTCCAAACGCCCCCAAACTTGCAGAGTACAGACTTGTGCGGTATCATGTCGATTCCTCGGCCAAACTCGGTGGGCTTTAGAACCAGTCCAGTTAACACAGTGACCTCTCAATTTGAGGTATGCTCCCATGCTCGGTCAGCTCATTTTCCACCCTCTCCATAAATTTGGCAACACAGAACTTTACTATGGGCCGAACGAGAATGGGCTGACTACTAAGGCCACTGGCCCATTCATTAATTAGCCTGCCTCCGGTCCTCCCGGCCGGTTTCCACGCGCACGTCCAGTTGCCGCGGCCGCGCGGAGTAGCCTCCCAATATCTGCGCGCGTGCGTGCCGCCGTGCCCCGCTCCCCTCTACTCATGTCCGCGCTCCTCTGCTCTTCATTTACCTAACCACCGCCACAGTGGTGTGTCGCTCCTGGAGTCCCGGTGGGGAGCGCACCCACCCAGGTTCGATCCTCAGCGGGATGGCTTGGGTGTTGCACCGGGATTTATCTTGACTTCACCGTACCGGTCCCAGTTAAATTCTCTGCATTCAGTTTATACAGTTGAAGTATTGCAGTCTGCTATTATCCAAATTTTTTGCATCCTACTTCACTCAATGCATCGCCTAGCTTGTTTTGTGGGTCTGTAATCTGACTCTCCCATTCACTAGATATCCACCTGACGGCTAACGTGCTTATGTAGATTCACCCCCTGTAGTTGGAAGCATTATGATGGTGCATGATCTCACGCAAGTAACTTTACTTTCAATGTTCATGGCAGGTGTGACAGCTTTGCATGCTGCTGCATTGGATGGGAAATTGGACACTGTGAGGTACCTTCTGGACAATGGGGCTGATCCAATATAGGAAATATATGAACCTGGCGAAGTTCCTCTTCACTGTGCTGCAAAATACGGTCTCCTCTCTGCAAATGCTGAACCCTATATTGACACATTTGTTGATGTTTTAGAGAAATATATACATATATATAGGTCAACAGCTCACTGTTTGTTGTGATAGTGTTTTTGTTTCATGTGGTCATTTCTCACTTTGCAGAATTCTTCATATCTATCACAATGGTAATCTAAATTTGCTTGCAAGTTTATAAAGGGCAAGGAAAATTGATGATTTTACGAATTTTTGCCTTGTTTTTGTTCTTTTACTGCCTCCAGTCTTGTAACTCTTTTCCTTTTGACTCTGACTGAAATGATGCTCAAAACATCCCTACTTTGCCTTTGGATGCCATTTTGTGGCAATTTAGAGGAGCTCAGAATCAGTTGAGTTTGGTGCTTGAGGTGATCTAGAAGATGGTTCTGTTGTACCATTTAAGTGTCCTCGTGAATCAATATATGTTGTTACTCTGTGCCTACCTGTAACATTGTGAGAACAATTACTTTTCTTTTCCAAAAAATCCGTAACGTATTGTGTGCATTCAAATAGTCCTATCACCAAACATCATCCCTAGTAACGATGATATGAATCGTACATCTTTTAAGATTATATCCTTGTATTGTTTGTCAATTCCTTGTTACATTCGTACTTGACCCTTATATTTCTTATATTAATGGTAAGTTAAGGAAGTGGTAGATATTAACTTGGCTCTTTTTTTTCTTTTTTGATCCAGGGCATGATGAAGTAGCGAGATTGTTGCTTTCTAGAGGAGCTTCTGTTGATGTAGCTTATTTTCATGGCACACCACTGCATATTGCTGCTGTCTATGGGAAGACCAATGTCATGAAAGTTTTATTGGAGCACCATGCAGATGTAATAAGCAAACTCCACGTTTTTTTCCACCTTGATAAATGCAATGGATGTGTATTTAGTTTGTTGAACTGCACTTCCATCATGGCCTTTTACCTGCCTTTACTGTGTTGTTGATATTCATTTGTCCTTCAAATTACTATCAGTTTAAAATCATTTAAGTCTACATCTTATATTTCCCTTTTATGTGATATTTGTAGGAGTGCTTGGGACTGAAAGGCTATGTTGTTGTTGTTGTTGTATTATGTGATATTTGTAGCTTGAGATATGATGCCAATTGATTTAAAGGTTTAGCATCCCCCATTCTTTTAAACATAACAGAAAATTCTTAATGTACCATGTGTGATTTCTGATTTGATTTAGCACAGCATAATTTTTTTTACATAATATTTGCGCCAGATTTTCTTCACTTGAAAAGGCTGACCTTGCAGTTAAGCCATCTATAAGATAGTGCATTACAAATTGTCATGAGCTAAGCTTTGTTGTTTCACTCAAGCAAAAGCAAGGATATTTATGAGAAAAGATACATGTTTAATTTCTGTACATGGTAGAGTACTGTTTGAGGTTTTGAGTCAGACAACATTTGTGCTCCAAATTTGGGGGGCAAAATAATCCTAGAATACTTCGCCTCCATTTCTGTTTCAACATTTTGTCTTAATCCTGCTCTATATTAGCTTCAATTTATCTTCATGAGTGGTGATATCTTTCTTTCTTTCCTCCTGAAAAAATGTAGCCAAACAAGGTTTCAGAAGCTTTAGGTACACCGCTGGTTGCAACTCTTAATGCTACTTCTGACGGACTTGCTGAGTCCATTGCATTGAAATGTGTGAAGCTACTTGTCGAGGTCTGCTTCTGTTCACCTTCACCTCATCAGTTCAGCTTGCATAACTGAAGGCGTAGTCCCATACAAAAATGGCATTAATCTATTTATATGCGTTGTTCACAGGCACGTGCGGATGCGAATTCTATTGATCCCGACACACCCTTGGTGGTGGCAACTACTCACGGCTTAACTGATTGCATCAAGTACTTGTTGAAGGCTGGCGCGGACCCTAATATCCCAAAAAAATGTGTTAGTGTTTTGGCTCCTTTTCACCTGCTCGTGTTTTTTCTTAAATGCTTGCAGTTTGTTAGTATGGTATGCTTGCTGGTAGCTTTACTCATATATTTTTTCCATAGAGTTATGTTTATGCTTTTTGTTAAACATTTGTTTGCAACTTTATAAAGCATACAGGGGGCAAATTGACACAAACATCCTATTTAAGTTCTAGCATTCAAGGACCTTAGCCATACAATCAAAATGCCACATACAGCATGTCAACAGATAACTGTTTGACACACACTTTTCCAAGTGCTATCCCTGTTGCCACAACTATGCCATGATCAAATGGGTGATGATCCTCACAAATTTTGGTTCTAAGAGTAGGTAGGTTAGGCTTTATTATTACCATGAGATCTTTGCTCTTTAGATTCTTGGCGGATTCTGGGAATTGATCTAAAGTTGGTATTCATTGCAACTCTATAGGGGAACTAGAATGTTGACATGAATTGCGCTCGAGTACATATAAATTTCTCCCTTGATTGGTGCTTCGTTTTTGTATTTTTTGCATTGTCCACCATTTCTGTGTAATGAAGATCTACATTATCTTTTTTCAGTAGATATTATATATATATGTGATATCTTCATATACAAAAAAATCTGTTGAATACTTCTATTAAGCTTCCTATATTGTTCTTTTGTTGCTTGACAGTGTGGTGCTATGCCAATAGAAATTGCTGCAGGCCATGGAAGAAGAAAGGATGTGGAAATGCTATTTCCTTCCACTTCTCCCATTCAAACTGTATCAGAGTGGACTGTTGATGGAATTCTTGCTCATGCCAAATCAAAACATTCAAAACCCAAGGTATGATGAACTGTGATTGGGGTGCATACTCCTGTTCCTCAATATGATATATTCTAGAAACTTGGAAACAGCACGAACAGATGTATAAAAGACAATAATATCCACATAGGCCCTTGCTAAATTATGTATTTCTGTACTACTCCCCTGGAATAATTTTTTTGCAATGGAGGGGTATATAAGAAAAGTATAGTCAAATTCATCTCAATTCATATTTTGACTGAAGTTGGGAATATCATTTGGAAGGTAGAAAGATTTCTGTCTGAGAATAGAGGGCCAGGATGAGCTGGATTCATTGGTTTGTCAGTTTTACTGAGAAGTCTGATTTTGTTGTGAATCAGTTTTATTTCTGACATTATATCTTCTGGTAGAATTGGTTAGAAACTGTGTTAGAAACTCCTCTATAGGCAAACAAGGGATGACGATGACTCTCTATTGTTCCTGCAAAAAGTGATATAAAATTCTACCTCTATCCTTAATCCTTGAGCTACCTCTTTGTATATCACTTCCTGCCTAGCATCTCTCTTTCTCTACTTCCCCTGCTGTTCGATCTTCTCTCTTCCATTGCTGTTCCTCTCTTTTCTAGAATCTGTCCTTCCCGACCAAACCACAAATCTCTACTGGGTGCCAACCACATATCATACTAGCACTGCCAAAATGCATGAAAATCCGGTAGAAGGCATGTGCCGCTGCAAGCCAACCAAAGTCTTGGTTGCATCATGTCTTTTAGCTATTCCCCGCATCTATTTTATTTTGCGCCGGTGCTATCCAGATATCGCTTCCAGTTTCGGTCACCTTCTGTCACCTTCTAGACTCCAAATACGCTGTCTGGAGTCCTGGACACCCGGCGCCATGCAGTTCGCGAACGCAAACTGGAGATGCTGTGCACCGGCGCGCCGTCCGTTGCGGCAGCCTATGCTCGATGGCGCGGCACGGAGGTCGCATCGGCCGACGAGCAACGCAAGGACCGGACCTGACATCTACAAGCAGTTCGAGCGCAAAATGAAAGCCCCGTCCGTTACGGCAGCCGCGGCACGGCGCGGAGGTCGCGTGCGGCCGCCGGCCAATGCCGCCCGGTGCTGACGGGGAGATCACAGCGACAGCTGCCGGCGGCCATCGCGCATCGGCACCGCTTGCGCTTGGATTTCAGCATGAAGAAAGAAAGAGCAGAGCTGTGCACTGCGCCAGTGCGGCGCTAACCTGGACGACTAACTGAATCGGATCATCGATGTCGGTTCTGCCTCCTGCTTCCACCGACGGCCATCCAGAGCAGCCCCGAAGCCATGGCCTCTCAAAGGCTCACATTCCCACGCTGCCGTGACTCCGCGCTCTTTAAGCCCAAAGATGTCCTCTTCTAGGCTTCTAGCTACCAGCTGAAGCAAGACTGTCGAGTCACGCTCTCACTCACAAAGTTTGACCGAGGAGGACAGATAAAACAATGCGAGAGGCAGGAGATGAGATGACTGAATAAGAACAGCGAAGAGATAATGCTACAATACTTGCTACAAAATCACAAAGTATTGAAGACAGCTCTATTTTCCTAATGAACATCGAAGCTTGAATCGTGATTCTAACATCAAACTTAATTTGTTTTAGTATCACATAATATCCACGCCAACCTTCTAAATTTTATGCTAAAACGTTTACAGTGGTTCCAAATTTGATTCAAACATATAAATGCGGTACTATATTTAGCATAGTAGATATTATTGTTGTTGTTGTTTAAGTTAATATTTTTGTACAGACGCATCGCGCGTCAATCTGGCATATACATATACCCCCCGTTTGGATCGCGATTAATCCGATTATTTACATACAACCCCCTGTTTCGAGTTCTGAATTTCACAGATAGCACCCTGGTCCGGACCAGCTTCTTCCTCCTGCCGTCTGCGACGCGCGACCGCTGCCGCTGCCGCGGCCGTCCTCCCAGCCAGGATTGCGAAGGCCCATCCTCGCCCTCTTGAAATCCGCCATGCCTTGTCTCCAGTTTCTATGGAGGGTGGAGCCCCGGCCGGCTTGGAGGACTCTTCCATGGCCTCGCGGTTTACGTTTTGTCGCCACCGGCGGCGATCCGGGACCCGCGGCTCCTCATCTTGCCAGCAAGTAGAGAGCACAATTCCAGTGGATTTACTGGAGATCTCCTTGACTCCTTCACTGCTGGCTGGGGTGA
The DNA here is from genome assembly GCF_000263155.2 of Setaria italica. Taxonomy (NCBI): domain Eukaryota; kingdom Viridiplantae; phylum Streptophyta; class Magnoliopsida; order Poales; family Poaceae; genus Setaria; species Setaria italica. The sequence goes on along the minus strand of NC_028458.1, from coordinate 8,908,902 downwards.
TTATATATGCTCCGTTCACATGTCCGTACAACCTCCTCCCTTTCTCAAACAAAGCTTGGTTGCCATGGAGAAATTTTAAGACTACTGCGAGACTCAGGGGGTGTTTGGGAAACCCCTGTTAAAGTTTAACACCTGTCACATCGGATGTTTGGATGCTAATTAGGAGTACTAAACATAAGCTAATTACAAAACTAATTGCACAGATGGAGTATAATTCGCGAGACGAATCTATTAAGCCTAATTAGTCCATGATTTGACAATGTGGTGCTACAGTAACCATTTGCTAATGATGGATTAATTAGGCTTAATAGATTCGTCTCGCGAATTAGCACAAGGTTCTGCAATTAGTTTTATAATTAGCTCATATTTAGTCCTCCTAATTAGCATCCGAACATCCGATGTGACACTGTTAAAGTTTAGCACCTCATATCCAAACAGCCCCTCAGATTGTTCATCAATGGGTATTCACAAACGCAGGGAAAATTTTGACATAAAGACATGTCTGCCATCTCGGGTTATTGTTATCTCTGCAATGATAATTTTGGTCAGGTCTGCAGTTCGTCGATCCTGTTGAAGTTTTCGTTGTTCAGTCCTTCTCATGTGGACTGAAGAGGAAATACTCCGACAGCAGTAGACACTTTAAGATGACAATTATTGACAAACATATGTGGCTGCACCTGTCGTTCCTCAATGGTGGAAGGATCAAGGTCTGGACCGAATTTGCTGGCATCGGTGCCTGCAACCCTGAAATTTGCAGGGCTGTTCGGTTGGACTTGTAAGCCGGCTGAAAAGCTGAAACAGCTGATTTATTATGAGAGAAAAATATTGTTTGGTGGCTGATAAGCGAGCTGATAAGCTGAAGCGAACAGGCTGTGCAATCCTGATGGACCAAGAGGTAAGCTATGGATGCAAGCAGATCATCCCAAAACTAATTTGATCATCCCACGAGGAAAAGAAAATTCCAAGATACCTATTTCGCACGCATGAACTCATTTGCACCTGAATTTCACAGGCAGTAACAATTGGGCCTATTGCTAGTGGGCTGGAACAATTAAGTTTTAGATGGGCTGGAAGTTATGTAACCTTCCCCATCTTGTGGAAGTTGTACCAATTCCCCTCACAAACTCTCGCTGGGCGACAATTTCTTGACTGGCCCTAAATGGGCTACCACCAGTTGTAATTAGCCATTAGGCCCAGCGCGATAATTTTCCAGCGGGCCCGAAGCCTAACATAGACTGCACTTTTTTGACACAAAGCCACTGAAGCGACTTTGTTTTTTTGGAACAAAACTGAAGTGAATCTTCTGTATCCCTTTGCCACTCAGTCGCAAATTTCGTGCCATGTCCGTTAGTAATTGACCATAGCCATTCAGATGCAAATATAGCTGCTAGTCCGAAAATGGAAGCAAAAGAATCCGAACTGAGTCCACACTCTACGTCCTGGACAGCAAGAAATGATTAGTAAAACGAGAAGCTATGCTCTGGACAGGAAGAAATGATTGATGAAGGGGATGTTTGGATCCCGAGCTAAATTTTAGCTCCTGTCACATCGAATATTTGGATACTAATTAGGAGTATTAAACATAGGCTAATTATAAAATCAATTTCACAACCCCTAGGCTAAATCGCGAGACGAATCTATTAAGCCTAATTACTCCATGATTTGACAATATGACGCTACAGTAAACATTCACTAATGATGGATTAATTAGGTTTAATAGATTCGTCTCGGGATTTAACCTAGGGGTTCTGCAATTAGTTTTGTAATTAGCTCATGTTTAGTCCTCCTAATTAGCATCCGAATATCCGATGTGACACGGACTAAACTTTAGCTCCAGGATCCAAACACCCCCGAAACACCCCCGAAAGTTGTTGAATTGGCCCGATGGAACCAGAAAAACGAGCACTTTCAGTTATGCGAGTGTGCTCGCTCTGATAAAAGACACAAGCCACCTGGCTTCTCTGACGACCCTAACCAACAAGAACACGAACAACCCATGAATCAAACAGCACAAACATGAGCGCCTCCTCCTCTCTTAGTCGCCGTTCATCAGTCTAAACCTTTGTTGCGTGTGGTTTCTTAGAAGAAAGATATAAATAAAATATCATTCCGTAATACCCAACCAACAGCCGGGTGACAATCTCCATTCTGACTCCAATAGCAAGAAGCTCTTCAGAATTAGTAATAGCCGTCGATCACGACGACGAGGAGGCGCCGCTGGCGCTGGTGTCGTCGTCCCTGGAAACGGCGGAACCCTCGGAGAATTCGTCCTTGTACATCTCCTCGACCATCGGCTTCCACAGGCGCACGCGCGCGTTGATGAACCAGTTCGATATCTGCTCATCATCACCACAAGTGTTCGTGCAGCTGGTGGTTAATCACGCGGCTAATTGCAATGCCAAATGCAGATTAGTTTTATCTGAGCTCAGAGCTGCGCTGTGGAGTAGCAGTACGGACCTGGCTTCTGCTCAGACCGGTGGTCACCGCCAGCTTCAGCTTCTCGCCGTCGTCGGGGTACCTGTTGCGTTGCAGGGACGAGAGGGGCGCCATTGATTACGCTTCAAGCAGCACAGGTGCGTTCACATCATCACATGGCATCGGGTTCGGACACTTACGGGTGGAGGAAGTGGTCGAAGAGCCACGCCCGGAGCACGGCCACGGAGCCCTCCGGCAGGCCCCGGAGCGGCCGCCACGCCTGCTCCGCCCGCGCCGCCGCGGCCAGCTTCGTCCGCCGGGCCACCATCTCCACCATCTCCTCGGTCACCTCCTCGTCGTCGTCGTCGTCGTCGCCGCCGTCGCCGCGCTCCCCCTCCTCGCCGGCCCGAAGCGTCCGCTTCGCCGCGGCGGCGGCGTGGAGCCTCAGCCTCCGCAGGATGGCGCGGCGCAGGTTGCCGAAGTGCCGCGCCATGGCCTGCGCCATCAGGGACGTGTAGGCGGATGCCGCGCCGTCCCCTAGCGCCGGCTCGAACGACGACGCCACGCGCCCCAGCTCGCCGAAGTAGCGCTCCTCCCGGCTCTCCAGCTGCAAGCGATTTGCCATGGATTTTTTCTTCTTCTTTTTTTTGTAACCAGCTAATTAAATGCAACGGTAATCTGCTATCGAATGCAACGCAAGAACCGTAACAACATGTTTACCTCGCTGAGCAGGCCTAGGAGCTTGGCCTGGATCCCGTCGCCGTCGTTCTTGTCCGCAAGACGCGCCGCGCGGCGACCGCCGGCGTCGAGCCGCTCCTGCTTCTCCGCGGCAGCCTCTTCGTCGCCCGCGCCGGCCGCCAGGTCGGCCATGCGCACCACCTCGCCCAGCAGCTCCTGCGCCGGCCTCAGGTACCGGGACCCGCGCAGGACGGCCATCGTGGCCGGCGCCGGCGCCGGCGCGACAGCGCACGAGCAGCTGCCGTCGGTGGCCGAGCCGAAAGGGCCGAGAGTCAGGAGCAACGGTCCAGCGCCGTTCGACCCGTCGTCCTGACGGCGGCGGTCGTTGCAATGGCCACAGAGCTCAAGTCGGAAAGGCGCCGGCGGGCTTGGCCGTTCGGCGACGGCGCTTTGGGGAGCAGGCTCATTGGGAGCCCGCTTCGGTGAGCCCTTCTCATGCTGCTTCGCCATGACCATTGATTATTGCTAGCTACACCAAGGACGCGTATTTATGAGCTGTGACCCTGAAACATTACATCACAAACTGCAGAAAGTGATCAGAAACAGTAGGAGCAACTAACCACAATCTATCGATCTGGTTGAACAAGGCAAACAGACGATTGACTGCATGCTCAGACTGTAATCTAAAGCAGTGTTCGTATGATTAAAATTAAGATCCGAGTAAAACAATCTCAAGAACATTCACGAGTTGGAACGACAGCCTCGCCGTTACCTTTGCGTGGTGTGGGGCGGGCCGGCAGTAGAGGTCTGGACCAGGACCAGAGGTAGTCGGTAGAAGCAGCAGCTAGCTAGGCATATATATAAAGTTGCAAAGATAAACGGCACAAATAAAGGCAGGCCAAAAGGGGCTTCGCAGTGGCATATATGTACACAGCCGTGCACACTCGAGTGTGGAGTCCTAGCTTGGTTGGGCTGCCTGCGCCCTGCCTGCCCGCTGTCTGTACTGTGGAGGCTTGGACCATCTCTGGCTCTTTGCACTGAACCAGGATGCACCAAAACCACAGGATCCATCCAATCCAATCTTTGCAACTTTAGTGCAAGCCTCAGCTCCTTTGTGTGCTGTCACTCCAAACTATTACTATCCAGTCTACACTACTACTTCTACTCAGTAGTGCTGTGATGGTGATTCAGAGTCCAGTCTATCCATCTACACTCTCAGCTGGCTGCCTGTGATGTGTAAGCTTTTCTTGGGGAGAGCAACTGCATACCATGCAATGCTCGCTATCTCTGTGCTCTCTGCCTCTCTCTGTGTGTGTGATGTGTATGCGTGCCGGCCGGCCGGCCGGCTCCGGCTCCGGCTGCGAAGCCATGCATGCTACACCAGCACCAGTACCACTAGCTGGCCGCGCTGGGCTAGGTGTGGTGTGGTGTGGTGTGGTGTAGAATCTCAAGAAAGGCCGGCCGGCCAGGGCCAGAAGTTCAGAGATGCTGCATGCCGCGGTTGCTGCTTTAAGCTTTACTGTGCGCGTAGCTGGCCGGCTGGGGATGGCCGGCTGCCTGTCCTGATCCATGGAAAGCCCAGATCCTTTTTCTGGGCGCCTGCAGTTGGTTGGGGTGCACATGACATGACAGACTCCTGCATGGCTTCTTCTTCAGCTTGACCCAAACTTGCTGGCGTGCTGCACACCACACCACACACACTGTAGTAAGCATTTGGCCATGCATGGTGAGTACTCATCAGCTGATACTGATAAGGTCACCAGCAAACAGGTGTGAGATGCCCGTATCAAAGTGTGTAACTATATATGGATGTGATGGATGGATGAACACATCAACAGGAACAGCAATTGACCAACAGGATGAGGAAAGGAGTCCAGGTCAAGATGGATACAGTACAGGCCATGTTTAGTTACTTCCAACTCCCAACTTTGACACTATGCAAAAAGAAGATTCCCCATCACATCAAACTTGCGGTACATGCATGGAGTACTAAATGTAGATGAAATTAAAAACTAATTGCACAGTTTTGTTGTACTTTGCGAGACGAATCTTTTGAGCCTAATTAGTCAATATTTGGACAATAATTCACAAATACAAACGAAACGCTACAGTGTGCTACAGTGCTGTAACAGTAATTTGGCACCTCCCAAATTCCCCAACTAAACACGGCCACAGTTTTGGGAGTTGCCTGCCATGGCATTGCGAGCGACGGGGAGTAGACGACTAGTCTAGTCTCGAGAGAGAGGCTGATTGGACGGATCCTAAGAGAGCGAGGTGAGTGATGGGCGCTGTTCGTTTCTGGGGGGCAGCGTGGTGCCTTTTCTGCTGCTTCAGGTGATGGGTATTCCATCGATCTCTACAGTGACGTTCGAGCCTGCACGCGCCTGCTCGACTTGAGGGCTGAGGCTGCTTTGAACGGCGCACGTTTGACCCAGTCCGCATCTCCAACGGCTCTGCCGATACTCTGAAGACAGCGATATGCAGTGGGCCAGTGGTAATGGAATTTCATAGCATCAGACTGGATTTTGCATTTACACTTCGGAAGCAGTTTCTCCGGTGAATCTATTCATCGTGCCAAGGAACTTTTTTAAAAAAAACAAAAAAGAGCAGGAGCACTCAGTTCGATATTACATAAAGACGATGAACTCAAACTTGAGGAACATAACATAATTAAAACTAGTTGATCTCTAACTCAGGGGTGCCACAGGCGGCTTGATGCTGCGCCACCTCTTCCTTAATCAGCCCCAAGACTTGCCCAGGTAGTAAAGTTTTGTGCTCGAAAACCCTCCGGTTTCTCTCCTTCCAAATTTGCCACACCGTGAACATGATGATGGCAGCCAAAGATCTCCTGGAGCGCCCAGTGACTTGTTGCAAGTTCCTAGTCCACCAATCTTCAAAAGAAACCTCCTCCTGGTCGGGTAATAAGATGGGAAAATTTATCCAGCGTTTCACCTTCACCCACACTTCTTTAGAGTAACAGCAGTTGAACGTGCCAAGGAAATTACTGTTGAAAATACATCCATTTGGTTGGGTTTTTAAATATATGTGTGAATTTCCCTCGCGAGGAAAAAGAACAGAAAGAATTTCAGTCGAAAAATGTACGACCTGACGACAAATCATCAGTCCTGTTTGCCCAAGATGAGAGATAATCAATCCTTGGACCCACTGGAGCATCACAACCGGACCCACATGACAGCAACGGGCCCGCAATTACTCGTATAAATACAAGCCATTCTCTAGGGCAGCATCCTTACCTTATCTCCACCGACACGAGGTACAGGTACCATGTCAAAATTCCCATGAAAACTTTCTTTTTAAGTTTGAGAACAGAAAGCAAATCACATATTAAAACGATCAGCTCGGTGTGCCTCCAACCTCCAATTGCATAAGTAAAAAGGAAACACAGCAGCTGGTACTCACACTAGCACCACAACCACAGCTAGCCATGTTTGTTTCCCACCTCCTAAATTTTAGCTCCTAAAAGTTTTAGTTAGTTTTTAGTTCATGGTCTAAAGCATGTTTGGTTCCACCTCCTAAAACTGACTAAAAGCAATAAATGTTGTAGTAAAATGACCATACTGCCCTCCCCCCAATGCCCTGCTCCTTCTCTGCCCGCCCCTCCCCTCCCAGCCCTGAGCCCTCTTGCTGGCCTCGGCGGCGGCGGCCGGCGCTCCTCCCGCCTACGCCGCCCCCTCCCCTCCTCCCGTCGATGCCCCTCCCCTCTCTCCTTCCCCCAGCCGCCGCCCCCTCCCCTCCAATCCCGACCGCCGCGCCCCTCCCCTCCTCTTCTTCCCCGGCACCGCCGCCCCCCTCCCGATCCTCCCTCTCCCGGATCCGGCGGCGGCGGCGGGGATCCGGCGGGGGAGTGCCCGGCCGGCGATTCTTGGTCACGGAAGCCGGTGTCGATGGCGGATTGAGCGGCGGCTGGATTGGGGGAGCAGCCGGCGCCGAGGAGGAGCGGGAGCGCCACGGCCGGCCCGTGCGGTGGCGCAAGGGAGCGGGGGCGGCGGTCCGGCGGGGGATGGCACGGCCGCCGGTGAGAGGCCGCGGGCGCCGGCGTGGAGGAGGGAGGGAGCGGTGGCGGGGTCAGGGAGGGTGCGGTCGGGAGGAGGGTGTGGAGGCAGAGGTAATAACGAAGGGGTAGTGGGAGTTCAGTACTGGTTTTAAGAAGTTTTAGGAGGGGGTGAGGGGACTAAAAATTTTGAGCCTCCTAAAACTTTTTAGTCACAAGGAGTGTTTGACTCTTTAGTCATATTTTAGTCACTTTTTAGAAGCTAAAATTTTAGAAGGGTGGAAATAAACAGGGTCTAACATAAAGCCTGACGCGTGCACTAGCAAGAAAGGCTGAAGATTCTCCTGCAATCCATTCAGTTTATTAACCCATTTCCTTTTAACAGCCTGCACGGTATATATATACCTGGATCACGAGTACCCATTACAGGTAAATCTTCTTTACAGCATGGCCCTTAAATCATAGCATTTTACATGAATAAAAATATTCCATCTTTACCAGGATTTCTTTACCGCTATCACCCCACCACCTACATTTACATTACATTTACGCTATATACCTCCCCTCCCCTTCTGTACCCCAATTGCAACTACAGCTACAATTCCACGCCTGAAAATTCAATCCAGGCATGTTATTCATCCTGGCACTACAAATGCCAATCTTTTTCCTCGCGCTTTTATAGAATGTGTGTGAGCTGAAATTCAGGCCACAAAATCATGCATCAGAGGCGATGGCTCGAACCGCTGCCGTTGTTGTTGATCCATTTGGTTCGTGGATTCATAGTCTGAAGACGTGGAGGTAACGTTGAGAGGAGCTGTGGCGTTGTAGATGTCTTCGTCTCTGACGCCGGGGAAGCCCGGCTGGGTCTGGGTGTTTGGCACTGAAGAGAGGCTGTTCTCGGCGTGCTGCAGACCCAACGTCAGGGACACGTTGTTGTTGCTGTATCTCCCGAGCTCTGCCAGGTGATACGCCATGAATTGCGTGCTCTCATCCGACTGATGAGCAACGGCGTGGTGGAGGAGGCTGCTGCCGGCAGTTTCACCTGGTCTCTGGGCCTTCAGCATCAGGCTCATGAAGCTGTCCTCTGGGTTCACCTCGTTGTGGAAGCTGCCGGCTGGGGCTCCGCCGAGGCTCATCATCCCACCGACGTTGGCTTTGGATTCGTCAAGCTGACTGCTTTGGCAAGCCTGGCTTGTTGAAGTCTTCAGGTCCTCCTTTTCTTCAGAAGATGGCGCTTTGTCCTTGCTTCGTGCCCCATTGTCGGAGGACGAATTTGAGTCCAACTCCACATCACCAACCTCTTCTTTGTACATATCTTCAATCATTGGTTTCCAGAGCCGGACACGGGCATTAATGAACCAATTTGAAATCTAGAAAAAAAAGAATATAGATGAGTCTCAGTAAATGATCCTTTCCATTGTTCAAAGGAAAGGAAGCCGTCAGATCGGCTGTGCTCATTCAAATGCAAATATTCAACAGTGCTAATGTGTTTTCTCCCAGAAAAGAGCAATTGCAGAGTCTATTTAAAAGTTGTTTGTTGTTGGAATAAAATTTAAGGTATCCTATTCGTAGGATCTGGACTAAAGTCCGGTAAGGTATATATTACTCATGCGGATAAGCAGCCCTGCAGCATGTAGAATATGTTTGCAGCACAGTCATGTACAGCTATGCAACAACCTAAATTAGTTCTTCCACAGCATGTCTATAGATTTGAATGATATGGTATGCCAAGCATTTTTAAAATTGATGCGCTAGCTAGTCTAGCTACTTGCTAGCAAGAGAAAATAAATCTTAAGCAGACAAAAATACCTGACTTCTTGTTAACCCAGTTTGTCTCGATAACATTAGCTTTTCAGAATCTTTTGGATACCTGAAAGGGTGTCAAGAGTGTCATGAGAACAAAATAAAAAAGGGGGTGAGTAAACATATCTGTAATCTGTAAGTTAAAAGAAACTTACGGGTGAAGGAAGTGTTCAAAAAGCCAAGCGCGGAGAATTGAGACTGAATTTTCAGGTAGTCCCCTCTGTGGCCTCCAAGCATTTTGCTGTAGCATACCATACTGTTGGAAGGCTCGCTGTTGCCTTATTTGCTGATCAATGTAACGAAGGCGAGTTAATTTGCCCTCTTTACCAGATGTACTGTCGTCCTCCCCAAGTTTCTTGCGGATAACAGCAATTTGATCATTGATAGCATCCTTTAGACATCGGAAATGACGGGAGATTGTCTGGAGGGCAACTGCAGTATAAGGCTTGGCAGCTCCAGAACCAGCAACCATATCGAATGATGACATTACAAGTTGCATCTGATGATAATAGTGTTTGTACTTTCGGTCCACCTGAAAGTAATATCAATGTGATCTTAAAAATTCAGATATACCGCATAGTTAAACAAACAAAATACACCTTACTCATTGCTCTGATTGATCCCATATTAAGACCAATTTATCCTGCTAAGGGAGAAATATATTTAAGCTCATACAACCATCTGACAATTCGATTGGGTGGGTGGGGGTGGGGTGGGGGGGGGGGTGGGGGGGGGGGGTTGACTCCCTTCTGCATTGGTGGTGATCCTACCCTGAATAACAGTTTTATCAATATAGCTGTTCCTACTCCGAAAAATGTTCAGTGCTTGTCTGGAGGACCTTTTAGCTAAAAAAAACTGGCTATCTATAGGTTCAAGCCTTGTTAAATAGCTACGACTGTGGGCAGCTAGGCATTATTAAGAAGGCTAGACCCACCTAAACTAATAACCTTTGACCACGCTGTCCCAGCTCTTCCAAGAACACAACTCGAGAAGCTCTAGTTAGGAGCTGAACCATTGCAAATGGCCTTTGGATCAGGAACCAACTATTTGACTTGATATTTAGGCCGCAACTCAAACAGAACGGATGGGTGGGATTCCTCAGGTATTTTTCTAAGAACAAAAGGTGGAAAATGGAGTCGACTTTCAATATATAAGAAAAAGTAATCTGCAGCCGTCCCTAGATAATAAAGTATTGGTTTATCAACCTTCATATTGGAATATCTGAATATTTAAGGATTATAAGTGAAACTAATCTTTGCGAACAAGTCTGTCTTCATGCATATTACCTCTACACTCTACAGCTTTCAGTCTAGCAAAAACATCGTTGTGTTACTGAAATGGTAAGGTACAAGTGCAGTAGACTCACACACCTCATCCAACATTGCCATAAGTTTTGCCATCTTATTCTGGAGCTCTTGCTTCTCCGCAGTTGAAAGCTCAGCAGCGGCATTGGCACCAGACTCTTGTGGATTGGAAGACACTCCCTCGCTTTTAGTCCCCCCATCAGTCTCTTTGCCATCTGTTTTTCCTGATTCAGCAGGGCCTTTATCTGCTTTCTGCTTAACACTCTTCCAAACACTGACAATCTCATCAAGCAATTCTTGTGCTGCCTTCAGATACTTAGAATTCCGGATTGCCCGTGAGGCCTCAGATTGCATATTCTTCATTCTGTTGTCATCACCCTGGTAAGAATTTGGTGACAGTAAGTCTGGCTTTGCAGACCAGTATGGATAGGAAGGTGCCAAGATGTGCGTGTTGAGGCTCAGAGATAGCCCTTGGCCCGGTGCTGATGGAACACTTGTTGAGTTGTGGTTGTTTAACATGCCAAACTCGACTTGTGCAGTGTTATGGGCATCATTGTGGATGAGATCACTACCACTGCTGTGTGCTCCATCCATCAAATGCATTAACATCTCATTTCTCATATCTTTCAAAGGACCAAAAGAACGCTGCTCTGTGAGTGAAGTGCCCATGTTAGTAGCTTCGTTGGATGATGAATCATGTGACATTGCTGAAGGATGGCCAGGAAGGTCCATGAAATTCTGCTGAGGCTGAATAATGCCGCTAAATTCTGTATATGGTCCAGAAGATGCATTGTTCGGATAAAGCAAGTTTCCTAGGGTTGGTGGCATGGGATATGATGCATTGCCTGACTCTGTTGAGTACAGGGTTTGTGAATCTCTTTCACTGCCAGGGCTCGGGTAGTAAGTAGCCATATTCCAGCTTTGACTACTCACTTATCAAGATTACTGCAAAGGCATAGGCAAGTGTGGAGAAGCAACTACAGAGCCCTCAACCAATATTTCTGCTGACTTTCCTGCAATTGGGGGAATGGAAACAATTGAAGATAATTCAGTTTAAGAAATTATACTATGCATATACAGTGATATAGCAGATGACGAAACAGAACTTCCATTCGCCGTACAATAAAAAGCTTCCATTAAAAGGTAGGGTGAAAGAAGCTAAATCATAAAAGACGCGCACAAAGACCAGTCACGAGTGTGAGGTCCAAGGCCAAACCTCAGTTTTGGCAGCAGTTACCACTATCTTGTTCTTTTCTCTAACATTTCTGGAGGACAAACAGACATGATGCTCATCAAATAGGAAAATACAACTGACAAGGTAAGACGCTGGTTTGTGACCTATAGGTACAAGTGGTCCTTCATCCATGACATTAGCTAAGTTGTTGTCTTTTGCCACTACCTTACCAAGAGGATGAGAATGTGGTTGTGAATTCCTTCTGCTTCACCAAAATAATACAGCTATTCAAGGCGTCCAACCAGAAATTCTATTCTACAACACATGCAAATTGCAAAACCACGAACAAGTTTTGATTTTGAGGAAAGTCCTTCAAGCAGAAAATGTTTGTAAGATATCATACCTTTTTCAATCACTTGGCTGATGACTGGTCTGTGTACTAGGCTTATCAGAGCTCCTTCACCAGCTCAGCACCCGGTAGAATGAATACTGCTTCAGAATCACTCTGGAAGAAGAGATGAAATAGCATGAGATTCGAAATTTCCTAGAAGAGACCGGGATGCTTCACTGCTCGTTTGCAGCTGTAATTTTCACTATTTTTTATGATATGAAAGAGGTGGAACCGGGAGAAATGTCCTAAGCAAAACTTAGTTGTCACACGATAAAAATAAGAGAGCACTTCAACTCCTATAAAAGGAGCTAAGAATTCCATCGCATAAAAATAATACAAGAGAGTAATCAAGGGAGTAATCCAACACAAGAACCGCCTCCTGAAAAAAGATGGGGGGAATGATTGAAGAAAAAAAAAGGTAACGGTGCTTTAAGAGCATGACTTTCATGCGGGCATCCAAGCGGAGATAAAAGAAAAGATTCAAGAATCAGCAACAAATCCAAAAGGGCTCCACTCCAATCAAGCTCAATTCTATCATCCCAGCAAAAAGCCTCCCCCCTCCCGGTATCTGACGAAGCAACTAGAAACTCAGAACTGTGCGATATCAAACGGCGACAATCCAGCTGCAAGAAGCGCTGAATTCAAGAAATTAAGCAAGAATTCTGAGCCCAACACCAAGCACCAACACCAAAAAAATCAAGAACTTGAGGCCAGGAGGTAAAAGGAGAACCATGAATTCAGCAGCCTGAGCCCCATACCTGCACTTCCACAACAAAGCGAACTCAACACAACCGCAGGAACCCTGACCCGATGGAATTTCCCGATGAAGCTCTCACAGCTACAGATCCCCCAGCCACCTCAAGAACCCAGGGGACACCAAGAAACCACAATTCAGAGAGACAGCTATCCCAGAGCCCTCATGAACCAAGAAAACCCTATGCTCCAGCACAAACACCATATAATTGAGGGGATATCTAATTTTTTGCCACTATTAGGGACTACGTGAGAGGAGTGAATGTGAGAGGGGTTAAGTGAACATAGCAGGAGACCAACCAATCATTGGGGTCATAACAGCACCCATGGAAACCAAAAGGATTGGTTGCACCCACCGAAATCGGACGAGACACAATTCCAGAAGCAGAGAAGAAGAGCAAGAACCAGAGCGAGCAAACCGAATCGTGTTATCCAGAGAATATGCACCAAAAGAATTTCTGTTGCTGCTGCTGCAACCAACAGGCAGGAGCTAATGATGCGGAGGCGATTGATTAAGCAATAGGAAAATGGAGGCAGACCTGATGGTGTGCTCCTCGTGGGGGGCAGGGCAAGACGGCAGCGATTGCTGTCACCGGACCCGAGCCGACGCTCGGCCTTGGGAGGAGGGGCGGTGAGGTGAGGTGAGCAGAGGAGAGAAGAAGAGAGGAGAAAGAAACCCAACCCCCTCCCTCCCAGTATGGGGACAAAATCAGATCCCAAGATAACAATACCAAAAGGAAAATAGAGGAGAGAGAAGCTTCTCCCCCCTCTCTCTCTCCCTAGCTACCACCCTCTCTCTCCCCTCTGCCGCTTTTCTTCCTCCTCCTTCCTGCCCCGGGAATAAAAAAAAATCCAGCACCACCCACTAAATGCAACAAACAACAACGCCCAATATAAAAATAATTCGAGGGCCTGCCAGAGAAAGCTGTTTCTCCCCTCCATCTTCTTTATTATTGCTGCTGGTGTTGGTTGATTATTGTTGTGGAGGATTATTGGGGGGGAATTAAACCTACTCAACTCGGCTCAACTTGGCAGCTCCGCTTGGGCTGGTGGGAGGGACTTGGCGGTGTGTCCACCACAACTTCCGGTTGCTTCTTTCTTCACGATAACGCGTACTGACATGGGCCGTTCTTATTCGCCATACGCATCGTCGCGGCACCAATTATGCGGCTATTCTATTGGTCATAGGTGAGTACGCATAAAATTAAAAGCTTGTGGTGTACCAACTCAGCTTTTTGTTTAGCTCTCCTCTTGGGTACATCACCCTTCAGCTCAGCAGGTATTGTAAGTTAATGTTCTGCAGAGTACCATCGGATAGAACTCAAAATTATACAAACTCTCCAACAATTCAATATGCATGAGGGGAAAAAAAGATTGCATTTACCTTGGAAGTGTCTAAAATTTAATATTAAGAAGAGAATTAGCATCTGAATTTGAATTACAAGTTTTTTAGAACACGATTCGAATTTGGAGTTAGGATGGACAACCAAACGTCACACCCATTGATCGAGCGGATAAGTCCAACTCTACCTATAATACTATGCGTTTAGACCTACCCATTCCTTATACGTACCAAACTATCATCATGTAAATATAAAAATTGCATATTTGTATTGTACCTCTGTTTCAAAAAATATCTGTATTGTACTTGGACCGGCGGCGGTGATTATCAGTTCAATACTCTGCCAAAATGCCGCTCATTTATCGGTCGTGACAAGATAGCATCCAGCCGGCCGTGCTGTAACCGGAATGCCGCGGTGGGCCAGCGGCATCCAACCGTGACATTTCTGCCCCCACTGCACGAAAGCCCTGCCCACCTTGAATAATTGGAGCCTCCTTCCCGACTGGACCACGCGTCCATGCCGCTGCGCTCTCATCGGAGTCAAGAGCTGGACCAAGGCGGGATGGAATTAGAACCTCGCCGGTCGCCGCCTCGCCACTTGCGCATCAGATGGCGGCCGGGGCGGACACGGGCGACGGGACGGCCCGGCATCCGCCAAGAGGGTGATCAGGAGGGCGGCGAGCCGGCGACGCGGAGAGAAAGGATCTCAGGGACGGCATGCGCATCACCGCCTCGGCTTGTGGTTCGGAGGTTTGGAACGGGTTGTGTGCGGCCGGGCGATACTGCAATGTGGTCGAGCTCGAGCCGGACCATTTCTCGGGTGCGGGGTATGTTGGGGATTTTTTGTGGTCGGGGAAAGATTCATTTTTTTTTTTGTCATAGCTCTAAAATTGGCATGATCTTTTCGCGAGAAAACAACGTCGAGTAGTTTCTCAGCATAAGCTAGTGGTATTTTCCTGTAGCTCTACAAATCATAACGATGAGCATCTCTGATAGACTACAATCTCGTTCGGTTCTCTCGGAACCGCTTGAAATGAGATTTATTCTGCACGGAATGATTTGGTGAGCATCTCTCAGAGACTACGGCCTCGTTCGGTTCTCTCGGAACCGCTTGAAATGAGATTTATTCCGCACGAATTGATTTGATCCGGTTTAAAATCCAGCCTAACATAAAATAACCATTCGGTTCGGATTGGAATAGAGCCGAGCTTGATTCTATTACAGCTCGTTTTGGTTATTCCGGCCTTTTAACGACCCGGAATCAATTTTCATATCTTGACCTCTAAAACAAAACCCTCCCGAATCGAGTGACACAACCGGATCTACTCATTCCCCTCCAAGAACGAATCTGTTTCATGATTCAATCATGGAACAAGGCCTACAACAGACCTTGAAATTGACAAAGTCATGTGCTAGTTTCATTTGTTGCTCAAATAATTATGGTTCTCAGCCCTATATATTTAGCTCAAAATCATATAGTATTTCAGCCTGATTTTTATTGAGCCCGATTCTTAAATTTCTAGGCTGCGCAGGGAGGAAATGACGGGGCTCGCATAGCCATAATTTGGGTAATTTCTTCACCCTTAATATGACTCAATTTCCTTGTGAGAAACCGTTTCTTCATCTCCTCTCCAATCATTTTGCCACATTGGTAATTTGCTTACATAGTAGGTAAATTAAACATTTGATTCTATGAAATTATCCTACTCCCCGTTTTGGTACTATCCATCTTGCTCAGATATGGTATGACAAACCGTACCTACTAATCCTCTCAAAAAAAATGTACCCACGGACTAGACATGCCCATCCGCGCATCAAATCAAATCATTTAATTACTGTAGGCACGAATGGCGAAGAAAGGCCGGTTTGCGCTGGCTGCTAAAATTTCCCCCGTGTTGAATGTCTGAAAATGCACGCGCATTGAATGGCCGCGCACGGTAGCGCCCGCCTGCCCGCGCCCGCAATTCGGTGGCATCTAGCGCGGAGGATACGCAGGATCAGCAAATCGTTCCAGGACAAAGACATGGGCAGAGGATTTATCGCATGTGACATCCAACTCCCCATGACAAAACACTCCACTGGTGGGGGACCTCAAACACCACAAATGCTAGGCTCACCAAGGAAAAAACGTTGTGCTTTGAGAAACGGTGATGAACCGGCTGCTCGTGTGGATGACTAGCCAATTGCTTGAAACTTATTCCCTGGTTAGAAATGAGAAAGTTCACAAGAAGAAGAAAAAATGTAGAGAGAAAAGACGTTGCTTCCTGTTGGAATTCTAAGCGATGCTTTTGGCTTTGTGGTCAAGAGGTTTGAACTTTTTGCGAGTCGCAAGTTGAATATACACATTGACAACATTTGCATTATGTTCGTACGTGTAGCGGCTATCGATGAAGGAAATTTGGGCTCTCGATTGTGTGGTCCATGGTGCTGTGCCATAGCTTGTGGTGTTGTGCAATAGCTTGGGTCCACTGCGAACAAGCTTCTTTGCGCACCGGCCGGGAAGAGTAGGAGGGGCAAAGCGTTGGGTGTGCCCATATCGTCGGGACTATTGTCTTTGCATGACTTAATTTAAAAGCCTAAGAATGCTAAAAATATACTGAAATCCTAACCGTGGAATATCATGATTATTGAGCATAAACAAGAGCGACAGAATTGTAATTGGCACGGACCACATGCTAGATGGATAATCTTTTTTATTGCAAAAGGTTCAATATATATCCTATTTATGGATTTATTTGATCTTCCGGCAAAGAATCAGTGGTGAGGTGCGCCAATGGTGTGGACAAAGGAAAAATGCGTGTACAAGTCTATGAAAAAGATTCTAAATGTGAAAGCTTTAATGACTTTAATTAATAAGTTCATATCATAATATTATGTCATGTTGACTTTATCTAAATTTGAATGTGTAATTGCTTTTTATGTGAATTATATATGGAGACAGAGACACATCATGCATGCCTCCAACCACCCAACCTAAAAGTAATTTTGATCCATTTTTTCTCATGGTAATAATATCATAAAAGATTCCTCACTAACATGAGAAAAAAGTTTCTTTTCCTCTAATATACTCGGAGAAGAATTTCCACAGGCAAAAAAAAAATCTGCATGCAACTTTTTACTGTTAACTCTGAAGTAAAGTCACACCATCACTCTTTTACTCTTTGTATACCTAGTAACAAGGGAGCCACCGTAGCTAGCTAACCTCAATAGTGATATTTTCTACCCAAACATCTTACCACGTGTTCCACACTAGGCTAGCACGTGTTTCTATGATATTTTTCTCGGTTAAGATTCCAATCCATTCAGATTTTGGAGCACCCAACGTGCCTGGTGAAACTGTCAAGATGATCAAATTGTGGAGCAGAGCTTGGAGCAGACACGTTGAGGTTGGGAGTGGGCGTTTTGGTTAGGATGGATGGGAAATGGATATGAAGATGATAGGTGATGGATGGATGGATGGATGGTCTCCATCCCCTTATAACAACCAGTTGGTGGACCTAAAACCGCTTCTTGCCTTAGAGCTTCAAAGACCACACCTCAGCTATCTCCCCCTTTATATCTTATCCCATCCTTTTCTTTGCTTTCTAGTTTCTTTCTCTCTCATAAACTTCTTTTTCTTAGGGGTTTTGTAATCATGCAAGAATGCGCCCACTAATTTGCGTGTGTGCACTTTTTGGGCTGTCTATGCAGCAAGTGACACTAGGACCACAAAAAGGGTGTGTGATTGACAGTGACGGTTGTTAAAACGGTGCTAGTAATAATACATATATATGTATATATGCAGAATTTTTTAGAAAAAAAAATACTTCCAGACTCTGCAACCGCACATAGCCAAGTTTTACAGCATTCTTAGCTCAAAAGCTGATGAAAAAATATGCACGCATATAAAGGAATAAATTAAAGCAAAGTCTATTATTGCTTCTCCATCCATTCTTAGTAAAGATATCCAAAGCGACAATCTCCAATGCTTTGCTTGCTGAGCAGATAGTTTCCCTTGATTCCTCATGCTGCAATAATAGTGTATATGCAAATGGTGAGAGACACTATGTGCTTATCCATTTTTGACCTAGTGAAACTGTAAATAACTTTGTGTGGGTCGCGTGAGTATTTATGATGTTTTCTTGTAATAGTAGTAAAAGTGGGATCAGTATATTTTTTATATTTTATAGTATAGTACCAATTTTCGGAAGTCATCAAGTGTACTTTCAAAAAGAAGTTCATAATTAATGTCTGAAGACTTAAATATTCCCTAAAGTTCATAATGTTACGAGTAAATGAAGGACAAATAATGTGACACCTTCTGAGAGAAAAGAAATAGTTTTGTATAATTAAAAGAACCTTTTACCCTGTTTCTTGAGCCAACTCTATCATTGCAAGTTGTTTTTTTCCGCTTTTGCATTTATGATATATTGCTAAACTAAATTAATGAGCTGAGCTAAGATTATTGACATGATCATTCAAGTTGTACTTGTGAGGCATTGGGTTCCGTTTATGCATGAATCACGAGCAATAAAATACCGTATATATGGCGTGTGCTTATTTGGTGTACACATGTTGTACTCAGGAAAAGCGGTCTCTGTACAAGTGTAACGAGATTCTTCGGGGTGTTTGGATACCACCCGCTAAAGTTTAGCACCTGTCACATCGGATATTTGATACTAATTAGGAGTATTAAACATAAGCTAATTACAAAACGAATTGCATAGATGGAGTCTAATTCGCGAGATGAATCTATTAAGCCTAATTAGTCCATGATTTGATAATGTGGTGCTACAGTAATCATTTGCTAATGATGGATTAATTATGCTTAATAGATTCGTCTCGTGAATTAGTCCAGGGGTTCTGCAATTAGTTTTATAATTAGCTCATGTTTAGTTCTCCTAATTAGCATCCGAACATCTAATACGAGACTGCTATATCCGACACTGCTAAAGTTTAGCACTAGTATCTGAACTCCTTCTGCCGCCTTTTTGCGCTGATGCAACAGTGACGGCTGCTCGATGAGACAACGATACAGCGGCAGGGGTTGCTTTCAGGTGCTTTGAATTTAGTGCGGGACGTTTCTGATTGCTTACTTGGCAAATCGATTGCCTATTTGATTTTTCCTCTCACATGTACCGGCACTGTGTGCGCTAAGCATACGTCGACATGTCGTATTTCACGTCCTTTTTTTTTCCACGGTTGCTGGCGTCACAGAAGATTCTCCTCGGAAGAAGCTTCTATTTTGCATTAGCTGGATGCCACGGCCTCTTGTATTTTCAGCTCGCTACAAAAAAAAGGGCAGTGGGCTCTTTTGTTGTCTGCTTTTGACACCATGCCATGCACGCAAAGAAGTGTGCACCCTAGCAGTTCATGAACCTAGGAGCTACGGCACCTCTGCCTGCTAGTAGCTAGCTAGGTTCTCTGAATGTAGTACCTGATTAATTGGTGATTAGACATTACTAGTTACTACTTTAGTTAGGCAGGCTCCAAAACAGCATTAGCGCAGAGACAAAAAAAAAGTATCTCAAAGAGCATTGGTTCTAGCTGCCTGTGAATTTACACCTTTAGATCACATTTTTTTTATTACTTACTCCTTCCGTTCCCGTTGCCGGTATTGGCATCGTTTACTTTACTTTTTACTTTTTGTGCATGTTCTACCTTAAAATGAGAATTATACTGAGCCAAACTGAATATTTAGATGTTGAATTTATCAATTCTACTTTTTGATGTGATAAATCAAATATTTTAACGTCAAAGTTTTACACTTCCGACTACATGTATTTGAAGGTGACGTATGTGTACTTTTTAAATCAAAGATAGTAGATCGAACTTAAAAAAAAGGGCTAAATTAGCATGGCTATCCACGATGCTTTCTCCTTGATGTAAACTTGGGTGATGTGCAATCCGAGACGCAGACAGTGGCCAT
The DNA here is from genome assembly GCF_000263155.2 of Setaria italica. Classification (NCBI taxonomy): domain Eukaryota; kingdom Viridiplantae; phylum Streptophyta; class Magnoliopsida; order Poales; family Poaceae; genus Setaria; species Setaria italica. The sequence goes on along the minus strand of NC_028458.1, from coordinate 8,889,122 downwards.
CAACACCTTCCCTTGGGCTTGGATAAAACCAGCAGGGGATCTCGCCATCAGGAAGACGACCTCCTCCTCTTGTCTCCAACACTGCCATCACCCAAACCACCAGCACCAACCACATCGCGAATATACAATTAAAAACGTTGCCCTCCCACACACGGTTAGGGAGGAGCCTCTAAACAACGGCACACACGCTAAATCGTGGCGTTATTTTAAGCCGCGCATCAGCAAGCAGGACCGGCGCTTCGGACGCCGATTAAACAAAAAAAACCTCGTGGACACAGTTCTCTGTCTCCGTGCACAGGTCTGGCACGCCAGACACAGTTCTTGCTTTTTCAGAGGAAGAAAAAAAATCAAGCAAAGAAACTCTTGGATATTCCCCACGCTCCGGTCAGCAAGAAGCTTCTCGCTTGTCGTTCCCTCCGACGTCAATCAACACCGCCCTAAATTATCCAAACAAATTTTAAAGAGAAAAGAAAAAAAATGAAGGGAGAAGAAGCTAAGGTGAAGAGGCGTCTTCGGGTGCAGTGCAGAGGTGAAAAAATCATGGCGCACGCGCAGGTGTAGCACCAGCCAGCAAACAGCTGCAACGAAAAGTGTGGCAAAAAAGTCCCATAAAATTGGTACTATTCCAGTCTCCAACCATGAACGTCGCCGGGCAAGGGCGCGCCATCGTTTCTATCACGAGAGATCGGTCCTGCACCCGTAGACATCAACCAACGTGCCCGGAAATCTCGAGCTCCCATCCCATCTCTCGCTCGCCGTCATATCCAATTATCCACTCACTCCCGCAGGAAAAGGATAGAACGCAGACCAGACCGAGGCCACGGCCAGCGCCCCGAGAGAGCGGCCACTGGGTCCGTCGGCGGACGGCATCGCCGGTCCTCCGTGTGCGATTGTTGGGTGCGGCCATAGCGCAGACGGCTAGCCGGCGCTCGTGGCGGGCCACGGGCGGCCTCTGTTTCGGCCGGCAGTGGTTTGGACGAGCTGGCTCGAGTGAGTCAAAGGAGCATCGCACGCGGCGGTGCCCACGCGGCCGCCGTCCGCTGTCCGCGGGGCTGCCCTGCGCTGCAGCCTGCCAGCGCTCCTATCCGCGGGCAGGGGCAGGGCCAGGGTCAAGGCCACGCATACGGACGAGCAGGGATGGCCCGCACTCCGACTCGTCCCCGACCGCCACCGGGGGGCGCCGCGCGCGCGGACGAGACGCTGCCGCCGGCTTCTCGTTGCTAAATCCGAGCTCCTTCCACAAGAATATGAAGATGCGAGGTTGGATCCGTGGGGGTTGCCTGGGCGAGCAATCTATTTTTGTATTGGGGATTGAACGGAACATGTGCTGCTGGCGGTTGATTTGTGCGGCATGAGGAGGAGGAGAGCGGGAGAAGCAGAGAACGGAGGAGAGAGGAGCCAGGTTTAACGCCGTTACGGGAAAAGTGACAGCAGTGGCACATGCGGGATGGTAAATTAAAATAAGGAATTTTCTCATGATGTTGTGCGTTCATATGCGCGAGCACTGTAGGTCGTTGTACAATGCAGCATGTTGTTCTGCTGGCTGATCTGCATCTGCATGCCAAGATCGATGGATCTAGCCACTGTGGGCACTGGGCAGCGACCTTGTTCCTCTCATGCTCATGCAACGCGCGGAGCAGACGGGGATGCTGGACCGTGGACCTCGGTAGATTGTCAGAGAAGGGATCTAAACCACGTCCACGAGAATTAAGGACACTATGACAGGACGTGTGGGGCCCTCGCGCGCGGGGGATCATTTACCCTGTTTGGGAGAACTGTACTATCCGCGAGGATTTGACGATAATAAGTGGAAAACTACCCCGTCCGGAGGAACAGTAGAATGCTATCGGTTGCGACTCTCAGGGTCAATGGTTGGGTCGTTTGTCGATCCCAGCAAGGCAGCAATGGCCGCAAACTGCCGCAGGAGCCGCAAACCTTGCCTTAGCTTCTGTTTGGTTTCTAGGACTAAAGTTTAGTTCTTGTCACATAGAATATTTAGATACTAATTAGGAGTATTAAATATAGATTAATTACAAAATCAATTGCACGGATTGAGGCTAATTTGCGAGACGAATCTATTAAACCTAATTAGTCCATGATTTGACAATGTGATGCTACAGTAAACATGCTAATCATGAAGTAATTAGGCTTAATAGATTCGCCTTGCGAATTAGCCTCCATCTGTGCAATTAGTTTTTATAATTAACTCATGTTTAATCCTTCTAATTAGATTCGATGTGACATGAACAAATTTCTCAAGATCCAAACACCACCTTATAATTTCACAATCCCCTGGTTCGGCACATACCCATTGCGCCTGTGCTCATCGCGAGAGACTACACGCCAAACACCCCATCAAAGCACACGCGTACGTCAAATCTTCTTGACATGGACATCGTGTGAGCTCATGAACCAGTAAGTGAACTCGCAAGACTATTCTTCCAAGTAGGTTTTCTGTCTCATTTAGCCACTTTTTTTCCACATTTCTGGAAATTGATATGATGTGCCAATTTCAAAAACATGTCCTGATTTATTAGGGAGAATTGTCGATCTTATGGAGGAATGGAGTCATCAAATAAACAAAAATGATGAACATACATAAAACTGTTTCTTTGATGGGCCTTTGTCGTGCAATTAGCTTCCATCTGATGAGTTATAATGGACCTTGCCAAAATTTTCCACTCAAGACAAATCGATAAGAAATTGGTTTTGACTAGCCAACGCAAAAACTGCTACAGTTTTTACCGTCTCTATCTAAATCCTATAACTTTGGAAAATCGTAATCCTCTCGGGCTTTATCATGATCTCCGCTGTCATTTGTCAACCTCACAGTAAGTCAACCACCATGCTTTTATTTGTGTCTCTTTTTTTTTGACGCCGCTTTTATCTGTGTCTGTGTCTTCTGCAGTTGTAGGAGTAGCGATGAAACCATCCATCCTGCTGCAGTCTGCCCATTTTTCAGAGCTTGGTTGGACCCTTGCCCGTCTTCGGAAGTCACGAAAGGCGAAAAGCCCAAGGCTTCTACTACAGTTCTACTCCTCCCTCCGGCCTTCTACTCCACTTCCCCTCTCGCTCTGACTTCTGAGAGAGTCCTGACACATCCCCCAAGGCAACAGCACAGCAGCATCTCGCTCGCCCGCCTCCGTCTCCCCACGCGAGATCGCCCGCCGCCGCCCTCGCGCGCCGCGGTCCGAGCACCCGCGAGGCTAGGGTTCGAGAGGGAGGCCATGCCGGCGCCCTCGCCGGACCGGATCCGGGCGGCGTGAAGCGGATCCGGCAGGCGCGCGGGGCCGGCGGGCGCGGCGGCGGGTGGCCATGGCGTCCTCGCCGGTCAAGTTCTTCTCGGTGTTCCTCGCCGTCTCCGTCGTCGGATGGGTCGTCTTCACGTAAGCCCCTCTGCCCCCCTCCCTCCCTGCCTCCGCGCGAGCGCTGGAGTTCAGTAGGACAGTAGGGTCTCGCGGAGCCGCGGAGGCGCTGGCTGGTTTTCGGGACTCGTGGGTTGGCGGCGCTGCTGGGGACGTAGTGGGATCAGGCATTCCACGGCGGAGCCTCGCGCGAGGCCACGGGTTGCTTGCCACTGCCGCTACTTGCGGGCGATGGGGTTCCGTGACGGTGAATTGTGGTTTTTGGTGGTGCCGATTGGCGCTTGGAAACTGCAGTGGCTCTACTTCCGTGGTCTTACTATACTGCTGCTAGCAGTGGCGGCGGTGGCGCCTCATGGAGGTTTTGGGCTTGGGTAGGAGCTGCTTGTGCTGGGAACCTGAGGTTTTACCAGAATCATCCTTTGGGTCTTTTTGCGTTTGAGCAGGTGCAACCAGTCTGGAGCATTAAATGTTTGTGCAATAAAATCCGGTTCAAGTTAGAGGTGTCTGTGTTCCTGATATGATAATTGAGCTGGCATGCTTAAGCTTTGTTGAGGCCTGTGCCATATTCATTTGACTGGTTGCTTTAGAGGATGCATAGTGAAACCAAGACATCACTCTTTGTGTTTTGGAGCCTGCAATCGGCAGGGCGTTGAATAATATAGTTAGCTTTGGTTGTAACTAACATGACACGAGAGTTGCTTCAATCGTGCTTATTAGATGGTTGTTCCAGTCAGTAGTTGTTCTATTTGGAACCGTACAATTTCAAAGCTCTTCTACTTTAGCCTAATGTAACCTGACTATTATAATTGCAACATGTTCTGGTGTGTTCTATTGTCTATTTTCTTGCTCTTTGGTGCATAGTTGGATTATGTTATGTTATATTTGAGCATGGATTCATGGTCACTTAGTTAAAATCATGATCTTATATGGAGGGATTGGAATAACTTAGTTTGCTTTGTTGTTATCGCATGTTATAGTTATGTTCGAGATTCAATGCCTCCACTTCCATGCTGTTCTGATGCCACATTGTGTGTAAACCTCGGAATTTAAATCTGAGGTTTTTGATTTTTTGGTTGCAGTTCTATATTTCACTTTGTAACGGAAATGAAATTGACTGGTCATTTAGACATGGCTAAACACATTTTGATTGTTCAGTGTCTCAGTCTAGCACCTTAGTATTATTAATACCTCGTAAAAAGCGATCATTCAAAGAGAGAACTATGCCGTTAAGTCGAATGTCCTGCCTCCCATGACAAACAGAAATGTTAGACACTAACACCTTCATGTTTTGCTGTAATCTTTTTCTGGTGAAGTTTCTGTTCAGCATTGATATGTGTTTTCTTCTTTGCAGATTTGCTGCGAGGTTGTTAGCTTGGTTCTTGAGCCGTGTTCTCTCAGCTTCTGTTGGGTTTCGAGTTGCTGGGTTCAATTGCTTGCGCGACGTAACGATAAAGTTTCATAAGGTTTGTCTTTCATCTCTTGCTGCCGAGGCCCTAATGCTATAAGTTCATGATTGTCAATGATTTTCTTCTCAAACCATTTTATTAGTAACATTTTGCTTTTGCACCTTTTGCATCTTTTTTTTGGGTGATTCTGGTGCTTTTTCGCTGCTAATTTATCGAGGTCTTGTCAGACACTTCATTACAGTTTGCAAGCAGCTATTGGTGCTATGCACAGCCAAAAAAAAGATGGCTTGCACTCAAGGGGCAGAGTCAGAAAATATTCATGATGTGCCCCAAGTGCTAACACATGAATTATTGGAGGGACAACATCAATTTCTTTTTCAACAAATTACATGGTGAAATTTTGTATACCTAGTAGGGGTGCATCTACCAAGGGGTGTCTTTGCCCCCCTCAGCCCCTGCTAACAGCTGTACTTCTTGATTATGATTGGGAAGCAGCTTAATTACCTTGACATTTGGAACGCTTATCTTGTAATTATAACTATATGTATATATTTTTTTTAAAAATCACCTGGTTTCTATTGGGGATGTTGGTTTTCATGATCCTTATTTTTCTGCTTTCAGTAGATATGGAGAATCTGATCATACCATCTCTCTCTATTATGAAATATTGATGTGCCTAAGACTCAAATCATCCATGTTGTGTTGAATCGTAATGTCTTTAGTCACATTTCTGCTTCGATTTTGTTTCTTTCTTGCTAATCCATTTGCTCATATTATCCAACTTCTTCTCAGGGTACAATTGAATCTGTTTCAATTGGTGAAATAAAACTAAGTTTCCGCAAGTCACTGGTCAAACTAAGTTTCAGTTTTATCTCCAAGGACCCAAAGTTGCAGTTGCTTATAAATGATCTCGAAATTGTAACTAGATCATCACAAAACAAAAAGATAAGAAAGTCAGCAAGGCCTCGCTCTACAGGAAAAGGGAAATGGCTGGTCACGTCAAGCATGGCAAGACTTTTATCAGTTTCTGTGACAGATCTGATAATCAAGGTAACTTAACTGTATCGATAATTTTGTATAAGCTAAAATTTGGTTTGCACATGAAAAATCATGTCATTATTGGGGTTATGGAGCCTCGGGGTGTATGACTGCACCTACCCTAACTAGAAATGGCCAGAAAAGTCAGTAAGGACTAAGGATGCAATAACTTTTTTAGCCATGAGATACTCCCTCCGTATCAAAATATTTGTCGCTGTTGACTTTTCCTTACAACGTTTGACCATTCGTCTTATTCAAAAATTTGTTGCAAATATACGAGAAGATAAGTCATGCTTAAAATACTTTTGATGACAAAGTAAGTCACAAATAAAACAAATGATACTGACATAATTTTTTGAATAAGACGAATGGTGAAATGTCGTGACCAAAAGTCAACAGCGACAAATATTTTGATACGGAGGTAGTAGTTTGATCCCTTTGATGTGCGTGAAGATAAAATTTGTGCTCTATTACATGATGTTCCTATCATGATGTATTTTCAAAAAATTGCATGCAAATCTACATGCAGAACAAATGGCAAGAAACATGACCGAAGTACCGTGCGTTTCCTCATGTCGCATATGTCATTGTACCATGTAGATCAATGGAAAGATTGTTTATGGCTAAAGGAGTAAAGGCTAAAGCTCATGCCATATGCTATGCTTGTAGCTTCAAGCAAATTTATTCAGAATTTATTTGTATGCGCTAGCATTCGGCACGATATCTGTTTAATTTACATAGTTCTGGTGATCTGTGTACTATATGCAAAATCCTTGTGAAAAGCATCTAGCAGAACACACTATTCACCCATATAGATGTGTGTGTAGTTTTGCTGAATGCTTGACTGGAAGCACTGTAGTTTTCAAATAATCTCTTTCCTCGTATATGTGTTATCTGGTCCATGCTGCTACTTATGATTTGCCCCTTAATTTTGAAAACCAATGATGTAGGTACCAAAAGGTGCTGTTGACATCAAAGAACTAACGCTGGATACATTAAAAGTTGCTGGGCCTAACCATATTCTTGGTGTCAAGTTGCATCTTTTACCTTTGAATGTACACTTTGGAGATTTAAGCTTGACTACTGATCCGATGGGCAGTTGTAATCTGCATGATGCTTTCCAGTCTGATCAAGCTTCTGTATCTAACTCTGAGAAATGCTTGGCCCCGTTTGTTTGTGAAGATCTGTTGGTTACTTGTGACTTTGGTCATGAAAAGTGAGTTCTTTTTCAGCTCTTGGCAACTGATACATTCTGGTGAAGCTTATATTATCAACATACAAATCACTCTCCTGTAAAATCATTTAACATGTCTGGGATCTTGCATAGTATTCTTGAATTAGTTTTCTGTCTTTTGAAGCAGTAGGTGATTCTCTCAAAACTAGGGATTACATATGAGACTCAGATTGCATATTTGATTGCCCAAGACTTCTCATACCATAATAATTTGATGTTCCAATAGTATTAATTCTTGCTGTGTGTATTTACAACTTGTTAGTTTTTTATCAGGGAGAAAGGTATCAAAATCATTAACCTGGAATTGAAATGTGGGCATGTTATCGCCAACATTGATGAAAGGTTGTTTCGCAAGAAGCATACAATTCCAGAATATAATACCGTCTCTTCAAACACTGGAGATGCTATCATGGATACTTCATCAATCAAACATACATCAAAAAGCAAATCCGTTCTACCAGCTTTAAAGAAACAAATGCTCACATTTCCAGATAAGGTTGGTTTGCCCAAATATATCTGTGTGGAAAAGCTGTAACTCTTTTGTTAATACTATTTTTCCATGTTAGCCTTGTAACAATTTGCTGACATCATTTGCATGCCTCCTTGTTAAGTCAATTCACATTCATAATCTTCTCAATTCTCGTAATTGGCTAGTATTTGAGTCTCCTAAAGGTGCACTTTTTATTGAAAACTGCTTCACATTAGTGAAAGGCCATCAGGTGAGAGAAATGCTTGGATACATTAATTTAACTAATGTACTCTCAAGTGTGTGTTAGTGCACCCTTTTATAATTGTAAGTATATTACAAGCAAAGCACTTGATGTGAATTTTTTAGACTGCCTTATTTTCCCATCTATGCTATATACCTCTTTGCAAATATCTTGTTTACTACAATAGGTAGTTGGAATTCTTGCAGACCTGTAATGTAGTTGAATTTTTGTTTGTCTTCACTGGTGATCCGAGCACACTTGCATGAATGGTGGTTAGTTGTAACTGTCTAGTTCCAATGCATTCAGGATTGGATTTTGCTAATTCTATTTTCAAGACTACTATGACGGTTACAGCTAAAATCTTGCCCAACTTTACAGTTTAACTAGCTTGATTAGTAAATATAGCCACATGGCATAAATCAATTAACTCAACTTCTTTCTGGTGAAATTAAGCCTATACCTTGTTATACTGAGTATTGAATTAAGTCTAGGCTGTGGCTCTTAGGTTTGTTTATTGTTAGCAAAATGTGTTGGTTCCTATGGCGTATATTGCTTGTTTGCTATGAATTTTTGATAACTTCGTACTGATGTTTTCCAATATGTGAATTGCAATTTACATTTTTCTGCTGGCTATCAAATTAGCTGAATGGCTACCACTCTTATCGGTTGCAGATTGCTTGTTGTAATTGCAATACATCATACATGTTGTTTTAGACATACATGCAGTCAAAGTTTTCAAACTTTGATATTAATATATTTTTAAATGTTTATATTAGATATATGAAATGTGTAGCTTTATCTCGAAAAGTAGTAATAGCATATGGATAATTCTATTTACAGTCTCTGACGCCTGGGACCCAAAATTAACTTTGATCTCTGCAAGTGGCTAGTGAAGGGATAACCAGAAAAGCAGTCACTCTTTGAATGAGAACAGAAAAGGATGTCCTTCAGTTGATTCTAGATAATGTGAAACACCCTCTGTTTGTCATCTATTTAACCTGTAGGGGGGATATTTCTAACTTGAAGTTGAGGGTAGGTTTTCAAACCCAGGCAAGAAGTTTTTTGGGTGTTAATTAGAATCGTTCTGTCATTAATAGTTTGAGGGTGTCAGATGCTTTAATGTGTTTATAGATACATTTCTGTAAAACTTAGTGGTCAAAACTGTATTTTTTTGAGGCTCTGTTGATGCCCAAAATGTCATGTTTGGTGACCAGTGTCATGCCTTTATACCCTCTTATGTTCTCTCCACTCTGCTCATCCTTAAAGGTAAAAATATAGCTAAATATTGTGTTTGTTCTTTGGAAGGTTACCTTCAGTGTGCCGAAGCTTGATGTGAAGTTTAGACACCTGCATGAGGGACTTAGTGTTGACAACAACATTACAGGGATTCAGTTTACTTGTGCAAAGTCCCTACCACAGGATGATTTAGAAGAAGCTACACCACACTTCGATGTTCAAATTGATCTCAGTGAAATTCATGTAATTTTCTCGCATTATAACTAATAAGCTTGTATTTATCAGTAGCTATTCTTTAATCGATTGAATTTTACTTCGTTTCTTCAGTTAGTTAGAGAAGGTACTAGCTCTCTGTTGGAGATTCTTAAAGTTGTCGCAAACACTTCTTTGGATGTTCCTGTGGATGTAAGTATCCTACATTTTTAGTTGGTTTATAATAACTGATCACCTTTTAGAGCTTTAAAATTTCTCTTTCTTTTAGCCATTTCTTCCAGTCAGAGCTGAGATCGATGCTAAGCTTGGTGGGACGCAATGCAATGTTATGTTAATCAGACTGATGCCATGGATGCGGCTTCTTTCTTTGAGAACCAAAGGAATGAAGCCTTCTAAGGGAGACTGCAATCAAGAAATTTCTCAAAAAAAGGAGTTCAAGCCAATTTTGTGGACTTGCACAGTCGCTGCTCCGGAAACGGCTGTCATGCTTTACAATATTGATGGATTGGCATTATACCATGTAAGTTCCTTGGTCATCATAGCAATAGGGTCTATTATTATTATTATTTTTCAGGGGGGGGGCTGACATGTTGCATAAATAGTTGTCTTATGTATGTGACTTGTGCTTGTTACATGGTTACAAAAACAGCATTTCCCTGTTCAAGCATTGTGTGGTGCAGACGCTTTGCAAGAAATTGCAATGAACCCTTCCTGCTGAGTGCCACTGTGTTGGTGTGCGTGATGTGAGGGACCTGTCCTTTCTTTTCTCTCTGAGTGTTCAATAGATAATTATGTACTTTTGGTTGTTTGTGCGCCATTGGAAAAAATGGAGAAGTTTGTCGAGGTTTGACTATGCATGCTGGACCAGGTATTGGGGCTTAGCTCTTATTATGGGTTCTAGCGATCACTTTCTTTTCTCTTGTATCTTCTATGTTGGAGTAGCACTTAGTGTTTGGACTATATAATGCATGTTCTTCTAAGCTAACATTTACATTGTTAATTTATTCATTATTTGTTAATGCTATGCTCTAGATACTACGAATGCATTACCTGCTAAGTGTAAGCATCATCCTTTGACTTGTGTTTTGATTTGTTCCTTTTATAATTCAGGCTTGCTCCCAGTCATCACATTTGTTTGCAAATAATATTGCAAGCAAGGGGATTCAGGTACACGCAGAACTTGGTGAACTGCTAGTGCACATGGAAGAAGAATATAGAGAATTCTTGAAGGATAACAGATTTGGTGTGGATACTTACTCTGGTTCCCTAATGCATATCGCTCGGGTTAGCCTTGACTGGGGATACAGGGAAAGTGATGTCCAAGATATGATTGAAACTAGTAGGCATGCTCTTGTTTTGTCCATTGATATAAGTGATATAGAAGTGAAATTTGGCTACAAGCATTTGGAATCACTCTTGCTTAATTTGATATCATTTAGGACTCTATTTAAGAGTCTTCGGCCATCTGCCGGAAGTGTTAAAGAAAAAAAATTGGAGCGTAGAGGGGAAAAGAAAACGAAAGGTGTGAAAATATTGAAATTAAGCCTACAGAAATTCTCTATTTCCTACTGTGGTGATGCAAACATAGTAAATATGCCAATTGACGATCCAAAGCGTGTTAACTATGGCTCTCAAGGTGGTCAAGTAATTGTTAGTGTTTCTGCTGATGGCACACCACGTAGGGCAAGTATAACTTCAGTTTTACCAGGCAGCAACCGTCTTTTGCAGTTCTCAGCATCTTTGGTAATATCTCATCTCTCTATGTGTATAGACAAGGAGAGAAAGACAACAGAAGTAGAACTGGAACGGGTGAAGACAATCTATGAGGAATTACCTGAGGATCATAGTTCTGGTGTCAAAGTAACTTTACTAGATATGCAGAATGCTAAAATTGTTCGCCGATCAAGTGGCAGTACAGAACTTGCTGTTTGTTCCCTCTTTGGTGCTACAGAGATTAATTTGAGATGGGAACCTGATGCTCATTTAGCACTATTTGAGACCTTCCTTCGCTTTAAGCATTTCCTAAATCTCAACAAGTTACACAAGTCTGAAAAGCTTATCAATACTGAAGTTGCCAACATCAAAGCAAATGAAAAGGACAACATGACAGCTGGTTCAATTAAACCTCAGAAGTCTAACAGAAAAGGGTCAATCTTTGCCATCGATGTGGATGTGTTAAGGGTATCTGCTGAACTTGCAGATGGTGTTGAAGCAAACATGCACGTGCAATCCATCTTTACCGAAAATGCCAAGATAGGTGTACTGTCTGAGGGTCTCTCTCTTACTTTCAATGGTGCTAGAGTTCTAAAGAGCACCCGCATACAGATATCCTGTATTCCTTTCAGCAATGGAAGTTTGCTTGATGCAAAGGTTGATCCATCATCCAAAAGAGACTGGGTTGTTCAAGGGCATGATGTCCATATTTGCATGCCTTACAGGTTGCCATTGCGTGCCATAGAGGATGCTGTTGAAGATATGATTCGCGCCCTAAAGCTTGTCTCATCTGCCAAAAGAAGTATACTATGCCCTGATGGAAAAGAAAAATCGAAAAAGGTTAATTCTGGGACATCCAAAGTTGGATCTGTGAAGTTTGTATTACGTGAACTGACTGCAGATATAGAAGAAGAGCCCATCCAAGGTTGGCTCGATCAACATTACCGTGCGATGAGGGACAGAGTCTGTGAGCTAGGTGTTAGGTTGAAATTTCTTGAAGAAGCTGTATCAGGAAATGTAGATCCAAACAATCGCAGCTCTGAGAAAAAAATTCTCTATGATGGTGTTGAAGTTTGCACGCATGATACCGCAGCTATTCAAAGATTGCAGGAAGAAATCCATAAGCAAGCATTTCGATCATATTATGTGGCTTGTCAGGACATGGCACCTGCAGAAGGGTCAGGAGCATGTTCAGAAGGTTTTCAAGCTGGATTCAAACCAAGCTCGAAGAGAGCTTCTCTTCTTTCACTTTCTGCTTCTGAACTGGATGTTACTTTGACCAGGATAGATGGTGGGGAGATAGAAATGGTTGAATTTATAAAGGGGCTTGACCCTGTCTGTCAGGAGCTAAACATTCCATTCTCTCGGTTGTATGGTAGTGATGTTTCTGTCCTTGCTGGGTCCTTGGTTGTAAAGTTGAGAGACTATACTTCTCCTCTGTTTTCCTCGCTCAGTGCAAAATGTCAAGGTCGTATTGTGCTTGCCCAGCAGGTCAGTTCTGCTTGCGTTCTTTCTTTTATGTTAGAACTAATGATTTTTTAAAGATTTGTAGTACATTGAGAGGGCTATGAATATTTGCTTTAAGAAAACACATAACCGTTCTAAGTTACACTACTCGACGCATTTGAGATGCATGATTTTGGTTGATCTTCCACATATTAGTGTTCCCTCAATTTGGCGCAGTGTCATGCATACAAATTAAGAAATGGGAATGGGTATGTTGTTTATGTAGTTAGTCAGCTTCCCAGAAAGCAGATTGATCCCCAATTCAGCTGCTACGTGGACCCCCCTCTCCAGAAAGGAGCAGCTGTGCTGCAGCTAGTAATTGGATCTGGACTGGCAGCTAGTACTGGACACCCGATATTAGTTGTCCTTACCAGAATAATCGTCATTGGTAGTGGGCATGCGTCACATTTTGAACAGGTATACTTGCTGTTCTGTCTTAATGTCAGATGGAACATAAGACACAGTATATAAATAATGAACTCTCGATACGACAATTTTTAGTATGACTTGATTCTCAGTTTGGCAGATTAGGACATTGTAGTATTGCTCACATAAATATACTAGTCACGAGAAAATTTCTGTGCTTGTACTGTTTGCCTGTAACTGTTAAAAATCGAATACTTTGATAACTCAGATTCGTATGAACATTCATTTTAGAATCTGTTTGTGTTCATTCAACGTTGGTTACCGATGAGAAAAAAACTTAGGTTATCTAAATTTTTAAATTTGAGTTATTTATAAAGAACATGTTATTTTAGATGCTTGTCCATCCTTGTTTTTCTTTCTCACTGCGAGTACTTTCAGGCAACATGTTTTCAACCCCAAATACACCAAGATGTATATATTGGAAGATGGCAAAAGGTCACGATGCTACGTTCTGCCAGTGGTACTACACCAGCAATGAAAATGTACTCTAATTTACCTATTTATTTCCAGAAGGGAGAGATATCTTTTGGAGTTGGTTATGAGCCATCTTTTGCTGATATAAGTTATGCATTTCAAGTAGCCCTGCGGAGAGTTAATCTTAGCACCAGGGCTAGTTCTGGTCCAGCAGTCCAACCACCTAAAAAGGAGCGCAGCTTACCATGGTGGGATGACATGAGATACTACTTGCATGGAAAGATAGTTTTGTATTTTAATGAGACCAAATGGAAATTCCTGGGGACAACCAATCCTTATGAGGACATTGAAAAACTCCAAATTGTTTCTGAATACATGGAGATCCAGCAAACTGATGGTCATGTGGATGTTTCTGCGAAAGAATTCAAGATGTACATCAGCAGCTTAGAAAGTATTACGAAGAACTGCAGGTTAAAATATCCACCTGGTGTGCCCAGCCCCATACCTTTTATATATGCTCCTTTATTCTCCCTAAATGTGGTTATGGATTGGCAGTGTGAATCTGGGAATCCATTGAATCATTATTTACATGCCCTCCCTGTTGAGGGGGAGCCACGGAGGAAAGTTTATGATCCATTTCGATCTACTTCTCTCTCTCTTAGGTGGAACTTCTCCCTTAGACCATTGCAATCTCAGTGTGGTAATGGCCCATCATCCCCCTTTTATGGAAATAACTCAATGCTCCGTGGGACCACATCTGGCAGTTCTTGCAAAACAGCTGATGATGAATTCCCTACCATGAACCTGGGAGCTCATGATCTTGCTTGGGTTTTCAAGTGGTGGAGCTTAAATTACAGCCCCCCTCACAAACTTCGTTCTTTCTCTAGATGGCGTCGTTTTGGAATTCCTCGGGCTGCTAGATCCGGTAACCTCTCGCTGGACAAAGTTATGGTTGAATTCTTTTTCCGTGTTGATGCTACTCCCTGTTGCATAAGGCATGCAACTTTAACTCTGGATGACCCTGCTCGTGGCTTGACGTTGAAGATGTCAAATTTGAAGTATGAGTTATGTTACAGTCGAGGTAAACAGCAGTACACATTTGATTGTAAGCGTGAATCGCTGGACCTTGTTTATCGTGGTCTGGATCTTCACAGGCCAGAGGTTTATCTGATGCGAGATAGCAACCCGTCTTCAGGTGAGAACGCATCCAAAGTAAGGACTACTGTCCAACGGGGCAAATTTGTTCATGACAGATGTAACATGGGCAATTTCCAAGAAAAACATGAGGACGGCTTCCTCTTATCTGCGGATTATTTCACGATAAGAAGGCAAACTCGTAAGGCAGATCCTGAAAGACTTATAGGATGGCAGGATACTGGTAGGAGTCTTGAGATAACATATGTTAGGTCTGAGTTTGAGGATGACAGTGAAAGTGACCACACTTTATCTGAGCCTAGCGACGACGACGACGATTTTAATGTGGTGCTTGCAGACAATTGCCAAAGAGTATTTGTTTATGGCCTTAAGATTTTATGGACTCTTGAGAACCGAGATGCAGTTTGGTCATATGCTGGAGGAATTTCCAAAGCATTTGAGCCTCCGAAACCCTCTCCTTCACGACAATATGCACAAAGAAAGATGATTGACAAAAGGAATGCTGAGGGCTCTAAATTGGTGCAAGATGCCAGCTCTTCCATACATGCGGGTTCTGGATCAGTGCGACATGTGGATGCTTCAGGTTCATCTTCCCCGTTTCATAGTAAAGCCAATTACTCCTCTGATAAGGATGGCATTCTTATTTTAGTGATGTTTTTTATGCTGCACCGCAAGCTGCAAGTTGTGGTCATCTTACTTCTGTCTTAGTCCACTGAAAGCTAAACATTGTCCAAATTAATTTAAATTATTGTGAGCTTTGTTATTTGACCTTGAGCTTGTACTCTCAATGCAGTGAAGCTTGACATTTTTGATGATTCGGATAAGGGAGGGACACCCCAGTATATGGTTAATGTTTACACACCCCAATTCAACCTACACTCTGAAGAGGCAAATGTAAGTTATTTTGGAAATAACAAGTGCTTCTTTTGTTCTCACTTCGTGAATTTCAATTATGAATTAGTTTGTTATGTATGCCGTAAGTTTGTCTAGGTGATTTACATCATGCTTTCCAATTATTTTGAGATTTCAAAATTAGAGAACAGTCCAATTTTTAACCTTAACCTTGATTCTGTTTTCACCTGTAGACTTGTTTCATGAGTCACTTTTCCATGTTAACAAAAAAAACAATAACTGGTTTCGGCTTCATCTGTTTTACTGGCTACATTTTTATTGCCATAAAAGCCACAATGATCATGGTTGCCAAAAAGGGTAACACCACTCGTAAACTGGCCCAAAAAAAATATTTTTTAGATTGGGAGTTGAAAACTTAACCATATACGGAACTAATTCTAAATTCTGTATGTACCAGGGAAGGTTTCTACTTGCTGCAGCCAGTGGTCGTGTGTTGGCACGTTCATTTCATTCCGTTGTTCATGTTGGCAAAGAAATGCTAGAGGAAGCATTGGGTACAAGCAGTCTACATATTCTTGAGTTGCCTGAAATGACCTGGAATAAAAATGAAGTCTCAGTGATGCTTAAAGATGTCCAAGCTCATGTGGCCCCCACTGATGTAGACCCTGGTGCTGGCCTGCAGTGGCTTCCGCGGATTCTAGGTAGCTCTGAGAAATTGAAGCGCACAGGTGCCTTGTTAGAGAGAGTATTTATGCCTTGTCAAATGTACTTCCGTTACACTAGACACAAAGGTGGAACTGCAGACTTGAGAGTAAGTTAGACCCTGATACCTATGAGTTTGTACGGGATGTACTTTGGGAAACTAAATTATTTACATGAAATAATTTTATTGTGATGGTTAATTAATTTCATATTCTGTGATCCAGGTTAAGCCATTAAAGGAGCTATGCTTTAATTCTCCAGATATTACTGCAACAATGACTTCACGCCAATTTCAAGTTATGTTTGACGTGCTTAGAAATCTTCTACTGGCAACACTTCCCAAGTGAGACTTCTTGTAGTTTAATGATTTTTTTTTGTTTTCTCATATTTGTTCCCTTCACAGTTTGGTCCAATGGTTTATGTTATTTTCCAGCTCAATAAATAATATTTACTAGAATATGAATATTTCTTCGTAGGGTTAATATCAGTACTAAAGTACAGTTTTGGAATCAACATGCTTCCGGCAGGCATTGTTTAAACTTTTGTCATCTAGAATGCAGGAGTAGATTTGGTGGTAAACTAGACGTGCTTGGTTTCATGTGAGCATGTATTTCCTTTGGACAAGCATTTATAAATTGTTCAATGGATCAGAATTAGCATTCTTGTGGATGAGTGTGTAGCTCAATGGTAGAGCACCCAGTAGAAGTGCCACCCATCCAAGGCTTGAACCCTGGGTGCCACATTTGTGCCCAGCTGTCCTCGCGATGGTTGATGGAGAGTCCCAGACGAAAGACTGATTGTGACAGTCCAACCGGATGAGACATCTCTTGTTTACAGAACTGTGCCAATGCGTGCCCACATTGTTGATTTACCAGTTCTGGGTATTGGTCTTTTGAATCCTAGATGCCAGCACATGTATCATGCTGGGGAGTGTAAATTGGACCTTTATTATCCTGATTAGTGAAGATACAACTGATCCCCATGCCAGCATTGCAAATATGTAAGTAGCAGGGATAAGGCCTAGTCTAAGAATTCCAACTGGACAACCTTAAATCATGTTTACTAGCACATGTTTACATGTTTGGTAGATTTCTCAAGTATGGTATCTCTTACCCTTGCATTGTCCTTTTTAATTTCTCCCTTTTTTTTTACACAACCTATTGAACTAAACTCATCCTAATTAAATTCCTGGTACAGGCCTAGGAAAAACAGTCTTCAGTATCCATCAGATGATGAAGATATTGAAGAAGAGGCTGATGAGGTGGTTCCTGATGGAGTAGAAGAAGTGGAGCTTGCAAAAATTAACCTCGAACAGAGGGTCAGGGAAATGAAGTTACTGCTAGATGATAGAAGGTCCCTCACTGGAAATGGTGATAGTGGAACTGATCACTGTTATTCTGCAGAAAAGGATGATCATTTATGGATGATCAACAGTGGGAAAACTTCATTGGTAAAACCTTGACTCTGTACAGCCTGTATCAAAATCAATAGTTTCATATTTTCTACAGTGTTCAGTACACCACTTTATTGTTAGTTAATTGCTCAACTCTTTGCTTATCATTCTTTTGCAAAAGTCAATGGAGCAGTTGGTGCTCCACGTTTTTGGGCCATGCCCATTAGCTGACCACTGACTGCTGTATAGAGCAGCAGTGTCATCAGGAGAAGGGCAGTATGCCCTGTCACTTTGTAGTACTAGGGTAGATAGATAGTTGGTAGTTTCACTCATTGTATTGTGTACTCTGCATTGACTTTTGGTGCTATAAAGTAGAAAGAGCAGCTGCAGCTCTAACCAGTTCAGCAGTAACGAAGAATTAAGTGTGTGTGCTGTGCTCTATCTCATCTTCTTCTACCTCTAGCAAGAGTGTGAGTGTGCTGTGTGAGGGAGTAAGCTCAGGGAGCTTACCCGGCCATTGCCAACATTTATTTCTGGAGCAACAGAGCTATTCGATTGTAGAATTATTCAAGTACAAGGTTTGATCAATATTATACTGTTATCAGGTGGCCAAACTGGAGAGGGATTTTAAAAGCCTCGAAACATCTCGAAAATCTGCATCTTCAGCATTAAGGGAAGCACTTCAAAAAGCTGCACAGTCACACTTGAATGAGAAAGAAAAGAACAAAACCCCTTCTTTTGCCATGCGGATTTCTATGAAAATTAGCAAGGTTGTATGGAGCATGCTTGCAGATGGAAACACTTTTGCAGAAGCTGAGATCAATGATATGGTGCGTGCTCAATCTTTCTATTAACTATTTATTTGCAATTTTTCTGGTCTTTTTGTTTTATTCTTTTGCCTGTTTAAATGTTTCAGTTCATCGTGAATTCACTTCTTATTGGCTTTCATTGCGCAAATTGCATATTTGCTACTTGTTTGACCCGCAAACTGGGATTTGCCATAAAAGAACTGCAAAATTGCCACTGAAACCCCCTCCAATTCGGTCCATTTGCCACTAGTTTCTAACTTAAGTTAGGTATTGATTGGCGCAAAAAAAAAATCAGAAAATTTATTTTAGAAAACCATAATATGCGGAAAAGACAAAATTACCCGTGGTATATCTAATGTGTCGAGCTCTGTTCTTATTCCTGATTCCGATCGCCATGGCCTGAGCCAGATTCACCCATCTCCATCGCTGGACCCTTCCTTTCCCCTGGCTCTGCACCTCCCCATCCCTGCGCTGGCCCATGGC
Organism: Setaria italica; assembly: GCF_000263155.2. Lineage (NCBI taxonomy): Eukaryota > Viridiplantae > Streptophyta > Magnoliopsida > Poales > Poaceae > Setaria > Setaria italica. The sequence goes on along the minus strand of NC_028458.1, from coordinate 8,870,467 downwards.
CCTCCCCATCAGGCATCCTGCTGCTCCTCGCCGTCAGCGTCATGCCCCTCTGCTGCCGCCTGCTACAGCCACCACGCCACCAGGAGGGGCTGAATGAGGTTGGGCTACCCAGAGGAGCATGGACTGGGCTATGGAAAGGCTGAGGTTGGGCAGATGTGCGAGTGGATGATCAGCCCGACGTCGCCTGCTCACACTTAGTGATACCGATGTCAGTGAGGACATACGTGGCTGTTGGTGGGATGATGGGGAATTGGCGGAATGGGATCCCTGCATGCTGAGGCTGCTGGTAGCTCAATCGGGCCATGATGGGGATGGATACCGTCCGAAGAAGACGACTAGCATTTGAGCCCAGGAGGAATAGAAAAGGGGCATTTGTGTCATGTGCATGGCGTTTGCCCCATCCGGTAGTCCAATGGAACGTTTTATGTTTGACCAACACTTCTAGTTGCAAATATGAAATTATGTCTCTTTTTAGTGGCAAAGCCACAATAATGATTCAAATGGGTGGTAAAAATGCGATTGGCTTACCATGATTTGTGGATGAGTCTTCACCTTTCCTTGAGGTTTGGAGAACTGTTTTTTTGAATATAAACAATTTGTGGTTCAACCATAGCACTTGAATATATTTTGCAGGTGTGTGATTTTGATCGGGATTACAAAGATATAGGCGTTGCTCGGTTTACAACTAAATACTTTGTTGTGAGGAATTGCATGGCCAATGCGAAATGTGATACATTATTGTCTGCCTGGAACACGCCTCCTGGAAAGTAAGAATTAATTTTCATTTTACCGCGGTCACTTTTTCAAACTATTCTGCGGACATTTGATTATAGTTGAAAATTCTGTGGATTGTGGAACATGTTTATCAGCTGTATTGTTCTTTTTCTTTGTAATATCTTAGGTTCACAGTGAGTTCCCCTTAAAAGATGGGGTTCCATTGAATAATAATTGATTGGATTCTTTTACAGAATTAACATGCTCCGTGTGGATGCCAAGCAAGGTGCTCCTAAGGATGGAAATTCTCTACTTGAGCTCTTTCAGGTTGGTTTAGCTAGTGAAAATGGTCTATTTATGGATCTGTGCCTGCCATGCAATGATTAAATTTTGGCCCTAGTAGCTTCCAATGAATTTTTTAGCTAATAAAAATTATGTGGGCTGAGACACAGACAGGATCTGTGAAATCCAACTTTGACCATCAAGTTATTTTGCATGCAAACAGACTATTTAGTAACAAAGGAAACCTTTGTCTTTGTCCAGTCGCTGAGACTGAACAGTTTAGGGGTCTAATTATTTCACAATTCTACTGAAAACTGTGTCGCTGTCTAGTGTCTGCACTCTTGCTTTGCTAGTTCTGTTCTTTTTCATATTGAATCCTTAAGTTTTTTTTCAGGTGGAGATCTACCCATTGAGAATATATCTGTCCGAAGCAATGTATAGAATGATGTGGGATTACTTCTTTCCTGAAGAAGATGATTCACAACGACGGCAGGTAAGCTGCAGGGCCCTGTTTGTTTTGTGCTTCTACTGGCTTCTGCTTAACTTGGAGCCAATCAGAGAAACCTGCTTTTGAGGAGCTCGTCTCAGAAACCGTCTACATGTTTGAAAACATGGCAGCTCTTGAAACAGGCTGCTCAAAAGTGAGCTTCTCCAATTGCCTCCACTTGCACTACAGAGCCAAGTAGAAACCAGAAGCCACCCAAGCAAATCCTCTTCCATTTTTTTCATTGTTTTGTCCTACAGTCCTTATTTCTGTTTTTTTTATTGGGAGAAAAGGAAGTTTGGAGAGTTTCAACATCAACTGGGCCTCGAAGAACAAGAAGGCTTTCTTCTGGTGTCGATGCTGTTTCTTCTAGCAGCTATTCTGTCAAAGAACACGAGCTTCCTGGGAAATCAGGTGCAATTGTATCTATGTCAACAAGTGTCTCGAGTTGGCAAGGTTTACACGGTGACAACTCACAGGTGAGTCAACTGGAACAATATAATTAGACGGGATATACATATGCACAAATTGTTCTAAGCATATATAGTCCCTCCACTTTTAAATATATTGGTGTTTAGGACAAGCTAGCTAGTTCAAAAACGTATATTTGAAAACTAAGGGAGTGCTTTGTTTGCGAACAGCCCTCTAGCTGAGTTGGTTAGATGGTCTCAGTAGCACTCCTCAGGTCCTGGGTTCAACACCCCGTGGGAGAGAATTTCAGGCTGGGTTAAAAAAATCCCCTCGTCTATCACCATAACCAAAGCACAGGTCAAGGCCCGGCCCAGGTCGTAGATGTGGTTTGTTTGGGCCCTCCTACCTGGGATAGTTGCAGTGGTCGCCAGCCCAGTGGTAGTCTCACAAGGGTTACGGGCTCCTATGTAAGGGTGGGGCAGAGGTTCGGGGGTTTTCTCAGCCTGCGTGAGAAGGTCTTCTCTCTTAGCAAAAAGCCCCGGGGGCTGTCTTACCCCCCGCAGGTTGAGTTTTTTTTTAAGGGAGTGCTTTGTTTTGGTCAATAAAGCCATCCAATCTAGTCACTATAGTTCCTAATGTGGTATCACAACTCTTTTTTTTTAAACATGTATCGCAACTCTAGGTTTGTGATTCAGCCACCACATCGTCAATCCGCTTTGCGTAGTTTTCGCATGGTTTCAATTGCTGCTGGTCCTTACTGACCTGGATCCCCAACACATGGCCTCATCTCGGCCGGATCTCCAGCTGTTGTTGCATTTTTTTTCTGGTGGTGGCCCATCATGGCCCAGTTATCCTGCCTGCTCGTCATGGGACAGTGTCGCCGCCTGGTCATTTCCACACCCTCTGTCATCGCGCTGCTCCCTCCACACATTGCTACTCATCACTCATGGGGATTGCGCATCTGTCACGGCTTAGTACCGTTCATCTGCAGCTCGTCATCATCCCTGTCCATGGCACGTAGTCAATTCGTCATGATCCCCATCAGGATCCATCTGTCATGGACCCCCTTCTGCTGCTCATCAAAGACCTTCCATTGCGGGCCCCCTTTGTTGACACTCGCCTGTCTCAGACTTGGCACTGCTCTTCTGCTGCCACCCGTCGTGGTCATGTCCTGCTGTTGTTTGAGCCATCTGTTGTGGTCCTCCACACTTTTCGTCATAGCGAGCAGGATCTTGGTCTCCGCAAGCCCCCAACTTCAATCAGCTCCCGTCATGGGATCCCTCTTTCTATAATTCTAAGATACATTGCTCTCCTGTGTGTTAGAAATAAAAAAGATTCACGGATTAATATTGGGTTCTGTTAATGTCTATAATTTGAGGTGATGTGTTACATAGAAGTCTATTTCAGAGAAGGGATTACAATGTCTCCTTTAAACTTTGAGACCTAAGGATCTAGTCTTAATTAGATGGTGGTTGTTAATGTTGGTGAGTACACTGTAGTATAAACAAATTGTCTTAATGCTTTATCTGCATGCAGGTCTCGAAACTTCATACTATAAAAGCAAATATGGTATGCGGTTCGCATCAAGAGTTGCGCCGGTCATCTTCATTTGATGAAAGGCCTTGGGATGAAAGCGCGGCAGAAAGTGTCACGAGTAATGATGTGGTATCACTCATGAACTCTTCAACTGTTTCTTCAAAAGGAGATGCTAACAATCCTGTGTCAGAGAACCCTGTTGTGGGAACTGATCTGTGGAGAAGTAAAACGAAAGATTCTAAGCCTGCCAAGTCTGGCCGTCTGTCTCATGAGGAAAAGAAAGTTGGGAAGTCTAATGAAGAAAAGAAGACACGAGCGCGGAAAACGATTGAATTTCGTAACATCAAGATCAGCCAGGTATAATCTTTATTGCTGCATCCAGAGGTACTATAACAATTATTTCAGTTTCTCTTACTTTAAATGTTGCTGATGTTGCAGGTTGAACTTCTTGTTACCTATGAGGGATCAAGGCTTGCTATTAATGACCTAAGGCTGCTTATGGATACTTTCCACAAGCCAGAATTTACTGGTACATGGAGGCGACTGTTCTCTAGAGTCAAGAAACACATCATCTGGGGAGTTTTGAAATCAGTGACTGGAATGCAGGCAAGTGTTCTGGGTGTGCACCATTTCGTTATTATGAAATCTGTGCTCACAGTGTTAAGCTGCATCGTATTCTAGATCTACATTATCAACATGTTATATTTGGTCAAAACCATAGTCACAAGATCCCGGGTCGACCGGGTCAAGGAACGTGGTCAAGGGTCGGCACTTAAAATTGCGGCATGAAGGGGATAAACATGTGCTACTAATAAAGAAGCTTATTTGTACAAGCATATCAGAAAAAGGTACAAAATAGTACATTTGGGACATCGCGTACTCAGCCCATTATCCAACGAAAGGCCTGCCAACCCACTCCCTTAACCTTGCCTTCATCTGCTCATCATCGATTGCTAAAAAAAAACAACTGCTCATCATCCCCACAAAAAATAGCAGCTGCCGCCACTCTCTCACCCCTCTGCAGCAGCAGTATCTTTTGGTGGCACATGGGCATGACTGGGGCTGCAACCCCTGCTGAATTGGGACATGACCCAGCCCTGAATGGGACACCGAGCCTATTCAACCGACCCTCGAATCGAGACAATGTCCCCGGGTCGTGGGATGAGGCATCGACCCGAATCCTGTGACTCGTCAAAACTCAAAAGCAGTTACTTGTTCTGTTAGGTTTTGGCTTCGGTGATGTACTTTTGGAGTCTGATACCCTAATCAATACTCTAGTAGTCTGTGAATGTTGACATTCTAACGCAATTAGGGTTCAACTCCCAAGGCAGCTAATTTCTATGTGGGTTTTCTCTTTCTGCAACTTTACTGGGCCTGCCTCTGAGAAATTACCCTTACCCCTTAACTTTGAAGTGCTGCTTGTCCTAACATACAATGTTGCTTCATGTCCTTTTAGGTCATATACTTGATAGTGTTACGGGTTATGGAAATTGCATGGCCCTTTTTCTGTTTGAATTTCCTGGCAACATATCATTCCAATCTGTGTGGTAGTTTTGTTTCATGGTTGGTTTAACAGATCGAGAATAATCATGTTCATCTACTGTCAAACCAGCATCCACATGTTTTGAGGAAAATCCCTTCCCCAGTAACTGCTTTATATCAACCAGAAAGGATAACTAATGGTTTCCATTGGAGCAGGGGAAGAAGTTTAGCAACCGCAGGGAATTACTTGAGGGTGCTGTTCCTGAAAATGATCTAAACTTGAGTGACAGTGATGATGATCATCATGGAAGACCTGATCAATTAACAGCTTCATGGTTGAAGAGGACGGGCGATGGCGCAGGTGATGGATTTGTGACTTCAATTAGAGGGCTTTTCAATACACAACGCCGCAAAGCAAAGGCCTTTGTGATTCGGACAATGCGTGGTGATGGGCATAATGATGAATATCATGACGAATGGAGCGAGAGTGATGGTGAGTACCCTTTTGCGAGGCAGCTTACAATTACAAAGGCCAAGAAGCTCATACGAAGGAAATTCCGTCCAAGAATGCAAAAGAGCTCGGGTATTTCTGCCGTGCTGATACTTTGGTTCACTACTCGAGCACAAGTGCAAATTCCACTCTTTGTGGGACTGACAATTTCTTTTCGTTTTCTACTTAGGTCTGTCGTTGCAAGATTCACTCCCATCTAGTCCGCGGGAAACGACCCCATACCAAAGTGATTCCTCCAGGTCATCATACGAGGACTTCCATGAGCAGTAAAACCGTGCAGGTAGATGGTGATGCTGTTTTCATCTTCTATATTTGGTGGACAAGATGCAGCCATTTTCAGACAGTTGGGGGGCAAGGACGACCATTGCTCTGTATATAGCTCTTCTAACTGTGAAGCAGCTGCTGCCTGCCCGGGCGCATAGCATTGTATTGTCAGCCCCTTGTATATATAGTAGCCTAGCAGGGTGTAGTGGTAGAATTTGTGTGGCATGTGTAACTAGCAATCAGGTGTACCATCAGAACATCAAGATGTATGATATGTAGTGGATAGGCATTGTATCTGAAATTATGTGCCCATGTAAATTAATAAGAGGCCGTCTCGCACTCCTAGAAAACAAAATCTCCATGGCACGAGGCATTCTCACTTCTTTGTACTTCAGAAGTATCCATGTACATTCAATGGTGAACGAGTAGTAATACCTATCCAATACATTTTCCTTTTTTTAGGGCATCCAATACATTTTCTTGACGGATATGTAGAAGCATAGCAAACAATAGGGAGAAAAGAGCGAGTGGCAAGCGATTATAGCGACACCGTGGAGGTGATTGTCCACGTGCTTTTTTTTTTGACGTGCACGTGTATTATTTGCCGACTTGCCGTATTTGTTAGGAGTCAGAAATGCATTGCAGACTAATTCTAGGATTACTACACAATGGACAGCTATGATTCCATGAGCTATAAAATATCTGGCGTTTCATTGATATCAATATAAAAGGTTTACCGTCATTGCGTGATACAAGTACAGGAATGTTATAACACTCATACAACCAATATTTTATGGAATTATTAATTCCAACTATATGCAGACATAATAAACCACTCTTGGTTAGTAGACAGATTCAGAAATCCAGCAAGTAAAAGGTTCAACCTGCATTGCATTTTTGTGTCTGTTCCGTAAATTGACAAGATACAAACATTATTCTATATCAACAAAGGTAACAATGGCAGGACCTGCCGCTGATGCACATTCATTTACAACCACAGGGGCATGTTAATTTCAGGTCAAATGGGTCGATTGAATTAAGCCTAAATCATCTCCCATGTAAAGCAATCTGGCAACTGGAGGGGGCTGCTGCCAGGAAGGAAACGCCAATTGGAACACCCATCACACTGTGTCATCATGGAACCACCACCTGGTCTCCTTCGGTGACCTCCCGTTGCGGCAGTTCCTGACATAGCGATCATTATCGGCTGGGCGTTGCTGCAATCAGTATGTGTATTAGTCAGATAACAAGGTCAACTAATTCAAGAAGAATATGTAGAAAAAACATGTAACCTTTGCCGGTGAGCTTGACAACATAGACAAGATGCTGATACAGACAGAACTGACCGTCATCGCTGGGGACCATGAGTCATACAATATATCTGGAGACAAGTGAAGGAACAGTAAGCCGATAATTCATCTGGAATTGTAACACCCACAAATATACCACTCCAGCAAGTCGATTCAACAGTTATTAGAATAGCTTCTCATGGCAAAATTCCAACAGGAAAAGCAGCTTTAGGGCTTAGTCTTGCATCAAAAAATAAAAGCACAGGAGAGGCTACATGTTTCATCTTCTACAGTACTAGGATACAAAAAGAACACAGAAGACTTGTGCTACACTAGCTAATTAAAATAATCTAAGCTAGAGAAGGTAGATGATAATTTAAGTTGATGGGAGTAAAGACTGAAGAAAAAGAGGCACAAAACATATGCAAGTATAAGCAAAATGTGTACTTGCTCTAAAGAAAAAAAATAAAGAGGCTAGTGATAAATAACTCATACATGTAATCATGGTTAGTTAGTACTCAATTCTAGGTATTCCATGGCATAGGTAGGAAAACAAGACAACAGCATAACAAAAATTCTCTGTAACTGTAATAATGCCCACACACACATCACTAAATAGTTATTACAGTCCACGCCTGGATTAAATATTAACCCTTCCAACAAGTTTATGCAGTAGAGTAAGATAAAGCCAGCATGTGTTGTTCATAACGGGTAGCCAAGAAAGTATACTATTTGGCTTTTATAGAACCATTTTGTACTTCAAAGTGACATTCCAGTATTGCCTGAAGTATTACTTGCATGGCAACCTCCACATGGCATAGCTTGTCTTGACTAAGCATCATATTAGTACACTGTTATTTTTCATTCAGTGATCTGAAAGACTTTTGGCAATCATGATAAGCCATGTTACAGTTGACAGCTTACATAGAAGAAAATAATATGAACTGCAAAGATAACCTATAACTCAAGCTTAGTCACATTTCTATCTTTGTTAACAGATCAGATACTACTCCACAAGCAAAGGGCCTATTCCAAACTAGGAAAAGCAGTATTCACAATGGTAGCAAGGGTAAAATCAATAGGTGCAGGGCAATGGACAACGACCGATGGTTACTGATCATGTCAGGAACCAAGTAATTTTGCATGGCGTATATGTAAGAATGCTGTCAAGGATTCAAGGTGCTCTAGCATCATGAAACTGACAGCTTGAGGTGAGGCAATATGTGCAGATGCTTATTGGAGCTAGATGAGGTTCAAACAAAGCGCAATATTATGTATTTAGTAAAATAGACAGACTCATAAATTTCCTAAAGTGCGCCAAGTTGTAATTAACAAAGATACGTGGTGGTGTGATCAGAAGAGATGTCAATCATGGCATGAAAATGCATCCTAAATCTAGTTTAAATTTGAGTTATGTGATGGCCAGGCCCTCATTATTGAAAGCCGAGATCTCTAGTGAACTTTACAACACAAGAGCTGGACAAAAAATGGTGGTGAACAGTTAATAATCATACCTAAACAGATGTGCCCATTGCTGTAAATGTGCGGATGCATCGGAGCTGGATGCAGGAATATAACCTGCACAAAGGAACCATTAAAAAAACTAGAATCTAATGCACAAGTAATAATCAATTGAAACTAAACTAAATGGGGAATAAAGATACTGACCTGAGGTGCCTCCATGGGGTAATGCTCGGGGAAGTCCACCTGCAGCTGGTACGTCTCACCGGTGTAGAGGGTGCCTGGCGCCCCAGCCACATCGATGACCCACCTTTCGTGTTGTTTCATCCATCGTTATTTTTCATTACGTTTTTTTCTTTCGTTCAGGATCACAAAGATGCTACAAAAATTGTAACGAAAAACCCTAGGAAAAGAAGACGAGAGAAATCGCAAAGAATTCCACAGCTACAAGCCCAAAACGCACGCAACGCGACGCGTCTTGGACCAGGACTAATCGAAACTCGCAGACAGAAAAAATAAGCGGCCAAGTGTCGAACCACGGAGGGAATCATCAAGGAACCCCGCATGAAGGGATTGCTCGGTGAGAAAGTGGGGAGAAAGGGCGGCGAGGGAAAGGGGAGTCACCTCTGGAGGTTGTCGGTGACCCTGTGCTTGAAGCCGGCGGGCGGGTTGACCTGCCATTCCGAGAGCTCCTTCTGCAGGCGGCTGCACGCAATCTTGCTCAGCGCCTGCACGCCCACAACCCACGAAGCACGGAGCAAGGAACCCGACCCACACGGAAGGGGGAGGCAGAAAGATCAGTCGAATCGGGCGGCGACATCGCGCGCGGCTGGATCGGGGGGCAGGGGCGGGGGCTTAGGGTTTCTTACCTTCCGGGAAGTGGATGAGGAGGAGGAGGAGGAGCTCGTCATGGCGCGGGCGGGCGGGCGGCCGGCGGCCGCTGGGTTCCCGCGGAGGCCGAAGGGGGCAAGAGGGGAGGGGAGGGGAGGGGAGGGGAGGGGGAGAGGAAAGGTATCTGTGCGGGCGGCGCGGCAGCAGAGGCTGTCGTATTGGTGGTGGGGCGGCAGCGCCAAAGGGGGAGGCGAAAGGGGAGGGTCCGAGTCCGACCGAGGACGAGGAGACTGGCTAGTTGGCCGGCCTTTTGGCTGTTGAAAGTTTTCCCTGTCTCGTGGTTTGGATTCATCATTTTTTTCCTTCTAAAATTCAGTTATCTAGAAATGAAGAACCAAGCGATCGCTTGAAGTATGTGAGGACCTAGGATTTTGATTAATTGGAAACATTATTGGTTTACACAGCAGCATTTCAGATGTCATAGATTCGCCAGTTAACTAGGTCCTAGATGATTTGAAGATAGTAAAAGAGAACTCCAACAAAAAGCTGGTTAGTTAACAAATACTATTTTTATAACGTGAAATCTAAAGAACACTAGAATAGAATGTTCTAGTCTTCTCCAAGACTCATTTCTTGTGTGTTCAATCTATAGCTCCATTCGCATTGTGGTGGAGCTTCTTCAGCTCCAGTAACCCGGCAGTACTGCGAGGATTTGAGTAAGCGAGCTACCTATAGTCTAGTCTCTAATTTAGAGAGATACTTGGCCAGTGATGATGGTAGATGCAAGGACGGGATAGCAAAGGTGACCGAATATTGTCAACTTTTAGATGGTGAAGGATAACTAGTTCGAAGATTTTGAAGAGGCTAAGTTAGAAGGCATCTTTTTGACTAGCATGATTAACATGATGTAGAAAACGAACATTAAGCCTAAACAAATACCTAAGCTCTTGACTAGGTGTTTTCTTGGATACACTAAGTACTCTCTCGTTAAGTTGTCTTAGTTTTCTTCCAAATCAACTTATGCAACTTATGTAACTTTGATCAAATTATTAAAAAGTGCAAACGTCTACACCATCAAATTAGTCACTAAATCCGTTATGAAATATGTCTATTTATTTGATATTCTAGATGGTAATATAGTTTTTTTTATGAAATTGATTAAAGTTAGAGAAGCGTGACTAAATAAAAAAACTAAAGCCGCTTACATTTTAAAACAGAGAGTAATCTCTAATATTTTAATAATTTTGTGTTGATCGTACAAAACTTTTCTTTGGTACATTTGTTGTCCATCAACCTTATTTTTCTTGTACAAGCGTAAGGCTAAGAACCTAGTATAGTTATAGTATTCAGTGATATAAAGAAAGTGAAGAAAAAATATAGAATCTTTTTTCCCACTATAACTATATTAAATATTTCTTCTCTACCGTAAGATGGGTCCCACTTGCAGACCAGACACAAACAGCTAACCAGCTTGCGATCCATGCCCGGCCCCAGTCCTGTACTCCTGTCCCAACAACCCGCCACGGGAGCGAGGGCCCACAGCGACCGGCGCCGTCGACGCCCGGCGCTCCCTCCACCCGATCCAGGCGACCGGCGGCGCGTCATCGTTAGTCAAACCGAGGCCCCCCACGGGCCACCCGGCGGTGCGGCGCCAGCGCCGCGGGGCAGCGGGCTCGCGACCGCCCGCTGGCCATCCGGCATCCTCGCCGCCTCACCTCAGCTAGCCCCAGTAAGTGTGACCACTCCGGCCGCTCCGGCGTGCCCTATTGCTTGGGCCTTCCCAGTTTCAATGTACTGGTGGGTGAATTTGAGCTTTGAAGCACCGGTTGAGTGGATCAACTGGATCAATGGGTTTATGAATTTAGTAGGGTTTAGTAACACAAGTACGACAAACTGAAGATGATGGCTATATTTTTCCTCTAGAATATCCAAAGGAACTTCCCTAGATTGTGATTATTGATGTATGTGCAGGCTAAAGGTGCAAAATGGCTCAGCCTTCTGTCATTCTAGCGACTGCAAGCTATGATCACACAATCAGATTTTGGGAAGCCAAGAGTGGTCGTTGTTACCGCACTATTCAGTATCCAGACTCTGTAAGTATTGGCTCTGGGTTCTTAGAGTTTTTGTCATCCGGCTTGCGTATTGTGGTGATATGGTCTGTCTTTAACTTTATAAATAGTAAACAAACCACTGTTTTGTCAAAGTCATGTTCACTAATTACTATGATTTCTTCCTTCATTTTGATCATTGCAGTGAGTTTTCTGTAGATGTGTTTTTATAAGGATTTCGCTTAATATAATCGCTGTTTATATTTTTTTTATGCTACCAAAGGAATGAAGTAGATATTCTATTTGCTTTCAGTGTTATTCGATGATACTCTGCCCTGTTCATTTTTATGATGTGTAACCTATCATTTGCAGCAAGTTAATCGCCTTGAGATAACCCCGGACAAGCGATTTTTGGCTGCTGCTGGCAATCCCCATATCCGTCTTTTTGATGTTAACTCAAATAGCCCTCAGCCAGTATGCACGCATGTTTTTAACAGTAATTAGTGTGGGCCATCGTGTTCATTTTCCTTATTATTTAATCAGAATTCTCCTAGCAGGTAATCAGCTATGATTCACATACTAGTAATGTGATGGCTGTGGGGTTCCATTGTGATGGTAACTGGATGTACTCAGGTTCTGAGGATGGTACTGTGAGAATCTGGGATTTACGGTGAGATTTCAAAACTTATTGTCTTGCTTGGCTACTGTTTCTTGAGTTCTAAACCAATTTTTCCTGACTCCAAACTTCAAGAACTATTCTAAACAAGAGGGGTCTATTGCATACCCATGTCCAGGTGATATCATGCAGATCACTCCCATACGGTCAGTAGGTCTGGTTTAGATGGACTAGATATATGGATATCAAATGCCACATGCATTATAAACCCCTCACAAATTGTGAAAGCATATGTGAAGAATCCCGGGAGCCAATTCTATATAAAACTGATCCGTACACATACATCCTCCTTTTAAGTTTGCTGATAGCACCAATAGATGGGATTAAATTAGGTATTAGCTTTCTACTAATTTTCCAATCAACTATTCATATTACACATTTGATATTGTCATTTATTATTGTACATGTATGATTTCAGAACTGCCACTTGTCAGCGAGAATACGAGAGTCGTGCAGCTGTCAACACTGTAGTCCTGCACCCAAATCAGGTTATCATCATTCTTTTTGGGTATGCTGACTCAATTGATAGCAAACTACACCATCCAGGCACATCAATTAAAATACCTTTGGGTACAAAAACTGTTGTTTAGCTAACACTTCTGTGCATTTTTTTCCATAAGTAAGAGATTGCACTAGCATTTATTTGTCCCTTGCCAAATCTGTATCACCATATGCTGACACAACCCAACCACCTGCATGTAGCTGTGAAACTATGTTTTTTTTTCCTTTCTATATTCATAGCTTTCAAAATTTTTGTGATACCCATGTTGAAATAACTGTTGTGAGTGAAGTGAATATTCATTTGGCAAGCCTTTATCAGAAACTATGGACATGCCTTGCCATTTACAGGCCGAATTCGCAGTATTTTTTTACTGTTGGGAACAGCGCTTGATTAGGCATGTCACTGATAGCACACAGGGATTACAACTGGTATTTACTTATTAAGGGTCAGTTTGCAGTTCCTTTGTGGTATTGTGCTGTGTCCTGTGGTGGCTCTGAATGCTTCTGAGAAACCACTTTAACCAAAAGTACAAAAAGAATGCTTGGTGTGGTGTTGTACTGCTGAAACTTTGCTATTCTGGCTCTGCAAGATAGCCTTCCAAGTTCCAACAAACTTTTTTAACCAAAATTACAAAAAAGTTATTTTTGCAAAATCAACTCCATTGTGAAATGGATGCTAATCTTCCTATTTTTGGAGTTTTTTTTTCTCTTGAACTTGACTTTATACTTCACAAATGTTTCCAAATTAAATGGATCACTTCAGATGGTTCTCCTTTGCTACCTTTGCTCCTTATAGTACTTTGTTCGTTTCTTTCTACCAAATTTCATAACATTGTATCCCCAATCTTTCAGAAAGAACTAATATCTGGTGACCAGAATGGAAACATACGTGTCTGGGATTTGGCTGCTAACTCATGCAGCTGTGAGTTGGTGAGTCACATGTCATTATTATGGTTCTACTGTGGTAGGTGATATGCAAGAACATAATTGATGTGTTGGTTCCTTTTACCCAGGTACCAGAGGTGGATACTGCTGTAAGATCTCTGACAGTCATGTGGGATGGGAGTATGGTGGTTGCTGCAAATAACCGTGGGACATGCTATGTTTGGCGTTTGCTTAAGGGTACTCAGGTCAGTCAGTTGTATTGACCTACCAGTTGTTAAACATATACTTGTGATTTCGATATTTCTCAAGCTGAAAATTATTATGCAGACAATTACCTGCTTTGAACCTCTCCATAAATTGCAAGCCCATGATGGTTACATTCTTAAGTGCCTGCTTTCACCAGAATTTTGTGATCCTAACAGGTAATAAGTCAAAGGCTAGGGCACATGTGTCATTGTGTCTTCCTCTCTTCCACCGTACACATATTTTGAGCACTGCTTTGTATAGGCCAAAATGCATTTGGTTGATGTGGAGATTGCAGTAATAGTATTTCATTTGTAAAGCATTGATTTCACATTACAGCTCAAGTATTGCATCCAGGTAAAATAACTCTGTATGACTTGCTCTTTTCTGAATTTTATGTCATATATTTGGAATTGTTTGTAGGTATCTTGCAACAGCATCATCTGACAACACTGTAAAGATTTGGAATGTTGATGGCTTTAAGTTGGAAAAAACTTTAGTTGGTATTGTTCTGACTTCTGAGTATTCTGCAACATTTAAGTGTAAGTTGTGAAATTGCTTAATGGGTTCCTGGAACATTGCGGGTACTCAACTTCTCAGGTCATCAGCGCTGGGTGTGGGATTGTGTTTTCTCAGTAGACGGTGCTTATTTGATCACTGGTACATAACTACAGCTTGTATCACTCTATCTTCCCTATAATTCTTGAGTAGCCGAATGAATGTTTCTGCCTTGCAGCTTCGTCTGATGCCACCGCGAGATTGTGGACAATGTCGACTGGAGAGGCCATCAGGGTGTACCAGGGACATCACAAAGCGACCGTCTGTTGTGCTTTACATGATGGGGCTGAATCGGCTCCCCCATAAGCACCGTGTAACCTTGGATTCTGTACATAACTCTGATTGCCTACTTTCCAGCATTGTTGTGACTGAACATGTGGCAACTGTAGTGAAACGGGACACAACCATATTTGGGGTTCGTGCAAAGTTATTTGCATGCTAGTATTGGTCAACTTGTTTTAGGAAATTGCTGGATATTTAATTATAAAAAATGCAGAACTGGAGACCAAAGTACTCCCTCCATATCTTTTTACAAGGTGTGCACACGTTAATATTCAAATTTCATGAAATCTGGCCTGCAATTAGCTTACCCTTTTGTAGATTTTTTAATACAAAATTAACAGGATCGAAACCATATTTGAATGCACTTTACTAGACTTCTGTTTTTTGACATGGGATTGCATTCTTGTAGGCCGCTTTGCATCATATCGTATTGAAACGGATGGAACAATTTGTTAATCAGAGGATGCTCAGAAAGTCCCCTCAGCTGCGTTGCATAAATGTAACCCAGTTTGAGTCGTTTTCGTTGGTTTTTGGCTGGCCAGTTACACGATGCAACAAGTAGCTGCTGGTGACACGACACCATACTTGTCTTCTACATTATCTTTCGGTTAGGGAGGCACTAAACGACTACTATATTGCATGGTTCGTATGCACCACAGCAGAAAATCTCGCCGACCGCCGACCGTTGCATAGAAAACGGTATGCGAGCACGAGCACGAGCGCTCTTTTTCTGCAGGGGTCAGCACCATGCACGTGAACACGATATGAACAAGCACCCCGATATTTCCCTGCCGACAAGCTACATCTTTCACGTGAGTATGAAGTTTTCTAGACGCTGCCGCATCGATCTAATTTCTCTCACTCGACTCAAACCAAAGAGCGCCCGACCAAGATGTCACGCTCTGGTCAAGTGTTGCGTCAAAATATCTGGATGATGAAGAAAGAAATGGAGCCGGCATACGAAGAGAAATTGAATGCCAGCCTCGGATTCAAAAATGGAGATGAACAGATGATGCGCATAAATGAATAAGTGACATGGAAACTGAACATTTGAATTATTTGGCCTGAACTTGGAGGTGAAAGTGCAAGGGGCACATAATCGGCATTCTGCGACTCCCCACGAATTAACATGCAACCGGAACTTAATCCAGAGTACGGTAGAGTGAGCCATTTTATATTGCTAAAACAACCCCAGCAACAGAACAGCAGTTCCTACAGATCAGCCATTATATTGCTATCATGCCACACACTAAGTTAAAGTGCTTTTATCTCCATTTCGTGATGTTACTTCCATACAACATGAACTGAATTAACTCAAAAGAGACAACAGGTAAAAAGACAAAAGACAAAGAAAAGAAAAAAGCTTACATCTAGCCCAGTCATTTTTTCTACTTGGAATTTTCCCAATTGTGGGTAGGGAACTAGGGCAAACAATGAAAGATTAATACAAGGGTCCCATTATTCATAAATTAATGCAACAGAAAAGGAGGGGCTGAACAATGGACGGACTTGAAACCACAGCAGGACCTCACTACGCATAGAAACTCTGCAAGAATTGGCCTTCGCTACCACCGTTATGTCTGAACTCAGTCGACATTTTTTCCCCGATGCAAGGAACTCTGACCTTGTAATCCCCAAGTCGATCAATGTTGATATGAGCGCACCGATAACTTGTCATCTCGATAGGTGCACATGGATGCTCATGGGATAAGTGAGCAGCAATTATCTGAGGAAGCATAAACATGCTTTCAAACGATGTTTGCATACTTGTGGTCTTATGGATGCTGATACGAATAGGGTTTGCTTGAGATTACTAAAAAATAAATGTCCATAATAAATTGAAAGTTCAGTACAGATATATTCCATCTTTTTGTGAACTGCCATGACCAAGTCAAAACAAAAGGTAAGCAGTACAAAAAGTGGCAATGCATCTCACAGAAATGCTAAAACAAAGCGAGAACATCAAGAAGAGGGCATAAACAGAGTAGTACAGTTTTAGGTTACAAGATTAAAAACAACTTACGAACACAAGCACTAACAAATAAATGAAGCAGGAAGGTTATATTACCTAGTTGACCAAAACCATATCATCTCCAGCAGCCTTGGCAGCAACAACAGCTTCCAATTGTCTCCATGCAGATTCTCGTTGCTCCTGCATCTCTTTGGCTTTTGCTTGTTTCTCCATGTACTGCTGTTGGCATTCTTCAAATAGCTCACTGTCCATGTCCAAAAACATCTTGCGTACGTTTGTAGTGAGACCATGAACAGCTTGATTCCAGTGGCTCTGTATATTCCTCTCAAGCGCTTCAAATATGATTGGAAATATAACACCACGATTTTGGGCTATCAAGCTTACAATGTGATCATTGTTCCACAAGAACAAAGCACGCTCAGCAACCTGACAAAGGAAAATCAATAATAAGCAAGAAAAAAAAATCAGACATGGAGTGATCCTGTATCACAAGAGCAGGAGCTAGCAACTTAAAATAGTGAAATACTAGTGGAGGCAGATTTTGTTAGGCAAGGGTAGCTTAATTTTTATTCATTTATTTTGCTGAGCATACCTAGCAGGGTTATACATATCCACAAAATTCAATAAAAGGGGTAAGGAAAAAATCTGTTAATAGGCAAAGGCCAGGAAATAAATCCAGTGAGTGAAGAGCCATCATTCAGATATGGCGCAGAGATACATGGTGAGTGCTAAGCAGAGAAAGGACAATGAAGCAACTCCTTATATTAGGTCCTGGTTTTGGATCACCTACATTCGCTTACCAACCAGAAAACTACGCAATAGTATAAGCTGCCCACAACATTGCAATAAGGTATAATGGCTTGAGTTTAGAACCAAAGAAACGGAATTTCAATCATTTGTGCCAATAGTATAGCTTGAGTCTATAGAACCAAATTGCATCATGTATCTAGTCTCCAATAGTACATACAAGCACTACAACGAAAAAGAAATTACTGTGCTAAAGCAGATTAAATGGATGTGTTTACTAGAAATCAGCTCCAAACTTCATGGGTTGAGAATGATTTGGAGAACTTTATCAACCAAACTATTGCACTATGACAAGACACCGATGAACTATTCAAGAAGACAAAGCATTATAGTTGCACAATAATCAAACTAACTAGAAAACATGGCAAATTAGTATCCAGTAAGCACCGCAGTCCAGCATTTAACACCCACAGAGCACTGATGTTCTTGAAATGTTTAAACATAAACAATTAGCAAAGGAAAATGGCTGGACCCAATACAGGGAAAGTTTGAACAAACAATTATAACCATCGTTTACATAATGGATTTCATGAGGCACAGTGGGGTCTGGAGTTAATCGGATACAAGAAATGTTGCAACTACAGAAAAGTCATCTACAACAAGAAGCTTTATTTCACTAGCGCAGAGGTTTATGTTTCTATACTAAAAAGTCAATGTGACATATGGGCCAATATTATATGCCGATGGCCATATTGTCCACAAGGACAAATTAGCTACACACCTATATTACATAAACAAAAAAAATAGTTGAAATCTGGACAAGGATTTGTTGTGTGCATAGTTAAAATTATAAGTAAATGTTGCATGTTGCTAGATCAGTTAACCAGTCTTGTCAATACCAATAAGTGATTTTTGGTGCCTATGAGTAAAATCACACAGAACAGATCGACCCCTAACAATGCATCTTAAGCAGCTGCTGTTAAGGGACATGATTATCTTAATGAAAAAGCTAGCACAGATATATCCAAGCATGCCAACTATGAACAGCTTTCACTGGGGAACCAGTCTTTTCAAACAGCTTCCTTTACTTTATGCATGTCTTAGCTCCTCACATGACTTCCTCCCAGACCAGCTAACATTTGACAAAGTTAATGTCTAAGGTTATACTCATTTAGGACATCCACATGGTCTCCAATATGACACCTTAACTTGCATTTGTTTTTCCTAAAAGTATATTATTTTAGTATTTCGAATAGAGAAAGTTATATACAATGAAAGTATTTTCCATGATGAATCTAGTAACATCAACCATACGTTGTTAATCCACATAACCTTTTATATATTGATGGATCAAGTTAAAGAAGTTTCATGGACTAGAATTCAAAGATGACCCGTATTTGAAACTGGAGGGAGTACTAGGCTACTAGCTATAGCTATCGCTGAGAAAATAATTGATAGATCTGGTTCTCCTTATAGACAGCAAAAATACCTTGCAGTTTAAAGGCTCTGTGCAGTGTGCAAAGAAAGTAATCTCCCCTTTCAGGGCGTAGTACAGTGTTGTAAGGAAGTAATTGCACAGTACTTCAAACACATTTTCATGCTGATAAGATGTATTTATGGCTATTAGGTAGCTATGAAAAAGTAAACAGAAATCCACTAAACTGGATAACTGTGACAAAACAATAACATGAGAAACCAAAAAGGGAAAGGAAGGATTGATAAGCCAGCCCTTCTATCTAAAGTCATCTTAAATTATTTAATCCAATAGCATCCAAAATATTTCAAAATTGCAAGACTGGGAACTCGATAAATATATATACGGTATATACCCGACTATTACAAATGGTGCTAACACTTCATGACTCCATGGTTAGTGTATAGGGGTGGACACTGAATGATGGTGGTCACTAATTTACTGAGGAATCAAAATTAAAAAATACCAAGCCTACAGATGGAAATAAGTGCCAGCCTCCCAACTTATCTATGTTGCAGTAACTATTTTTTATCAAGGAAAAACAGCAAGAGCCCATTAGTCCTGTGAAAGCTATCAAGTTGCTACTACATTGCTTGGAAACAATTAGTTATTATTACCTGGTATACTCTACTGTATCAGAAAGAATGTTAGTTTTTCCCCGATAATGCAAAAGACTTGATGAGAAAGAAATCAAAATGATGAAAATTTTCCTTTTCCCTGCAACGCAGTTGCTGAATTCCCAAAGCAGCTGGTACACCCCAAAATGACCTTGCAGACAAGAAGCACGCAAAACCTATACCTCTAGCAGTAAGCTACAAAGGGGGAATTAATAAAGGACATACAACAAATACTAGTTCAAAACTATTAACCCTCAATGGTGGTGTGCTAACCTGACTGAAAACTCATTTGTGTAAATCAAGAATTTTTTTATGTTAGATTGCAAGAATAACATGCACATAGTAATACAGCCATTTCATTTTCCATATTAATAACATAGTGCCTTGTTATAAGAACTTTGTTTTCCCTTACATGCAAATAGTGATTTGGCACACTTGGAATGAGGCATATTCACTCAAAAGGCATATCACGAAACATATGCAGCACATTTGACTAAAAAGTAAACTTGTAAATGTATGCAAGCATGCTGATGAAAACATACACAGAAGCCAGCAAATCAACTAAAGCAGTACCTGGAAATGAGAACTGTTAAGGCACCGGCCAATCTGCTTAAACAGTGGTACCATGCAGCGCTGGAACTCTGCAGGCTGTGTCGCCTCAAGCACTTCTTCAAGCTCTCCCAGAAACAACACCTCCTTCTGGCAATTTGTGACTGGCCAGTATTTGAGCAGCCCCCGAATCACAGTATCTGCTAATTTGTAGTCCTTCTCAACAAACTGAACAATACAATAGGAGAGCTGCTGATGGTAGATCGCAACAGACTTCGGCTTGTGCAGGGGAATGAGAGCACGGGCAAGGAACAGCTTGTGCTCCTCCTTCATTGGCAAGGCAAAGCCATTAATGATGCTTCCCAGGATCTCAAGGAGCTCCCCTATGCCATTGTGGCGTTGCGTCTCAAAGATGAACCGGTAGAACACATTGTTGATGGCCTTGCGGATGAATGGGCGGTGTACCATGAACTTGCCATAGATGCGGTGGAGCACGGTCTTGAGGTACTCGCGCTCTCGGGGATCCTCGGAGTCAAAGAGGTCGAGGAGGCGAAGCACGAAGGCATGGTCCACGTACCGCTTGGCGACCTTGGTGTCGGTGTCGGGCGACACCACGTATCGGAGCAGGAGCTCATAGACGAGCTGGAGGTGCGGCCAGGCAGGATCGAGGTAGGGCTCCTCCTCGTCGTCGGGGGCGGCGCCGGGGTCGATTGCCGCAGCGGACTCGTGCAGCGCAGGTGGCAGCGGGCGGAAGATGTTGGCTGAGATGGCGGCGACGAGCGCCTCCTGGACGTGGTCCGGGAGGCGCGCAGCCGCGTTGGCAGCCTGCGAGGGGGCCTGCACGTAATCGACGAGTTCTAGGAGCGCCTGGCGCTTGGCCTCCTTCTCTCGCGGGTGCTTGAGCGAGTCCGAGAGGTCGAAGATAGCGGCGACGAGGCGGAGCTTGCGGAGGAGGAGCCCGGGGCGGTCGGCGGCGGCGACATCGCGGAGGAGCGGGAGCGGCTCGAGGAGCGGCGGCGACGCCGCCCCCGCCGCCTGGTTGGTCGCGAGCGCGGACGGAGCCACGTGCGGCGAGGTCGGCGAGGACGGCGACGCCGCGGTGGCCCGGGAGGCGTGGTTGACGGTGACGGGCGCGGCTCCCCCCGCGCCGCCACCGGAGGACGAGGGCGCGGCGGGGCGCGCGGCGGGCTCCCCGCCGTCCCCGCGCGCGCCCTTGCGGTTCCCCCGCTTGATGATCTTGTTGAACATGGCGGCAGCGGCGTATTGGGAGGCCGGCGGCGGCGGATCGGCCGATCGATCAGCCAACGAATTCCCTCCTCTTCCCTCGGGGATTTGGGGATTTGGTGGCGACGGGAAGGAGGTGGTGGTGGGGCCCAGGTGGCAGAGGGAGAGGGAACGCAGTGGGGAGGTGGGGTCAGCCGGTCAGGGGCGGCGAGGGCAGGGGAGGAGGCGGCATGGCTCGCTGGCGATTTGGGAGACGAGAGAGGAGACAGGAGAGGGGAAGGGGGGGGGATCAATGGGGGCAGGAAGGAAGGGGAAGGCTGAGGAGGAGGAATGGGGATTTTTGGGATTTATTTTTGAGCGTTTTTTGTTTTGTATTTATGGGAGGCGTTTATTTTTGTATTTTTTGGAGTTATTTGGGCCTTGTTTAGTTGGCCAAATTGGGAGGTGCCAAATTACTGTGCTGGCACTGTAGCAACACTGTAGCGTTTCGTTTGTATTTGTGAATTATTGTCCAAACATTGGCTAATTAGGCTCAAAAGATTCGTCTCGCAAAGTACAACAAAACTGTGCAATTAGTTTTTAATTTCATCTACATTTAGTACTTCATACATGTACCGCAAGTTTGATGTGATGGAGAATCTTCTTTTTGCATAGTGACAAAGTTGGGAGTTGGGAGTGAAGTAAACAAGAGCTTGATCGATTTTTCACTTCGACGGTCGGATAAAATGGGACAAAGTGCATGATCTGGCGCGGTGGCCCCTGGATATTTTAGGAAGAAAAACTCCAGTGACTTTTACCAATATATATTCATCTTAATGCAACTACCAAGCTAAATATTGAGTTTAATGCACAAGGATGTACACAGCTGCTTTGATGGCACCCACACCCAAATACTTAAAATCTAGTTTAGGGTTGCCCATGGTGGTGACATGGTAGGCCAAGCATGATGACATGTGGCAATTACTGTAGAAGATATGTTACGCGCAGATTCATTATATCAGAATTTATATGATTTTCATCCTAAGCCACCAGCAGAAGTTCATATCTGGCTAAAGTTGGACCCAGGGACGGGTCACCTTCACATCTTCTATTCGGCGCGAGCAAAAGAGCTTATATTTGGTAAGTTGCACATATCACCATATCATAATTATCAATATCAATTGTTTAAAAAAAATCATAAAATTAGTCTAGAAAAGAAATAAAAAAAACCCCACAATTAGTGGCTCTATCCACTTCGTTAATGTACTACACTACACTAGCATGGAGAGGCAAGATCAAAGTCACGCATCAATCTCATCGATATTAGAACTTCTTCGGTTAACATAAAGGAGTGTATTACCATAAATCTCTTTGCATTATAGAACGTCTCACTTTTAGAGCATGAATGCGACGTTTAACGCCGATGGCGACGGCCATTAGTTTGGCGTTACCGTTCATGGATTACATGTTAATAAAGAGGAGGTGGACTGAAGTGAAGTACTATATTGCTAAAAACCAAACATTGCGATTCTTTTTTCTTGACAAGTCCAATTGGAAAAGGCGGAGGAGGATAGAGACGGGCAACTTTTGGATAAGTCACGCTGGACGGTAGAGATGGCGGAGACGGTGACAGGCGGCAGCTGCTATGATTGGACTAACCGCAGCGTATTCTTCAGAATGGTTTTTATTTTCCCCCTCTCGCTTCCCATATATTTATCGGTGCTTCTGAGGTCTGCCGTCAGCGTCGCTCATACTTTCCCCGTGCTAAGATGAGAAAAATAAAACTCAAGCAATGCGAATGATATGGATTTACAAGTTTATATTTAGCTATTTACAGATATATAAATACCTGTACAAGCCGTCAGTCAGGCAATCCATGATATGGAAACGAAATAAATAAACAACGCTACCTATTGGTTTGGTATACAGAGACGTCACAGGACACCGCTCTACTTCTGGACCGACGAGGCGACAACAACACTCAAAAGTAGCAGCGAACTTTGCACCGTTTCAGCTATCTCCAACACAGGGATACTTTGGACAACTGTTCTGTTACAATCCTTTGCATTGCAGATATTCAGACCAGCAACGACAAGCGACCGCTGCAAATATATCCTGCTGGCAAACCAGATATTCAGAACAACAATGGCCATCGAGCATCACTGAACATATAATCCACGCAGACCCACAATTTCACAACCAACAGCAAGCAATCACTGGAAAATATAATCCTTGCATACCAGATACTCAGATCAACAATGATATGCAATCATGGACAACCTTAACACATAGGCCAGGACTGCTTCCAACACAAGCCCAACATGCCCAACAGAAACATCCATTAGCAAGCCCAACATGCACAACTGCTCAGAGAAGACTTATGAACTCACTGTGCAAAAAAAGTCCGCCAGATAATGAGATAAACTTATCAAGTAACAACACAGGTGCCAGTACTTGTTGAAAAAACAGAACAGACATAACAGTGCCAAGGATACATTAAGCATCTTCCAGAACTCAGTACGCATTCAGCTATGAAAAACTGCTAACATTACTGCAACATGAAAAGCTTGAGTCTACAGACAGTTCATCAGTAGCGATCATCAAAACGTCCTCCTCCCCTGCTGGGGCGATCATACGGCCCAGGCCTCTCCCTGTAACTTCCTCCATCATAGCGTGCAGGTCCTCCACCGCCATAGCGATCAGTGACACCACCACGTGGACCATCCCTGTCATAGCCACCACCCCTTGGGCCATCCCTGTCATAGCTTCCACCACCCCTTGGGCCACTCCTATCATAGCCGCCGCCGCCGCCACCACCACGAACTCCATCTCTCTCGTAGCTTCTTTCTCGCTCCCTACCATAACCACTTGGCGCATAACGATCTGGACCACCTCCGTACCTGTCCGCACCAAAGTGATCGCCACCAGAGGGGTAGCGATCATTGGCATAACGATCACGGCCCCCAGCATACCTGTCTCTTGTGTCAACTTGGTCACGATACCCATAACGACCACCATCATAACGATCATCCATGTAACGATCACCAAACCTATCTGATCCAGAGAAACGGTCTCCCCTGCCGCCACCGCTGCCACCACTAAACTTGGATGAGAATCTGCCCGAACGACCACCAGCAGCATTAGGGCAGTCACGAACCCAATGTCCAGGACGACCACATTCGAAGCAATTGCCGGGGGGTGGACCATCACTTCTACCACCACGATACTCTGCTCGTCCACCACCACTGTCATACCTTGTGTCATCTGTGTTCATCTTAGGCTCAGCCTTGTTCACTGAAATGGTCCGACCATCCAACTCTTGGCCATGCATTTCCTTGATAGCGCTGTCAACTGCCCGCCGATCTTCGAATGTCACAAAGCCAAAGCCCCTGTGGCGGTTAGTGTGCCTCTCCAGCATGATCTACAAATAAAAATGCTCATTAGTGTAGGGAATGCGGAGAAAACTAAACAATACTAAGCCAAGTAAAAAGAATATAGGTGTCAGTAACAAATGGCCTAGAAACAATTGTTTCAGTAAATACAACCCATACACAAGCATTTGCACCATCCATAGTAAGTACTTGAATTTTTGAAATGAAGCCAGGAGCAATAAATAATTTAATTTCAGCAAATAATTCGCCATTCGGCACAAAAAAGTTGATCTAACATTTCAACGTAAGCTTACTATTGTTTTTAAAAACTGCATTACTTTATTCAAAACAGAAGCATACATTGCTCAAAAAAGGTTGCCACTTATGACACTGCTATCTTAAGGAGCAGTGGTACACAAAGGGACCATTAAAACACAGCATATTAATATAGTAGCTACTATGTGAAATGCTTTCACTAACCAGAATCATTTCTGGATAAATTAAGAGATAGTTGGACAATTTTAAGACATTACCTTGGAGAGAGAAGCATTGAGATTAGTTATTACTGGATCTTGGTGATTCAAGAACAATCGTAATCTTGACACATATACATCTAGCTGTAACTATCTTGATCAAAAAGTCTATTCCCAAGACAGCAAAGCTCATTATCACGGACAAGGAGCAAAGCTAGGCACCATGTTCTGGCAAAATGAACTATTTCCAAACCGGCGCCAATTTTACCGCTACCCACATGAACTAACTTCTCTCAATAAGTTCAGCATATTCTGGTGTCAGGAAAATCTAGTAGATATGCCACTGTCATATACTTTACTTGCCAGATCATCTAAACCAATGCTGAAAACCTAGAGGCAAAACTTCCATTTCCATGGAAACAACAGTGAAACTCTGAGATGCTGGCTAGCTGGTCTGCTAAATAAATCCCTGTCTGTCTTCCCAATACTGCAATACAACAGATGGAGGTGGCTGAAAGCAATATCACACAAAGACAATGAATCAGAGGTTCGCACTGGTGAGGCTAGCATCACTTTTCTGCTCCAGCAGTAGTGTTTCAAATGTCCATACATGATCACTGAATACTGCCCAGTGCACCTATATGCAAATCTGAACTTTCAACAAAATTCAACTTCAATCAATGGAAACATTTATTGAGTCAAGCAGCAATGGTTCTAATAAAAAATGGATTACACAAGAAAGAACATTGGAGCAAGGTGTCCTTAAAGTAGGAGTTACTTGAGTTTTAAATACAAAAAGTGCAAAACCAAATTTTCCTAGAGCTGTTATAACAATGAAACGAACTAAGCATATGCATAAAGAGTTGCAGTCATATATCATAGCAGAAAGACTTTATCTAGTTCTAACAAAACACTGGATGGGGAAAAGATCAAGCTTGTAGCTAGTTTTCTAAATGCTGACAAAGGTAGAGGAACTATGCAGGCAACTCATATAAATAGAAACAAAACAAGTCAACTGCGGGTCATGATCTCTGTCTGAAAGCACGCCAATGAACCCAACTGAAGACATGGCTATAAACACAACCAGACACTTATAACAAATTGATGACTTCTGTTGCCTCTTATCAGCCAATCAACTCGGCTCAACCCCATACAGCACTAATTTGTTTTGACTGTTCCATAGTAGAGCGATGGGCCACTCCTGTGTCATGGATATGGCCCCTGTTGCATGTTCTCCACAGGTGTGTGCAGCTCTTGTGCTGGCAGAGCAGAATTTCAAAAATCAAAAGGACTGCAGACCGAAAAAACAGGGCATATATGCCAGTTGCTTGTCCAATTGTTCCATTAAATGTAGCATCCCCTCTCTTCATCAGACCACCAAACTGAACTAAGGAAAGCAGAACACTAGCAACAGTAGGACCAATGGATGTTCCCCCTTATTCAACGCAGGCAAAAGTGAACAATCCAGGCATCTAACTGTAAGGAACAGCATCAACATTTCAGCTTGGGAAAGCAACATGCATCACGGTGCAATCCAGCTCTGGAAATCTGCCAGCTCATTCAGCCTCACCAAACAAAGAATGGCAGAGAGAACAGACCCCAGTTGCAAAGAAAGATGGAAAAACAAGAGCAATGAGTTAAATTACTGAGAGAAAGCATTCAGCATTGAAAATTACTGAGAGAAAACATTCAGCATTGCAAGAATCTTTTGAGAAGTTAAGATGCATGTATCTGCATTCCCTTTGTGCCGTACATGATAGTAAATGCTTTTAGCCTATCATGACAAGAAGCCCCGTTACTCAATCATTTTAATCTGGTTCTGGAAGGATTTGGTTACCTCAAACTAAAGAAATTTATCTTTCTGTCAACCTATTTGCGCTTACTTCCGAACACAAAGAGAGACATAAAAGCTAAAAAAATACAACCATACTTCATACGCAAAGCACATTCCCGTTCGACCACACACAAAAGCAATCCACAGATCCACCTTTCCACCCTGCACCACCACACCCACCGGCCCTTCGAAGCACCAAACCGTCCGAAATCGCAACGCGAACAACACCAAACGAACAGATCTAGCAAAACTACCCGGGGCATGAGGCGCTAACGGGGACGGGCGGGGGAGTACCTGCGCGTCGACGACCTTGCCGAAGCGGCCGAAAGCGTCCTCAAGCTTGCGCTCGTCCGTCTGCCACGACAGGCCGCCCACGAAGATCCGGCCCTCCTCCTTCCCTTCCATCGCCGCCGCTCTCGATCAATGGATTCGATGTGCGGGGGTGGGGAGGGAAGATTAGGGTTTGGGAAGGAGAATACGACGAGGAAGATGAGGTTGTGAGGAAATAGCGAGCGCCGGGCCGGACAGCGCGAGAGAGATCGGAGGTTGCGCGCACGGTGGGGCCGTGGGCCGTGAACTTTTCCTTTGACACAATGGGCCGTAGGATCTCTCGCTCTCTCGGCACCTATGGCCTTTGACAAATCTTTGAGCAAATCTATATCTATATCTATACCTAATATTATTAGAGAAAGAATGTCATTTCTTTTTCAACCATCATGGTCATTTTTCAAAAAAATCTATCAACTTTCATGGAATCAACCCGCAGTCCAAATTCTGAAGAGAGGGGGGCTCGGGTGGAAAAAGAAGGGAAACGAGGGGGTTGAAGGGGAGAAAGAAACAGAGAGGCGAAGGAGAGAGATTGAGCGTGGGCCGAAGGAGGGGGATTGAGCGCGAGCGGTGGCCGGAGTGGGGCACCCCACCGCTGCCCCGTGCGGCCTCGGCGGCGACGTCGGCCTCCGGAGCATTCTCGTCCGCGGCGGCGGGGCTGGGACCACCGCGCGCCGACGCGGCCGCCGAGGGCGTCGAGGCGGCGTGGTTTGACCGCTGCGCCACAGCGCGCGCGGAGGAGGCGCGAGAGGTGTCCGTGACCCGGTGCCGCATGCGGAGGTGGAGCGCGCCGGGAAGGTCGCCGTCGAGCGATGCCGGGACGCGCGGCTCCGCGGAGGCGGGGCGGCCGTCGCCACGCGGTGCTGGCGCGCCAAAGTGGAGAGCTTTGGCGGGGTGCGCCTGGCACGAAGCAAGGCCGCGTGGCTCAACTGGTGCGGCACCGTGGAGGTCGAGATGTGCAGGACCGTCGACATCAGCCGGTGCGGAGCCTCTTTATTTCGTCTGTCGGCGTCAGCGTCCGGCTCTCCGTCGCGACAGCCAGCCCCGGCTGCGACGCCCTACAGCGCCCGGCCCACCTCCTCCCTCTGATTGGCGTTCCCGGGCATTTAAACCCCACCCCGACCTTCTCGTCCTTCCCCACACCTCCATAGCCAAGCCATCGAGCACCTCCACCGCTGGCTCGATTCATCAAAGCTCCAACCGCCTCCACCAAATCGGTCGCGCCCACACCTAGCCCACCTTCCTAGCTCCACTCTTGACTCCTCAATGCTGCTCGCCACCCACCACACGACCGGGAATCAGAGATTCCCCATCCGCCAGTGCCGTCCTCGAGCCGAGGCCATCTGTCGCCAAAATCCCAGCATCTGCCTCCACCTCCGCCCAATAGCCGCCACCCACAGCTCCCCTACCTCCTGCTCGACGTCCCCAGCCCATCCTTCCTCCAACTCCGGCCGTCCACCACCGGGGATTTCGAATCCCGCGGCTACCCGTGCTCTTCCGCCGCCACGAAGACCTTACCACCGACAATCCCCTTCCGAAGCCTCTTCGTCGAATCCAGTGAACTAGGTGAGCTCCACGTGAACCCTCAATGGTCCCGCGTTCGATCCTCCGCCCCTTCCGACTGCGATGGCTTCCCGTGCATGAGGTAAGCGCTCGCTCCTTCGCTCCTGCCTCCTGGGCCTGACTGCTACGTGCGTTGCCTCCTGCAATCCTGCCTGCATGCTTGGGCCGACCTACGTGAATCCAACCAAGGCTTGTTTAGTTCCCAAATTGGGAGTGGCAAAGTTTGCATTTTGGCAAAGTTTGCATTTTGCCATAAATGCGCAAGTGTAGCATTTCGTTTGTATTTGTGAATTATTATCCAAAAATATTGACTAATTAGGCTCAAAAGATTCGTCTCGCAAAGTACAACAAAACTGTGCAATTAGTTTTTAATTTCGTCTACATTTAGTACTCCATGCATGTACCGCAAGTTTGATGTGATGGGAAATCTTCTTTTTGCATAGTGCCGAAGTTGGGAAAAAGGGGGAACGCCCAATTTGCCTCTTGTAGACGGTAGGTAGCGTCCTGCACATTTGGTCCAGGGTAAATTCGCTGATGGTGTAGACTGCTAGGAGCCAGCATGTCATCCAATGACATCATGATTCCACAACCCCTTTCCCGTCTAATCTCCAAAATACATGACATATCAAAAAAATCATTTTTAATATTGTTTACTTTAACCGTACTTTATAAACTGTTTCAACATGTAAATGATTTTCCTACATTTATTTTCAGCATACTTAAAAAAACAAGCTACTTTAGGGATTGGAGAAGAACAAGAGAAGAAAAATCAACAAGTGCTGCCGGATAAAAGAAACATAAAAAAATTTCAATACATGATGCAAAAAAGAGTTAGATGAGAGGCTGACCTTTTTTTAGCAGGGAAAAGACCGCATCTCCATCTATACTATGTCTGAGCTTCAAGGCTGCCGCTACCGCAACATAGCCGCGATACCTACCATTCCCTACTCATACCCATTGCCATTTAAGCACGTGCATGGGGCGCCCACGTTAGAGGCGCCGAGCATTGCGAGGATAAGCACAAGGTTAGGACCGTGTCGTCAGCTGCCCCGTGCCCAACACATGCCGTGCGCTAGCCTTCCAATATAGAGGTGGCGGCATTGGCCATGATACAAATCATGTTTTGCATTATAGCGTGATAATATATAGATATAGCATTTACCCGTAGCAACGCACGGGCATATTTGCTAGTCATGTACCAAATGGTTAACTGGCTTAGTGATCTGCGATAGGAAATCCTAGGGCTCCTATAGGTCTTCTATGAAGTAGATAAGCAACACATCTTTAAAATCCATCAGTATTTTTTTAACATCCATCAATATTTTTCTTAAAAAGTTTGATTTAATTGTTATCACCATTTTTTAACATTGATCAACATTTTTTTTAACTTTTTTACATTACCAACATTATTGCTCAACATTTTTTAATGTGCACCAAATTTTTTTTGCACTGATCAACATTTTTTTGCTTAACATTTTTTTGCATTCATTAACTTTTATACTAAAAAATGTTGAGATAACGGTTCGTTTAAAATGTTAAGATAGTTTGTTGGATCGTTGTGGGCCAGTTATTGGGGGTACTGCTAGGTTATAGATGTTTAGTTATCTATCTTTCGGACGATGGCTAGAATTTTCCGAAATCCTATCTATCTTCCATAAGATTTTTTCTTACCCACCATTCACTATTGAGCTCAGTACAACATAATGTGAACTGTTGAGATTGCGTCTATTTTTAAAAATCAATATTTTAGATAAACTATCTTAATATTTTTTATATAAAGTTGATGATGTCAAAAAAATATTAAGCCAAAAAATGTTGGTAAAAAAGTTGGTGCATGTAAGAATTGTTGAGCAACAATGTGAATGTAAAAAAGTTAAAGAAAAATATTGGTACACCTAAAAAATGGTTGGCCAACGTCAAAAAAATATTGGTAACAATTAAGACAGACTTTTTTAAAGAAACAGTTGATAAATATAAAAAAATGTTGATGGGTGTTAAACAAGTGTTGTACATGGGATTAATATGAAGTTTAAAGATAATTTATTTATCTACCTTCTGTAAGGCATATAAGAGCCCCCAATTTGCGATAGCCTAGCCTTTTCTATTTAGTGCGGACCAAAAAATGATGATACTTTTCCCTTAATAAAGATACTTCCCTCCATTTTAAATATTTTCACTTTTATTATTCTAATTTTGAAACATACCTAGACCTTTACCATATAAACATGCAATCATATGTTTAAATCTATCAATCATATGTTTAAATCTATCAATCATATGTTTAAACATCGTAATCAATAGTGTCATTATTCAAAAACAGAGGTGGCTACTACCATTAAGAGGTTTTTCAGTTAGGATCCAACGCTTAAGATGCTTCCCTAAGTGTCGGATTTAGTGACCGACTGTCCACCTAAGGGATATCCAGATGGTTGATTTGTAAGCAGAGAGGATCGCAAGACCATGAACTTGATGGTAACGCAAGGCACAAAAAACAGAGATTTATATAGGTTTGGGCTACCAGTGCAGCGTAATACCCTACATCCTGTTTGAAGGATGTATTGCGCCCTGCGCTTGGGTGTTGGTTGTTGTGTTAAGGGATTGGATCGGTTCCCTTCCTAGGGGTACCCCTACATCCTCTTATATACTCCGAGGGGTAGGGTTACATGGTAGCACCCCTAGTCGGTTACTATAGATGAGATCTAGTCAAATTACAACACGTGGGGAGCCCTAGCCGGACTCTATCTTCTGCCTTCTTCATCAAGTCAGGCCAGCCCATTAGTGGTCAGCTGGGCCCTCCATGAGGGTACTCGGGTATCTATAATCATCAAGCCCTCGAGCGGTGTGGAGTTCAGCGGCAGCCCGACACGAATGCCAAGTTGGATAAGATTCGCTTGAGTGCTTTCGTCGTCTGGTTGCCGAGAAGCTACGCAGTGCTCAAAGAAAAATCCTTGATCGTTTAGACTTTGTCTTGAGTAAACACCATGGATGCACGTCTAATGAGATCCCACGTCCAACCCCCAAGCCTGGGAGCTGGCTGAGCCGTGGAAGCGCGCTGAGTCGCCTCCCGCACCTAGCCCCCAAGCATGGGAGGTCGGCTGGTGGCAGGAGGCACGCTGAGTCGTCTGCGGTGCCCAGCCCCCGAGGCTAGGAGCTAGCCGAGTTGCGGAAGCACGCTGAGTCACCTCATGCCCCGAGACCCTGAGCCTAGGAGGTTGGTTGAGCGGCAGGAGGTACGCCGAGTCATCTGTGGCGCCCAGCCCCCGAGCCTGGGAGCCGGCCGAGTCACCTCCCGCACCCGGCCCCCGAGCCTGGGAGGTCGGCCTAGTGGTAGGAGGCATGCCGAGTAGTTTCTGAACTGTAAAAAGACAATGTAAACATTATGTAGCATAATGTTGAATATTTAATAATTGAATAACTCGGAAGTTTGATTCGTTGTAGACTCTTGTGCTCTTGTAGGCCAGGTAATTCCCTCGAGTAGTAGCCCGTTACGTTTAAGCACCTGACCTTGCCGGGGTGTTGCTGAGAGGACTCGAGCGTGCTTAGCAGGAAGCGACATATGAGGGTCAGGCTTCATGGATTAAGGCGTGTGTGAAAGGATCTAGATGTCGACTAGAGGGGGGTGAATACTCGAACCTGAAAATTTTTACAACTTTGAACAATTTTTATCAGCGACTTCCGGAGTTTCCAAAAATTGTTCCGGAAATTCTGCAACTTACGGAATTTTCGGAAAAATCTACGGATTCTCCAAAGATCAGAGGATTTGAACTACAACCTTATGCAAGACTTGCTGAAATGTAAATCACCGAATATAGGTTAAGCAACATGTTATTCTAGGCCTTTGGCATAAGATAGAACAACTAGATACTTGTTAGAAATGTAGATTGAGCACAAACTCTAGAAAAATATTCTATGCTTGAATATGAACAAATTTAAGAACAACAGCACAAGAGATACAAGGATTTGTTTACCGAGTTTAGCTTCACACCTTGAAGCCTACGTCTCCGTTGAGAACCCACGAAGGGTGGGCTTTTCACTCCTAAGCCACTTTTCTCCCTCTAGTGACCACAAAGATCAAGTTAGAGTCACTTACTCAATTATCGGGGTAATACAAACTTCCCTTGGGCAGCCACACTCCTTGGATGCTCCACGAGCAACACCTAGCCGACTAGGAGCTTGAAGCTCCAAGAGTAACAAAGACAAAACCACCGGCTTGACGAAGAACAAGGTGCTCAAGAGATGGGAAATTAGCTCACTAGCACTCTCCCTTGAATCCCTCCTTAAATCCCCCACCAAATCTTCACCTAAAGGCCAAGAGGGGATAAATAGGGGCTTTGAATGTTTCTAAATAGCTCAGGTCAGTGTTAGGTCGAGAGGAGACTG
The DNA here is from genome assembly GCF_000263155.2 of Setaria italica. NCBI lineage: Eukaryota > Viridiplantae > Streptophyta > Magnoliopsida > Poales > Poaceae > Setaria > Setaria italica. The sequence goes on along the minus strand of NC_028458.1, from coordinate 8,837,499 downwards.
TGGGAAGGGGTGAAGGGGTATTTATACCACATCACCCCGAAACTAGCCATTGGGAGTTAAGTTTCAGAATTTTCCGGAAGTTTTCCGAAAACTTCAGAACCTCCAAATTCTTTCGAAAAATTCTAGACTTCCGGAATTCCTCCGGAAACTCTGCAAACTCCGGAATATTCTGAAAGATTCTCCGGAAAAATCAGGAGCTCTCAAGTTAGCACCAATCTAAGTATCCCCATGTGATGTGCAGGTGTAAAGGCATCTCTCATAGGTTTGTTAGGTCATTTTAAGCATCTTTTCCAATGTAATGACCAGAGATTGCACATCCCTCTTAATAGTGCAGCATTCATATACTCAAATTCAAATCAAAAATAAATTTAGCCTTCAAAGTATGCCATTTATCTATTCATTTTCTTTTGAGGGGTCAATCACAAGTGCTCCATGTCCAACATTCCTTTTAAACCTGCTCATGCACTTGAAACTTTCGTTATTAATTCACCAAAACCTACTTAAGGGGCCAAGATACTCTTCAGAATGCTACCTGAGTACTTTAGCAACCGTTAAGAGGGACGAACAGGCCGCAAAGTAGTCAGAACTGTGCGAAAAAGCACCAGCATGAACTGGGTACCTGTGCGGTGTAGCCCCCGACCGCTCGTGTAGTGGACGAACCAAGATGTATAAGTAGTTGAGGTGCAACCAAGATGGTCGGCGAAAGTCACAGGGACACGAAGGAGCCGAGGCGGTCGGCGAAAGTCACGCAGACATGGAGGAGCTAAGGTGTATGTAGGTATACGAAAGTCGTAAAATATTTAATTGTAAATAAGACTTAGCATGATTCGTGGTCGAGTCGAAGAATCAGCGTCATGGAATCAGCGTCATGCCCGAGCGAACCGCCATCAGTGAATAGTTGTTGACGAAGCTGATGCCAGGTCCAGGTAGTAGGAGTTGTCGGCGAACGGCTTTCAATGAAGCAAAACAGTCGAGACCTGTTGCTCAGCAATTCTTGGTCGGGTCCAAGTGGTAGAAGTTATTGCCGATATGCCTACGTTGCCGACTTATCGTAGCAGTGCATGAGGCACTTGGGGTTAAGGTGTCGACAACGTAGTTGCTGCAAGAGTGTCGAGTCGTTGCATTGCTATACATATAGGTGCACCGATCCCCTCGTAACCCATGCCCAAACAAGAATCGAAGACCTCGTTAGATAAGCAGAGTACAAAAATAGTATTAATTGAATAATTAAAGGAGGAAATTGAAACTAAATCTGTTGTTGACCCATAGATGTAATCGCCTAACTAACGTCACCCCGTTCATTGGAATTTCGCATCCTCACGGTGGGTGTGCTATGCAGCATGTCGTACCGCACCGCATACCCTACCTGCGACCTGCCTCGGCAGGCACGAGCTGGCTGGCCTGGCCTGGCCGAACTGGTCGGGGAACTAGACCCGGCTGCATGCTTGTTGACGCTAGCAGTGGATAAAGCACAACGACCGACTTTCTTGGGGGCTGACGACGCACATCCATCCGAAAAGATACCGAGTGGCGCTCGTGTCGAAGAAGATGACCCGTGCGTATGTTGTACAAATTAGAAAGACAAATCAATGTGCGATTAATGTCCAGAAAATCAGATGAATCTAATACCGATATTAGAAACAACTCACCCGATTGGTCAGATGCCGGAGATTTCTACCATCAAGCTCGCCAAGAGTATCCCGCGATCACCCCTACCTGGTGTGCCAACTATCGGATTTAGTGACCGGCAGTCCACCTAGAAGGTACCCAGATGGTTGATTTGTAGGCAGAGAGGATCGTAAGACATGAACTTGATGGTAACGCAAGGCACAAAACATAGAAATTTATACAGGTTCAGGCCACCAATGTAGCATAATACCCTACGTCCTGTTTGGAGGATTGTATTGCGCCCTGCGCTCGGGTGTTGGTTGTTGTGTTGAGGGATTGGATCGGTTCCCCTCCTAGGGGTACCCCTACCTCCCCTTATATACTCCAAGGGGTAGGGTTACATGGCAGGACCCCTAGTCGGTTACTATAGATGAGATCTAGTCGGATTACAACACGTGGGGAGCTCTAGCCGGACTCTATCTTTTGCCTTCTTCATCAAGTCGAGCCGGTCCATTAGTGATCGGCTAGGCCCTCCATAAGGGTACTCAGGTATCTATAACCGTCACTAAGCATTAGCTTCCTCTATCAGTGTTAGACTGTTGGTGTAATGTGATTTTGCAACTGTAACCTATAGTTGCATCATTTTTGTGGATGGAGCACCAATTCTGGTGTTAGCACAAATGTAGATCCCATTGTAATGTAGATCCCATTGTATCTGCAATGGCTAATTTGCTCAAAGTTTTTTGAATATAGTGCAATGGTTGGTTCGTGTTCCATTACAGGTGGCGTTTATGCTGCACGGCGCGGCAAGTCAAATCCTAACACCAGATGCACACGAGTTTTCTATATAATTTTTTCGAAAGTTTTTTCTTATTCAACTTTCGGTGTTTGAGATTCATACGCTCAATACTATCGGTTGGATGCACCCTCAAAGCCTCAACCTAGATTTTGCCTCGCTCGAGCCACCGTCCCGATGAAGCTGCTTCACTCGTCGCCGCCTTGGTCCTCCCGACCGCAGCTCAGCTGCCGCATCAACCCTACATGCTGGCGTTCCCGCCCACTACCCCGCTCGTCGTTGCTCCTTTACTTAGCTGCTACTCACAAGTGTCGGCCCCACTGCCGCCTCCGCGCACGCCACCGTACCCAATGGGTGCGCCACTCCCCTCATATATGTCGGCCCCGCCCGCTGCCACCTGTGGGTGGACGCTGCTAGCCCTGCACACCGCCTCTACCGTGGAATGTGGTTGAAGAAGAAGATCAAAAAAATAATATAACTAAAATATTGAATTTTGTTTGGAAAAATATTGAATCCTTTTTTGTGAAGATGTTGAAGTAGGTAGGGAAAAATGTTGAATGTTGTACTTTTTTACAAAATATTGAATCTAGTATTTTTCAATGTTGATCTAATTTTTAGAAAATATTAAATATAATTGGAAAAAGTCTATGTGACTCCCCTCACCTAATTAGTTTTTCCAGTTAAACCCTAAGCAAAATTTAGGCTCACTTTACTCCCCTGAACTATTTTATTTGGTCCAATCTACCACCTAATTAGATTTCTCTTTTTTATTTATTCACGTATAAGTTGAGTTTTATTTTCAAATTTTTCCAGCTAACTTATAACATGATGCTATATGTTAGAAAAATACATTAGAAATTTTTCATTATCACTTTTTATACAATTTATTATATCTAAGATCAATTTCATATTAAATATTCCTAACCTATGAAAATAACCATGAAAAATTGTAATATAATTTTTTAACATAAGGCATCATGTTTTGTATATGCTCACAGAATTTGAAATGAAAATTCAACTCATACACAAATAAAAAAAGAGAAATCTAATTAGGAGGTAGATATGACCAAACGAAATAGTTCAGAGGAGTAAAGTGAGCCTAAATTTTGTTCAGGGGTGAAGTGGACAGAGTGAATAGGTGAATTGACTTTTTCCAATCTAATTTGTTGAAACTAGTTTATGAACCCGTGCTACCACATGAGCTAATGTTTTTAAAAGCTATTATATTTTAAAATTATTTAGAAATTAAACTTCTAGCTAATAATCAAAATTGTTTACCTAATACTCTCTCATCCTTTCAATACTTCAACATAATATTCATATAGATAAGTATGTACTTATCTTTATCTAGTTGTGAATGATTTTTAATTAGTAATTACTCTATACACTTTTTTCATCCACATTCACACTTTTTTTCATTTTTTATCGTACCTCCATTGTGTTTAGCATAAAAATTAATATTTTTCATCACTTCCTCACAAACATGTGTAAATGGTCTACATGTACACTCATCATGTGTATATGTCTTAACTTAGTATTTCTATATTAACAATGATGTGAATAGGTAATTTAGAATCATATATTAGTTTACTTTTGGACATTTCAGTATGATGCATATGAAAATAATTAGATTAACATTTTGGTGTTTACTTTATGTTGTTTTTAATAACGACATACACCAGTAACTTAAATACAAGTTTAGAATGGCATTTTAAGTTATTCTTTGTAATGATATGCATGAGCAAATTAGATGAAGATTATGGGTTACTTTAGATTATTTTTTATAATGGCAGAGCTCGGTACTTTAGATATAGGTTTAGTGTTTATTTTAGAATATTTTAATAATAATAATGGTGGGTAACTTTTTAGAAAATGTAATAGACTAATGACTATGATTATTAGAGTTTACATGATTGATGTTTGATATTTTTGAGTTTTATGAGAATTTCTATGATTTGTCTTTTTTTTCTAACTTGTCTCATGAGAACTAATGGGGAGTCTCCAATGGAAAAAATGAGGCTAATTGCTACAAAACTACCTTGAGTTGCATCTCATTTGTTAAATATTTGAACATAATATATAGCTATATACTTATTACCTTCATCTGTTTGTGATAGATTTTTGTTAGTAATTACGCTATAACGTTTTCATCCACATTTATAATCTTTAACTTTTCACTTTGGATCGCATCTAAATGCTTGAATTTGTTTAATAGACCTGAAGTTTGAGCTGTAATTTTAAATAGAAATATATATTCTCATCACTTCCTCTATATCTTTATAAATGGTGACACACAACATGTGTATATATCTTAATTATTATATCATATACCAATAGTATAAGAAATAGACAATTTAAAATCATATATTGGTGTATATTTTTAAGTAAGGTGATTTGGATTCAAATGTAAGGTTATCTCATGTTATTTTTAATAATGGCATACGTTGGTATTATATACACAAATTTAAGGGATTAATTTTAGTTATTTTTTATAATGCTAGTGGTAAACAATTTAGATGCAAATTTAGGGGGATATTTTTTAGAAATTATAATGGTATTAGTTGGTAATTTAGATGAAGATTAGGGGATATGTGAAGTTATTTATATTAGTTGCAAATTTAGAGGTTATTTTAAATATTGTTTATAATGGGATAAGTGGGTAATTTTGATGAAGATTAGGGATTACTTTAAGTTTATTTTATATAATGGTATAGGTGGGTAATTTAGATATAGATTTAGAGGGTTACTTTAGGCTATTTTCATAATGGCATAGGTGGGTAGTTTTTTAGAAAATATAATAGATCTAATGGCTATGATGATTTGAGTTTATCTATTGATGGTCAGATATTTTGCTTTTTTGTGAGAATTTATAGGATTTCTCTCTTTTTCTATAGTATCCACCTAGGATCCTAGGTGGCTTCACCTAGAGACTTCAAAAGGAGCCTTTCACCTAGAGACTTCAAAAGGAGCCTCCAATTAGTAACAGTAAGATGTTGATCTAATTTTTAGGAAACATATAATCTAATTGGATCTCATGGGATTTAAAGTCACTAAGCTTAACCAACTCCCACAAATTATACAAGATCCCCAAACGTGCACGTTGGCGTCTGTCGTTGGTTGGCTGCACGGAGCTTGGGAGTCGGGAGTCGGGACACGCCGCGCATGCGCAGCACTACGACCGCCACTCGACCGTCCACGCCGGCCAGCGACGAAGCAGCGCTCGCCGGTGACCACATGCGCATGGTGTGTTCCCGCGTTCGATGGCCCGTGCTACGTTGACGTACGCAAAGTCACCAAGAGATCGTCACGCACGGTAAGTGTGGCAAGCAGTCGAGCACTCAAGGAATAACCTTTCTCCATCTCATTTACAATTCAGACCTTGTTGCCATTGCCGCTCTCACTGGTACTAGTGGAGTCCTTATTACCGGTGTCAGTGTCACTGACACCGCCGCTGCTGCTCGCTACCTCACGCACCTTCTTATCCTCTCCTCCTCCCCCGCCGGCGGCCGCTCCGACCATGCCGACCTCCCTGAACCGCCCGTACAGGTCCCCGCGGTAGAACTCCCTCGTCCTCCACGCCAGCACCAGCGACACGAGCGCGCCGAGCAGCGTCACGCCGGTGATGATCAGGAACGACTCCCTGAAGCACCGCACCCCGATGCAGGTGAGGTCCCGCCCCTTCCGCCCGCCCTGCCGGAGCGCCTCCCGGTCGTACATCCTGCCGGCGACCCGCACGTTGAGGATGTAGGAGCCCACGGGGCTCGCCACGGCGCCGAAGTTGTAGAGCGTCGAGTAGTACTTGAGCCCGAACACCTCAGAGATGATGGCGAACAGCAGCGGCCACTGCGCGCCGAAGCAGAAGCCCAGGATCACGGACGCCGCGTACAGCCCGTTGCTGACGCCGGAGGCGATCAGCCCGTGGCCGACGCAGGCGAGGAGGAGGACTACGGTGAGCGCCAGCGGGCGGGGCACCTTGTAGCGGGCGAGGAGGTGCTCTGAGGCGAAGCCGGAGACCACGCGGCCGGCGTAGTTCCAGATGCTCACCAGGGAGACGAACGTGGTGATGGAGCGCTGCGCGTAGCCCAGCGACTGGCCGATCTGGCCCATGTTGTCGATGGCAGTCAGCGTGCCGCCGATGCCGCAGATGGTGGCCACGAAGAGGACCAGCATGTCCACGCTGAACAGGGCCTGCAGGATGGTGTAGTCCTGGCCCCTCGCCGGCGGCCGGAACACGTCCTGGAAGCACGACGGCGAGGTGCCGGCGGCGGCGGCCTGATCAGAAGCCGGTGGCGGTGTCACCTGGGCCGAGGACGGGTGTGTTTTCTCGTGATCGACGGTTATCGTGACGATGGAGGAGGTCGTGATCGCCGGCGCCGGCGGCTGGAGGTAGGTCTTGAGCTCTTGCTTGACGACGATGACGATCGGGAAGAAGATGAGCAGGAGGAGGACGGCAGCCGTGACGTAGTAGGCCGGCTTGGGGAAGCGGATCACCTCCAGCTCGACGACGTTCATGATGAGGAGGTAGATGGCGAGCACGATGGAGGCGTAGAGGAAGAGGAAGAAGGCCCTGCGCTCCCTGCCGCGCTCCTGCCCGGCCGCGTCCCGCCGCGGCATGATGCGGATGGTGGGGATGAAGAGCAGCGAGATGGCGGCGGGGAGCCACGCCATGAGCAGCACGAGTTCCGCGCCGTCGTTGTCGGTGCCGTAGATGGCGCGGTAGAGCTGCGTGAAGATGGCGCCGCTGAGCCCGACGAAGCCCTTGAGCAGGCCGAGCACGACGCCGCGGTCCTCGGGGAAGTTCTTGACGGCGGTGACGAGCGCGCCGGTGTTGGCGAACGACTGCGAGTTGGCGCCGACGGCGATGTACACGCACATGAGCCACACGGGGGGCCGCGCCGTGCGGCCGGAGACGGCGAGGTATATCATGAGGTAGCCGGCGAGGTTCATGCCGGCGCCGCACGCCAGGACGACCCACGGCGGGGTGACCTCGTTGATGAGGCCCGGGAGGATGCCGACGTTGGCGCCCACGTCCTTGAAGAAGCTGAGCGTGTTGAGCGTCTGCTGGTCGTACCCGAGCGACGACTTCACCGCCTTGGAGTAGATGCCGAAGATGTAGGTGCCGCCGGCCGCCGCCATGATCAGGATCGACGCGAAGAACATGAACCACCGCCCGCGCATCACGTGCAGCGCGAACCGCATCGTGCTCGCCGGCGCCGCGCCGGCGCCGGGCGCGCCCGTGGCGGCGCGGTCGCCGAACACCATCGTTGATCGCCTGATGGTTCTCGGGACGGCCACGCACAAGAGGTTCGCTTGAGGTAGCTATATTAGCTACCACCTGTGTTGTGTGTCAGCTCCTGTACTTGCAGTGGCTATAGCTGAGCTTATATGTAAGAGGCTGTGGAGCCTTGTGAGCTTCCAGTTCGGATCCCGAGTGCGACTCGACGAATAATCAAAGGAAATTTTGACAAGCGTTTCCACTGCGGTTAATCCCGAGCGTCCATTTAGGATTTGTTTGGATTGAGCGATTCATGCTATGGCTTATTTGCTATATTTGTCTTCGCCATTTTCCTGCTATCTATCAACCTCTGGTACGGTACGATTATGTCATTTTGAAATTTATTGAGTTTTTTTGGTTAGATCTACAAGCAGGAAAACGAGTGCAACAGGAGACGCCAAAAGTTTGAATAATATAGTTTGAATTTTCGCTCGAAAGATAGCTCATCGTCGTGCACTGTCGCAAATCGAATCTGTAAGAGCATCTCCAAAAAATTCCTACTTTTTTCTCCTAAAAAGTTATAGTTTGGCAACTCCCAAATATTAATTGGGAGGGAAAAAAATAGTCATCTCCAAGAATTTCTAATAAATGACATCTAAAAATTCAAATTGAGGCCCACATCGGCAGCAGACACACAGCGGCAGCATGCACACAGCGGCAGCAGCTGGCGGCCAGCGGACAGCCACGGCCGGCCACAGGGTGCCACGGCCTCGCACGCAAGGCAGCAGCCCGCCATGGCCTGGCAAAGAGGCGGCGTCCGGCCATGACCTAGCACGGCAAGCACATAGGGACGGCTTCTGATCCAGTGATACAACAACGCAGCAAATCCAAAAGAGCACGGCCACGGCAAAACATAGGAACGGACGGACGGTGGCGGGCAAGGGAAACCTAGCGGCGGCGGCGGCCGACAGGAAGCCATGGCGCCGGCAGCAGCACAGCAAGCCCATGGCAAAACGATAGATCGGAGTATGTACCAGGTCACTACGTCCGTGGCGTGTCGTTCGTTGACCTGGACGGCGAGCGATGGAGGAGCGGCTTCCTTCCTGTACGACCGCCACGAACGATGGACGAGCGCACGAAGGATAGATCGGCGGCAAAAGAAGGCTCGCCAGGATGGATTCCATGCGGTAAGGCAAATCCGTGTGACCGACGAGACGCGCAAAGTTACGCGCGCGGCTAAATATTAGGAGGATGGATTAGAAACTGTTGGAGAGAGATTTTTTCTCATTTTTCTAAAAACCAAGTATTAGGAAGGCAAATAGGGAACTCTTGGAGATGCTAACGCCGTGCAAGCGTATCACTTAGGTCATTTTGACGTAATCGTAAGTGGTACACTGCTTGACCCACCCAAGATACTATCTCCATTCCAAATTATAAGTAATTCCAACTTTCTTGGAGAGTCAAACTATTTTATGTTTGATCAAAATTATAGAGAGGATCATAAAAATTTATAGCACCGAATATATACTATAAAAATATATTTAATGAAAAAACTAATGGTACTTATTTGGTACCATGAATGTTAGTACTTTATTATATAAATTTGGTCAAACTTGAGATGCTTTAACTCTTCAAAAAAATTGGAATGACTTATAATTTGAAACGGAGGGTGTAGCTTCTATCACTTGTAATCGTCGTGTACTCCTTCACATGGTTATATGAGAGCGTCGAGAGGTTGCGGCGGGCACGTAAGCTAATTTTCCATTTGACTACATGTTGCACTAGGTGTGTGCAACTATGAAATCTCTTGTCATTTTTTTCGCTCCAAATTCACTACCACTTGCACGTGCGCTTGGTATAGTATATGGATTTGCTATTTACTAGTCTGCAACTCTGCATGGACTAGGAATTTGAGGCCTACGGTTCAAAATTGCCTGGACAATACATACGACGACTTTGCCATGGACTTGGTAGAGCAGTGTGTGGCTTGCTGGCCCAAAGACTAACCAGTCGACTGGTCAAGAGTCAAGACACAAGCCGCCATTTTCTGCCACGCCACAAATTGTAAAACGTTCTAGATATTAGGTAAGCCTGCTACAATATCCATCAATTCCTAAACAGACTAGAAGGGTTGAAACTGGCGCAACGACTAACATCTTACCACTTGCAAGACCCATCGTTGTCTGAGGTGATCCTTGTTGCCCCTTCTTTCCAGTAGGTGATGCGTGGTTGTTCCTAAACGTTGGTCGTTGTGTACTCCTGGTGCCCACACGTTAGGATATAATACATCACAATCGCGTGAACCTCAGAGGAAACAATTTAATTCTCTTGATTTTGTTCTGGATGTTACGGAGTACTACAAATTTTTTTAGAAAAAAGTGTTTCGGAACTTCTTGTTGCACTTCGAGAAGGATAAAACTAAACAGAAGAGCGAATGTTTTTGATGAGGAGTAAATTTTTCAATGTGGAGCTGTCTTCTCTTCAATCGATTTTGGATGTGGATCCAACAATCCAAAACCGCCCCTTCTCTCCTTATTGGTTTCTTCTCTCATGCCTTCATCTTCCTCCCGATACAATGGAGCATCGGATGTGACGCCCCACCTCCATCCTACTCCAACGGCCTCCGCAGCCGCCCTCCGCCACCGCCAACGCTAACCCGTTGGGGTCTAATGCCCCCGCCGCTTCCACCGCCAACCGGAGCTCCTCCACTGCCCGGCTCCGGTGGTGCCCTCACCACCTCCGCTCCGCCACTGTCTCTTCCCCCTCCACCGCCAGCTAGCCAGCCGCCCCGAAGCTTCCTCTACAGCCGGATACAGAGCTAAACCCCAAATTCCAAACCCTTAGACCCTAACCCCAATTTCTCATGTCTAGTTCAATTTCTAATATAATTTTAGGTGATTGATGGATAAGTAAGAAATCATAAGTAAGAAATCAGTAGGAGTAAATTTCAATGTTTTCTATTAGGATAGAAGATACGTATCCAACGTACATTCGAAAAAAAAAGCTACGCTATATATGTTCTTATGCAGGAATGCGATGCTTTTGACTAGATGCAAAATGAAAGGAGAGAAATCAGCCTATGGGACACACGAGGCTATTATGGACTAAGCATAGAGTGAGCGAAATGCTCTGAGCTCTTGACATGAGCAGGCACCGTCCCTTTCACCTGCAATCACCGTCGCGTAGAAGAAAATCTTGGTACACTTGCGTTCGGCACTTAGCCGTGCTCACAACATATTCTGACAATCTGACGGGAGCACCACGAACAACTCGCGCGGGTTTTTTTTTTTTGTCTGTGTGTGAGTTGTGGCTCTACAAGAGCCAAGGGTTTTCTGCCACGTCAGGAACAGGGATTCTGAAGATTTCAGGAGATTTTCTCGTGCAAGGACGTAGGGCTACACCAGCATCAACATATACAGCACGAGTTGACCAGTTACAGTCCAATCCGGCCGTAAGCACAAAGTTCATGAACCCACGGTGCAATCCACTCACTCTTCCATATTCATACGGATAGCTTGGAAACCTTTGATTGGAGAGCAACAAAACACTCCCGACTTTTGTTTACCTTAGCACATATTTCATTAAGAGGAGAAAAAAAGTTTGGTTACAAGAACTTGTAGCGTCATCTGGGATTGATGACCTGCTAGCGCATATAAGAGTTAAAAAGAAATCCCTGCTAGCGAATACCGAATACAAGAGTTCGAATACCGAATACAAGAGTTAAGAAGAAATTACATTTGCATCTTGCTGCGTCCCTACTAACAGGTTACCGTGTACGATATTGGGGTGGACGGCTGCTGTAAATGGCGTAGACAATGAAATTCTGCCAAAATCCAATCCGTCACCTCTTCTATAATCTTCTGATTCAGAATCCCGTCGTCCTCTGAACATGATTGAAAGTTCTTTCATTTCTTTCCATTTCTTTCCAGCCAAATGAACCAGCCCACCAGGATAATGAGAGAGTCTAAAGTTTTCCTAGCCAACCTATCCACCTGTTTTCTCACTGCTAGCCACCAGTCACGAAAGGAGGACTCACAAACAGAGAGTGCCAAGTGCTGCCAATTCAGTTTCGATAGAATAAGATGTCACAACTTCCTTGCATAGACACACCGAACCAGCGGATGGTTTATGGTTTAGACTCAACACGTTACCCCAACTACCGGGGATCATAGACGCAGGGCCTTCAGCGGTTCAGCCTTTGCCACAAGCAGTCAACGTACGACGCTGACTGCCGATAATTTGGCAACGAAAATTCACTGGTAATCACAGAGGAATATTCAAAATCTCTCTCTGTCAGCACGTCACCAGCGGTCTCTTTCTCTGACCAAACCGTGTGAGAATCTTCAAAGGACGACGCAAATTTAAACTCTCGAGTCAGCCGGCTCCCGCCAATAATATCACTACAATACTCCCGGGCTCCCAGCTGCGAGTTGATAATAAGTCTGAGCAGCGCTGTTTCCATGGCGTTTCATGGCCGGATAAGCGCACCCTCCGTTCAGATTTGGCCAATGACAAGGCAACAAGACACAGCCGAACCGAGACTTCTTTTAAGAAGTAATGAAATATTGATGGGTGATGTAGGATGGATTTGCGTCAAGGACAGGTAATCCTTCATTGATTCCAAATATAGAAAAATCAATGGTAATGCCCGCGTGGATGGTGGTGATGAGACCATGACTCAGACATTGCGTGCCCCAAATGCAACAAAGAGCCCATGATTTAACAGGTTTAAGTCATGTATTTACATCCAGAAAGTCAAACAATTCTGGAGCCTGTAGAAGGATGTCATGCTAGTGTTAGGATGCCAGCATATTCAGACGCAACACCTGCAAGGTTGCAACTGGAACCTCCCAAAATCACAAGTTGTTGCACTGAATTTTAAGTCAACAGAAGATTTGAAGGCAACAAGACGAAGGCTGCCATTTTGTTGTGGTTTTCCATCGATGGATGAGTTCTCCAAAAGATGATCTGAAGGTGATGCACTCGGCCTATGAACTAGTTTGCCATATTTACACCACACAAGAGCTACTCGACCTGGAGTTTCATGACAACAAAAGCGCTGATGCCAGTTCTTGCAGGGGATCCACCCAAACTTCAGCAGTAGAACATGAACTGCTTAACGTTCTCCTTCACTTTGGGCAGCTGCTTCACCAGCTGGACGGCACGATCGTGGAGCTGAGAGCTCGTCGCAGAAGACGATCCTTGGTCAGAGAAGCCGTCATCCAAGTAGTGGCGTGCTTGGAAAGCCGTCAGGTGCGCGTAATATGCTGGGGGAACTGCTTGCAACACATGGAACACAATTGCTTCGTTAATCTAAAAGGGATCACAGGATGTGGAAAACCAGTAACTGAGGACACTAATAAGTTGCAGACCAATTGCCTACCTATAGAAACCGATCGCGTGCATCGAGCGGAACTGAAAGCCAAATCATAAGGTTGAGATGAATATGGTGGCTAATTGGGGAAAAGGTTTAAGGATCACAAGATAAGTGGTAAAATCTGCTTACGTGTAACACAAATTGTAAGTCAATGTCTGCAGTGCATCAGCAGTGAAATTGTTTTCGTCAAACAAAACATGGTAGTGTGTTGGGCGGCTCGTTCCCTGTCAGAGGGCGAAATGAATAAACTAAGCAGAAACTTCACTACATAAGTGTCACGATCGAGCAACTGTTTACCTGAATACCAGAGTGACTACAGAGGTAGAAGTCGAATTCACTTGGATGGCATATCTTCGTTTGAACAATAGTTCCTGAGAACACAATGCAATTATTGGCCAGAACTAATAATGAGGCTTCATCAGAATCAAGATCAATTGAGCTACAGCAGATTTATTTTACCTGGAAGTATATTTCCACTTCGATCATGTACTTATGGACGGTGCTAAATTTCAGAGGAATGGATTAAATAATTTACTGACATTTCAAGTCCATGTTGATCAGATATGCTCTGATTAGATTCATGCTGAGATGGTAGTTTACTCGGACAAGATTTTTTTGTACCAGCCCAAAAAAAAAACTGGACAAGAAACAGAACTGAAGTATGTAAAATATTTCCCTCAAAAAGTATGTAAAATACATGTGATTGTTTAATGATTATATTGAAGCAAAATTGGGTAATGAATATTCTCCACAGTGTCACGGAGCCTCTACAGATCTACAGGAAAACAGTGAACAATGATCTGCCACTTGGTGAATGCGGCTTGTTCAGCAGTTGCTCATTTAAAGGTCCTCAGGGCCATTGATATCCTGAAATAAAAGAATAAATACCCTGCCGCTTAAAAACATCAATTGCGCTATCAGCTTGATTTTCATCGAGATATATGACAACCTTGCATTTCAAGTTTTTTGTTACTTCGTTTCGTTTCAGAAGTGAAATGCTAAAATATCATCTATGAATTCTAACTAGCATAAGCATGTGGCAGTTCTTCCCCTTCTATGTTAGAAAAATACTTCAAATTTTTTTCATGATTACTTTTCATACAATTTTGTATTAAATATTCCTAACCTATGAAAATAACCATGAAAATTCTTAGTATAATTTTTTTTACATAAGACATCATGTTTTATATCTACTCACAAAATTTGAACTAAAAACTCAACTCATATATGGAGAAACAAAAAAGAAAAATCTAATTAGGGGATAAATTGGACCAAACAAAATAGTTCATGGGACTAAGGTAGGCCTAAATTTTATTCGGAGGTTAAGCAAACAAAGTGGATAGGTGAGAGGAGTAAAATGTATTTTTTTTCAAAATATAATCCTGCAATTAAAACTTAATTTGGATGCTCGGTTTAGGAATTATGACTTTTTTAGTTTTATGATTTGCATGCATGTGGATCGTGTCATCATTTTTATCTTTATTTGCATGCATGCATACATCATAGTGGTAGAGAGGGAGGAGAAGGAGAGAGCCCATACATACAATCGTAGTGGTAGATCTCCGTGTCGGCGACCTATACGAGGAAATGGTTGGCGCACGCAGCACCTCCGGCCATCTCCGGAAATTTGGGGCCATGGCAAAATACAATGCATAACCTTCCGGGCGACCGTCTCGTACCCCGGCCGCGCGGGGAAGACCAGCGCCTTGCTGTGGACACCGGAGGCAGCCTCCCTGCAGGCGCAGCCACCACCTGAGCCGCCTGGCCAGCCTGCACCGACGACGACGACATGCCTTCCCTCTCAACCTGCGCCGGGGCACTAGGCTCATGCGTCAGGCCCAACGCCGCCCCCTCGAGCGCCTCCGCGACCACCACCTTCCTCTCCACCTCGCCACTCAGCGCCTCGACCTCTGCTGGCGCCGGCGACGCCGACGCCGCGGCAACCTGCTGCCAGCGCCCCCGAGAGGCCACGCCATAGTGCTGTCCGCCTCGGCCGCCGACCGGCTGGGCCCCGTGGAAGAAGTGTCCACCTCTCCCGCCGCCGCCCCCACGGCCCCCTCGCGCCACACCGCCGCCGCCACCTCGGCCGCCTAGCTCAGCGGCGCCTGGGACCCGTCCTCCTCGGCCGCCACCCCCACCTTCACGGCCTCCTCCGTACTCGCCTCGGCGCCACCGCCGCGCGTAGACATTGCTGAACCCTAGCACGGGCACTGGCAAAACACACCCTAGCGGCCTAGCGGCTCTCAGAGTCTCGCTTCGTCGCTTGGGAAGCTGAGAGCTTGTGCGCAGAGGCAACCTCATCCGTCGTGTTAGCGGAGCACCGCGAGGCGCCTCCGATCGAGACTGCCTGCCCCGTCTGCCCGTGGCGCGGCGCTTTGGGAAACCGTGACATGACAGGACAGGGAGCGCAGGCTCGTGATCATGGCTCCTGGCGCTGGGCTGTTGATTGATCGGCTCGCATGGGCGGCGGAGGATCCGCGCCGGTCACGCAACGGGCTTCTGGCTCTCTGCCGTGTTGGGTCGTTGGGTCAGCTCAGCTCTATGCCCAGACGCGCGCGCACCATGATCATGGCCTGAGGGCTGAGGTGGCTCACTGTTGAGGCACAAAAAAACACAACCCAAACGCGCACGCGATACTCCCCCGTACGCCCCATACCTCCCGATACGCGTATCCGAATAATTCGATTTAAAAATAAATAATTTAATTCTCGATACTTGGTCAATACTCAACGATACGTCCTCCTGGTACTTGTGCCTTGTATCCTGAGTTATGTAATGCACTGTGTGTTAATAACTTGATGTGGCTTTTAAGTTTTAATCTTTAAACTGCTTGCGGTGTGCCACTGTATGTTATCTATCTTGCTACTTATGCACGGCTGGACATGCTGTGTTTTTGTATATCACTGTTTTGCATATTTTGTTATTTTTATTTTGAGGAAAAATATGAAAAAAATTTATATATATGCTATACGCATCGGCGTATCAGAGTTTTGGGATTTTAAGCTAAAAGTTTTGGGATTTTAAGCTAAAAATAGATAGAGTTGAGTTGGATCAAGAGGAGGCGTGTGCACTGCGATCACCGCCGGAGCTCCGGACTGAAAAACCGGCCGCGAGAAGCTGTTCGACGTGCAACCCGACATGCCTGTCAATCGACGGTCGAAACTTGAAAGAGGGATAAGTCGTCGGTGACAGTGACAAGTGTTCACTAACATGGTCACCGGCTCACTATCGAGACATAACCGTAACTAGTATGCATGTGATACACACTTCTGCAATTAGTAATGTGACATATATACACACGTAATTTCGGCAATCAGTAGTGTGTCATACACTATTCCGCAATCAGTAACGTGTCATAAACACTATTATGAATGTAACAGCCAAGAATGATGGTTTCTTTCGCCCCTAGAGAACACACCAAGGATATTAGGGTTTAGGACAATCAGAACATCTTCATACAGCAAACAGAAGCATTTCAGAATCACAAAAGCCTTCAGTTTAAGAACAAGCATGCATGACAAGGTGAGACTCTACAGGTTGCGCCAATGCGCCATACAAAACGATAAACACAAGGGTGATACTTCTAAGCCATGCACGACCACAGAACGCCAGGTCTCGGAGGGATACCACCATCCACCTCTAGCAGTAGAACATGAACTGCTGGACTTTTTCCTTAATTCGGGGGAGTTGCTTCACTGGGACAGATTGATCATACGTCCGTGACGTCCCTGTCGATGAGCCCTGCTCAGAAATGTCGTCCTCTATGTAGTGGCGCGCACGGAACGCACCCAGGTGCGCATAGTACGCTGGAGGAACTGTTGCAACATCAAGAACAGATCAGATCAAACTGTAAGCACAAACTTGAAAGAGAAGATAAATTGGGCTGATGAACACAGTTTTTGTGAGCTGAACACATGGAATTCAGAATGCAGTGGTGCTCACCTATAGAGACTGAACGAGTGCACCGGGCATAGCTGTGAGCAACAGGACATCAAATACAAGATAGGTCAGATCATGCATGGTAAAATGCTATGCTTTATGCCAACTGACAAGAGAATCGCTAATGAAGCTCACGTACGTGTAGCACAGGTTGTAAGTTAAGGTTTGCAATGCATCAGCAGAGAAACCATTTTCGTCGAAAAGAACATGATAGTGTGCTGGGCGGCTTGTTCCCTGTTCAAAGGCAAAAGCAAGGAACAAATTGAGAAAATTACCTAACAAATCTTTATTACTGGTATATTAAGGAAAGAATGCTAAATAAACATAACAAGACATCACTAGGATTGGGAAAGAAAACATACAACTCATTCATCTGCAGCATACCTGAATACCAGAATGGCTACAGAGGTAAAAATCAAACTCGCTGGGATGGCAGATTGTTGTGTCAACAACCGTCCCTGGAGACAAAGGGCACTTGATACTTCAATCTTATATTGAAACAAGCTTTGATACCTCAAAATAATCATGCATATTGGTAGCAATATTAACAGCTTCTGAACGAAGAAGACTTACCAGGTAGGATGTTTCCACTCCTGTCCGTCTGATCTCTATCACGATGATTTTCAGGAAACAGGCGGGTATGATGCCTCTTTTGCACAACAACAAATGTGACCTTTGGAAGATAGCCCTCCTCCAAACTTGCACATGCCTGAAAGCACGATCACAAACAACAGTGTGTCACAAACACATGCATATCAAATATCCATGAAATGCACAAAATGGAAATGCCAAAAGTGGGTTAAACACAACAAGGGACCTTCCGAATAGCATCCATTTCATAAAGCAAGACTTGGCTGAACTGCCCTTCACTAACACCATCTCTGCAAATAATTGAAGATTCAGCATATCAGTGTCAAACAAAGATGAATTGAAAGCATGAAATTATCTTAACGAACCGATAGAATATTATCCTGCAAGGCTTATGGCCAGTTGATTTTTTGAATGATACAAGCAAATCCCTGCAATACAGAAAATGTTAGTACCACAAAAAGAAAACAAAGAAAATTACTGATTTGTCTTAACATACCTAATCATTCCACCTCTGACAATGCCCTTCACTGGATCTCTCACTTCTGTGAAAAGGTCATTTATGATTTCGACCCTATGCCCTTGTGAAGATACCAGGCATTTGTACTTAGTAACTTGTGGCCAATCCATGGATGCAACAACCTACATGGATACAAATTAGAAAAGCTTTAGATCCAACATTGTAAGTAAAATATCGAAAAATGTGTGCCCCGACGGGTGTGTATGCGTGTTATTGGAATGTGCGTGTGATGTGCGTGTTGTTGAAAAGTGTGTGTGTGTGTGTGTGTGAGAGAGAGAGAGAGAGAGCATACCGCTGCAATAGATGGAGCCAAGCCCTCACCAGGAGGTGGATGGGTAACATCAGCCCCAAAGACTATTGTAGGAACATCTGTCAGAAGTGGTATTCTCCTGTTCAGAGCATCTTCAAGCACTGTGTTCCTCCCTCCAACCTAATTGGAAAATGCAATGTTGTCACTATTATTTTAATCTGATTATAAGGTGTATAATAGAACTACACTTAAAAGCTTCATCAAAGCTTCATCGTACCTTAGCATTGATTTTTAGGGCAAGATTTTCAAGAAACTGTTTTCCTCCTTTCATAACATTCTTAGGTGCGCAACACTGAGTTATCACACCAAGCTCAGTTTCACAAAGTTTTTTAATCATTCCTACACATATTGGGTAAAATGCCAACAATTATAGAACTTTGGAAAAGGGAATGAAGAGTAATTAGCTTTAAGATCCATTTAAACAGCTTACCATAAGAACCACTCATATCAGGTAAAATTATGATGAGTAACTCAAGATGTTGCCCAGTTAGACCTTTTTGAGCAAGCACTTGTGAAGAATGTCCATGGATATCTCTGATTGCAGCTTCTACATCATCTTGGCGTGCTTTTTTGATTTGTACACACGGTTGGGTATTCACTTGCTACAAACAAAAGAGTAAAGTACTTTTAACCAACATATCTGGTGGTGTAAGAAAGGCCTTGTAGAGAGAAACTTACCATGCCAATGCTATTGCACATCATTACAAGATCCCCACAAAACCTCCCAATCTCATTTGGATTGATACGAGAGGCAAAAGTTAGACATGCCCAGTGTTTGATGGATCCTCCATCAACCATTCTCTGAAAAATTCACCAACTATGCTATGATAGAGTTATATACTATAAATCTAATAGACAAACAAGACCTAAAATCACCAATAGAAACACCACGAAAAAATGTGTGATGTGAATTTCAACACATTGAAGCCATTACACAATTATTTCATTTGTTGATAAAAATTGAGATTACATTACAGTTACCAGCTAAATGAGTAACTACACCAATATAATCATCATGAATGTTAGGTAAAAAAAAGTATGTGCAGAATTTGAACATATAACAATAGAATGGTACCTTGTTAATCATGTTCCACTGGCCAACGGAAGGATTACAGACCTTTTCTTTTCCAGAGTCATGGTATTTAAGCTAGAAAATAGAGGTTAATAATTATTAGATGTTAAGTTAAAAAAAAAGTGATGCTATTTTCCTACCCCAATAGAAGAAATACATTTACCTTTGGAGCTGGAAGCACACGAGCATCAACCAAGGCAAGTTGCTGGTTCACCTTAATGCCAAATTCTCCTGCATAATCATCAGCGGTATAGTTGTTCTTCTTGAGTACCTGAAAATGCACATAAGGTGATCCCATTAAGAAAAACAAAATTAACAATGTGAATAAGAAAAAAACACATGCATCGTAAAATAAAAGGTGAAGTCACAGATAGGGTTAGTGACAGTATTCACCCCCAAAGTCCTCTCCTCCCTCTGTGCTGGTCGCTCACAAGCCAACCTCAAGATATTTCTGACTTGATGCTCATTCAGCTTACTTGTGTAGCGTTGTCCCTTAGCTATGTTGCAAACCTGCATAAGTACACAATGTAATAACATGTGAACAGATCAGGTATCTTGAAGGAGGTTGACAAAAAAGGGATAAAAGTGAAACCTCCATAGGTAAATAGGTCGGTCTGCTAGCATTGCCAGCTTGAAGGCACGGCCAGTGAGTGTATTTCAGTGAGTAATTATATTGCTGTCTGAAGTATTGCACAACAGATACCCTTATGCCATCTTGATCAAACCTGTAAACACAAATATAAATAATTAATGATACAATGTAATTACAGAAATGGAATGGCAAACATGAAGAGCTATGTAGCAGAGGACATACGTCAAATCATTCAATGGAGCTGAGGTTAGCCCTGTAATCTTGTAACGTATGGATATACCACGGCGATGCGTGGTCTCGACCCGGACACCCTTAAGTGCTTTCTTCAGCTAGGATGTAAAAAAACAAAAACATGATGTAGCTAAACACTTTAAAAATTGAGGGCATCATATAGGTATCATGGTCCTTACTTTTATGCGTTCCTGATCAGACAAACGCTTTGAAGCATTGATGTTGAGATACTCAACTGTGAAGTCTATAACAGGTTGAGCCTTGTAAAATGCGGTCGCAGAAACATCTGAATTATAAGAAAATACCAAATTATTCCATCAACGTACAGGTTGTCAAATAACAAATTTTATATATATTATAACACAATAAAATAAAGCTCATCAGATTGGAAAAGATGTGTGATAAACCACATAAAATAAAAACCAAACCTGCACTTTTTGTATTTTCCAGGGGGCAGGAAAAAATAGCACATATCCTATAAATTATGACTGCTACTACTTATAGTTAAGATCCTAGAAAACAGAACATCAAACTAAAAAATCTGATAAACCAAACTGATAACTAATTTCATTCTTCTGTTGAATGCGATATCCTGTCTCTCAATCCAAAAGTTCATAAAGAAAAGCTTCCTTCCTATTCATGTCTCTTTTCTGAGAATGTGGGGATTTTATTTTCACTCACCTTTACTTGTTGAATCAGTTAAGCATTAAATAAACTCCATGCAGATTAGATCATTTTTACTATTAGTACATGAATGTGCAATGCCAATTGTCACAGTTATATTACCATAGTACTGTAATAGTTATCAGTTTTCTTGTAAGAACACTATAGGATGTGACATAGAAGCTTTGACAATGCTAATTGATAAGATACAGGATTAAGCAGGCTACAAAATGTGCGCACGCTTGATATGAAACACATTATTGATTTTATTCGGAGTCATGCAACTTTTAATTTTAAATTTTGTAGAAGACTTTTTAATGGTTGGTGAAAGGTATCAAAATTTTATTTGAACTAGTGAAGCTAAATCAACAAATCAACATCAATGCCTTTCAGTCCCACGCAAATTCGGGTAGGATAGAGTTGAAACCAACACGAACGACTTATCAAGGTTCGGGCTATTTAATGCAAACATAAGCAGAGTTAATTAGCTTGGGGCTCAAATACTTCCCTATTCTTATGCACCAAGATCTTATCTAAACAATGTATTTATTACACTGTACAGAGACTAACATTTAACATGACAAAAAACAAGCTTGTGCAATTGCAGCTTAGTAGTTGATGATAAAGCTACACAATGGCCTAGGAATGTGGGAGTGGATTTTTTTACAAAAAAGAAGCATGTGTCTTAAAGCAATTATGGCAAGTTTGTTACTTGTAAAAGTTATTAGGGGAGCAGATGAAAATAGTATACACTACCAACATATTTTTTTTATAAATGTAAAAAAAACAATAGAATGAGCTAGCAGTGGTGATTTAAAAAAGAGAATCAGGTACGAGCACAAACCAATATTAAGTGATAGGCCCATCTGTGTAGGGCGTAGGCTCTGATAGTAACCCCTCCAGCATTCGACACCATTTCCGAGCAGTCCACCAGGTCCAAATTCTTGTGATGAGAAGAATGATCTAGAGATTGATGTATACCTGCCACAAGATTAGAAGGAAAAATAAGGAACACGTCATCGAAAAATAATACTCGGGGAAGTAATAGTGTAATACACCTATGTCACAGTATATACGAAATGATTGTACATCGGTGCATTGATGCAGTACATACCTAGTAGCTGGGCATTCCCTTAGGGCGATATCAAGAGCCTGGATAATCTCCTGTGGCATTTCCCTCTGCCTACCAGCTAAGAACTGCTGAAGGCTGTACATATCAATTTTGGCGGCGTCCTTGATCACCACCTTGTACTCTTTCTCCCTGCAGGAAACAAGGGCTACACATAAGCACACAGGATAATACATAAACATGCGTGTAAGGATAAACTACAAAGTCCATCGTCATCCGTACCCCTGGCCTGCCCTCTCAGGGTTTGTTAGCATGAGCACAAATTCCTTCGCTCTGAATGGCAGTGGGCCTGCTGTGAATAGGGCTTTCCTTCCATCATAAACAGGAAGCCGCCCGTCCAAGTGCTCCTTGTGCAGGTTCACGAGCTCGTTGATGATCCATCTGTTTCTTGCCCGTGAGGCCGATTCAGGAGTGATCGCTACCTGTGTAATAAGAATTGAAGATACCGACCACACTACTTATATGCAAGAGATGATTACAGATCACTATGTGGCATGTAGATTTAGGGGGTGTTTGGGAGGCATGTGCTAAATTTTAGCACATGTCACATCGGCCCTCGTT